>NW_022196906.1:64375293-64404919 GCF_008632895.1 Mastomys coucha | reverse complement strand
GAGAGAGAGAGAGAGAGAGGATGTCTGAGTGTGGTATATGTACCATGTAGTGCAGGAGCCCACAGTGGTCAGAGAGAGTAACGGCTCCCTTGGGACTAGAGTTATGAAGGTTGTGAGTTGCCATGTGGGTGTAAGAGCAGGAAGCACCCTTGAGTGTTGCGCCATCTCTCAAAGCCCTCTTTGACTTCTGAGAGGCTGAAATGTGGGTGTTATTCTGCTGCTTGTGGGGTACACGATACATGCTTGCATATGGATACAATACATCTGGAGAGAGAAGCTGGGACAGAATGGCGGGAGATGAGTTAGTAATTTCATATTTTCTAAACTATACTCATGTATCACTCCTTGAATGAAAGGAGGATGGGTGACTGACAGAGATCAAAGGAAACCAGTGAGAACCATGCTGTTACGTGAAACCAGAGCAGGAAGCCAGCGGCTCAGTCTGTGCTGAGTGCAGACCGGTGGAAGACGTTGCCTCATACCATCTGCATGTGCCAGGAGAGAAATGGAGCACAGCAGCAGTGACCACCTTGTATTTTATATGCCTGATTTCATTTTGGTTGCAGGACAACACACTGCATATAAGTTTGTTGCTCCCTCACAAGGTGTGTACACTTGGGTTCAGTTAGGGGACATCACTCACTGGGGGACACATGACTTGCAAGATGCAGCATTAATGGCAGACAAATACAGAGCCACTGACCATGTTCACTGACTAAAGCCAGTGGTGGTACTGAGCGAAGATTGTACAAGCTGGCTTTCTAGGTTGGAGATTCAACCCAGTGGATAAGAAAACTTCCTCGCAACTGTCCTGAGTTCAGAGCCCCGGAGCCTGGTGGAAGCCAGTTACAGCAGTTCAAGGGTCAGTGATCCCAGCACCTCTATGGGAAGGTGGGAAGGGACAGTAGAACCTGCCTATCCTGGCTTACACAGTGGTGACAAGGGACTGTATTCAAACAAAGTAGGAGGTAAGGACACACTCCAGTTTGTTATATGACCTAAATAGAATCTTGTGCATACACACATATACACATACACACACACATAGTCACACACACACATGCACATACTCACAAACACACACATACACACATATACACACATGCACACACTCACACAAACATACACATGGACACACACATGTACACATATACATACATATACACATATGCACACATGCATACACATACATACACAGTCTCTCTGTCACACACACACACATACACACATGCACACACACACACACACACACACACACACACACATGCACGCACACACTGACTTTGCCCAAAGTGGGCATTTCCTCCAGGTTTTGCATTTCCTTAAATACAAGTCTATCCATTTCAGACTAGGTTAAAGGTCAAGAAAGCTGGTCATCCAGAACAGACAGAAGGGACTTGGAGGACATTCATCCTAACTGGAAATAATCCTACTCCTGCAACACTGGGGAGGTTAGGCACCCGCAGCAACTACCCACTCTCAAGGCCCAGCTGACGGAACACAACCTCTGTAGCCAGCTGACGGTTCAGCATTTATTTTCCCCAGAAAGACCCTCTGAGACCTTAAGAGCAAGACTTGTTTCAAACTGGAGACTGTCTCCAGTCAGCACTGTCCCTCAGGGACAGATTGGCTACTGTGGTGTCAAGGAGCTGCCTGCATAGATTTGAGATCACATAACCACAGTACAACAGAGAGTCCCAAGCTTCTGGTAATGTCACCCCATCTTCAGCTCGGTGAACAGCCACACTGGGGCAATTACGGCAAGCACCTGGGCACTCCAGCCAGGAAAAGCATCCAAGGCTGCGTTCCTGCTTTCCTCCCTTTCTAGATTTTTCCGGAAATTGCTTAGGCAGAGCGTTAACAAGCTGCTTCAGATAAACATGGCTTTCCAGGATTGGGTTGCATTGCACACAAGTTACTCAACCCTGCCTAGCAAAGTCCATGTTCTCTGAAGCGACGGTGAATATTCAAATACTGTAATTGGAGGTGATTTACATTGTTTTGAATTAACAAAAATTCCATTGTTAAGCACAAATATGGCTCCAGTAAATCACCATGCTTTTAATAGGTCCACGTGAGCAGGTTCCGGAGCACACTGGATTTATGAGGCTCCTGGGGAGCTGACCACTGTATCATGCTTCCTGCTGGTAGGTAATATGCATGACACATTTCTGGACACTAATTCATTTATTTAATAGTAACAGTATGCAAAAACATCGTCCGCAATGAGGCTGACAAAGGAGGTATAAAAGTTTTATTAATCCATAGCTAATCAAAGGCCAGCGGAAGGACCATAATGGTGGCATTTACAGACCATATCGAATGTGAATAAATTAAATTTTTGTTTCCTAAAATCTTACTAATAGGATGTATTCTACTTGAAACATTTATACTTTTAATTACAGAGGCAGGCGGTGGAGCTGCTTCCTGGCCACACATCCCCTATTGCTACACCTGTGCCTCCAGGCCCACCAGCAATCCCGTTACCTCAAAAACAAAACAAAACAAAACAATCAACTAACTACATCAGCTGTCTCAGGCTGCAAACTGCCTTGTTGTTTGGGATGTTGCTCGTTCAATTGTGTGCTGTCAATCACTCGGAAGTTTCTTCTCTTTGAAAGATAAATACCTCCATTATATTCATCCCATCACACTGATCACTACAGGGAACACCTAAGCACAGAGCTAATGTCTCCCGATGTATAGCATAGCTGTAGATGTCGATGTACATGTAGATGATTCCAGGGTGTTATGCAATACACCAGGGCAAAGCATGAGTTCGAAGTGCCAGCAAAGATGGGAGAAAGCATGTGAAAGCAATCACCCAGTCTGCTTAGTTCAATCCTCTGTGCTGGGAGAATGATTTGTTCATTTCTGAGGCAGAACACAAGGCAACCAAGGCATTTAAAACTGCAGCAGCTTCTCTCTGCGTCAAAGACTAAGCAGCAGGCATTACTCATACCACCATGAAGCAACAGGCCCGCTCTGACAGAATTATTTCATTTTGATATTGTTCTGGTATTGAAAGAAGAGAGATTGTAGAATTATCTGTGGCAATATTTTTATGGGTGCTTCCCCAGCTCCCCTTTTACAGCAAAGGATAATGTTTGGATATCTGGGGAGTTTGGACTGAAGAGGGATCCGCTGTCAATAAGTTTGGGGCAAGGCTGTATAACATGAATCTTTACTTCAGAGCTCCTCACTACTCCTGAAGAACATGAACCCACCACGGAGAGGACAGGATGTGAAGGACTTCCTGTGTTGATGTTTTTAATTAATTAATTAATTAATTAATTAATTAATTTTTTTACACTCCATATTTTATCCCCGACTCCCGTCCACCCTCTGACTGTTTCACATCCCAAACCTCCTCCCCATACTCCTGTCTCCACATGGATGTCCCCACCCCCAAGTCTACCTGGCCTCTAAACTCCCTGGGGTCTCCAGTCTCTGGTGGGTTAGGTGCATCATCTCTGAATGAACACAGACCCAGCAGTCCTCTACTGTATGTGTGTTGGGGGCCTCATATTAGCTGCCTTTTTGATAGTCCACGGTTTGAGAGATCTCAGGGGTCCAGATTAATTGAGACTGCTGGTCCTCCTACAGGGTCACCCTCCTCCTCAGCTTCTTTCAGCCTTCTCTAATTCAATAACAGGGGTCAGCTGCTTCTGTCCATTGGTTGGGTGCAAGTATCTACATCTGACTCTTTCAGGTGCTTGTTGGGTCTTCCGGAGGGCAGTCATGCTAGGTCCCTTTTTGTGAGTGCTCCATAGCCTCAGTAATAGTGTCAGGCCTTAGGACCTCCCCTTGAGCTGGATCCCACTTTGGGCCTGTCCCTGGACCTTCTTTTCCTCAGGCTCCTTTCCATTTCCATCCCTGTAATTCTTTCAGACAGGAACAATTATGGGTCAGAGTTGTGACTGTGGGATGGCCCCCCTCTTCCTCATTTGATGCCCTGTCTTCCTGCTGGAGGTGGGCTCTATAAGTTCCCTCCCTACTGTCAGGCATTTCATCTAAGGTCCCTCCCTTTGAGTCCTGAGAGTCTCTCACATCTCAGGTCTCGGTGCATTCTGGAGAGTCCCCCCGTGTTGATTTTATTGTGGATTTTTTTCTATTTGTGTGTGTGGGTGGGGTGGGGTGTGTGTGTAGTGTGTGTGTGTGTATGTGCATGTGTGTGGTATGTGTGTGGGGGTGTTTGGTATGTGTGTGTGCACATGTGTGTGGTGTATGTGATTTATATGGGGTGTATGTGTGTGTGTCTATATGCATGTGGAGGTCTGAGGTTAATGTAAAGAGTCATCCTAGATTGTTCTACCATATTTAAGGAAACAAGGTCTCTTAATCAAACCCAGAGCATGCAGACTTGCCTAGTCTCAGCCGGCAGCCTGCTCTGCAGATCCCTTGTCTCCCTCCACCTTTCTAGGCTGACATTACAGGCAGACTGCCTGGTCCACTTAGCATTGACATGGGTTCTGGAGTAAGAACTTTGGTCCTCACACTTGCAGGGCAGATGTTTAATCACTGAGCTGCCTCCCATCCTCCCTTGTGAAACTTGTACTGAGAAGAAAAAGATGGCTGACTCTAGAGCACACCAGTGTCAGGCACAGTGTCCCACACTGACAGCCAGCATAGACAAGGGGACTTTCCGAAGGTTCTCTGAGCACTACCTGGTCTCTGATTGTAACTACTGTTATTACTAGGAGCTTCTTCCCGCCTTTGCTTTAGGTTATTTCAGTCAGCCTCAAAATTTCAAAATGCACACATACACACACACACACACACACACACACACACACACACACACACACGCACGCGCACACACACACTTTCCCATCTTCTCTGACTTCACCGCCATGATGAACTTTACCCTTGAACTTGAAGTGAACTCTTTCTCCCCTCAGTTGCTTTGGTCAAGACCTTGTATCACAGCAGCGGGGGGGGGGGGGAACCCCACTTAAAGAGTAGACATGCTGATTAGTGGAACAGAACAGAAACTCTAGAAAAAAGGCCCACACAGATACAGGCAATTGGTAACCATCAGAAGTGCCAAGGTGATTCAAAGAGAAAGAACTGTCTGTTCCAACAATTAGATTTGATTGAACGCCAAAAAATTCACCTTGATCTAGATATAAAACTTAACTTTCAATGAGTCATAGGCATAAGTGCAAAAACCACAAGCATAGAATTTCTAGAAGAAACGTATGACCCTGGTTAGTCAAAGATGTCTTAGTTTTAATGTCAAATGTACTAAATGAGGTAGAAAAAAATCGAAACACCTTACCGATGTTGAAGATGTGCATTTCTACAAAGTCTCAGTCATAAAACAAAACTGGAAAAAATATTTACAAATCAAATATTCTGGAGCTGTTTTTATAACTCAATAGTGAAAGTGGTGTCTTTTTAAAAAAAGAAGTAATTATTTTATGTATATGAGTACACTGTTGCTGTCTTCAGACACACCAGAAGAGGGCATCAGATCCCCATATGGATAGTTGTGAGGTACCATATGATTGCTGGGAATTGAACTCAGGAACTCTGGAAGAGCAGTCAGTCAGTGCTCTTAACCACTGAGCCATTTCTCCAACCAGGTGTTTTGTTTTGTTTTTGTTTGTTTGTTCTTGTTTTTTAGTTTTTTTTTTTTAATGAGTAAAATTTTGAATTGACCACATGAAAAAAAGAGATATCATAACAAATAAACACATGAATTATTAGAAAACACAAATGAGAAGAGAGGATGGGGCTCAGTGAGGAAGGTGCTTGCTGCAGGAGTGTAAAGTTGGATTCCCAGAACCCACTTGCAAGCCAGGCTCAATGATGAGCATGAGTGCCTGTAACTCAGTACTGGGAGCAGAGATGGATAAAGCCTGGGGATTGCTGGCAATCTAACCCAAATGGTAAAATCTGGGTTCAGTGATAAACAATGTCTTAAAACATGAGAAATCAAACAAACAAGCTACAAGGAAGAGAGTGGCTAAGGAGAAACATGCCAACATCAACTTCTGGCTTCCACGGGTGGGAGTACACCTGCATACACTCATATATGCATACACATGCGTGTGTGCACGCACACACACACACACACTATCCATTCACCCATCCATCCATCCATCCATCCATCTACCCATCCATCCACCCATCCATCTACCCATCTATCCAATGGAAAACACAAAATACCACTACACTCACCAGAATGGTTGTTAAAGAATATGAAAACAGAAAGCCATGGAACAGAATTAGGGAGGAAATGGTCCAATTCTAGTTCTCTGACACTATCTGGTGGATTGCATAATTCAAATTCTGGGAAGTAAAGAAATGGGGAAAGATATTGAAAACCTATTTTAGAAAATAGTGGCTGGAAACTTCCCTAGTGTTCAAAAGAATACAGATACCCAGATTTTAACAAAAAACAGACAAACAACAACAACATCACCTCAGGGGCTCCCAACTAGATTCAACTGGAAGAGACCAAAAAGTATAAAATAAAAGGAAAAATTCTCAAAACAGCACAGAACATTGAGTCATATGTAGGTCTGCTCATTAGGCTTACAGCATACAATTCAGTGGAAAACTTACAGGCCAGAGGAGAGTGAAATACTATAGTCAAAGCATTGGAAGAAAAAAAATCAACCAAGAATATTATACTCAGAAAAATTATTCCTCAAAAACAAAGGTGAAAGAGTGTTTCCCAGACAAACTGGAACTGAGAAAGTCCGTTTGCATCAGAGCAGCCCAACAACAAACACCAAATGGAGACACGCTCTAGCTGGCAATTTCTTGTCTGTATTTAAATATAGAAATCTGTATTGCCTGCTTTTATTTTATGTGAGTGTCTGCCTGCATCTATGTAAATATACCACATTCATGTGGTACCTAATAAGACCAAAACAGGGCATCAGATTTCCTGAGAATGGAGGTAACAGACTGTTGTGAGCTGCTTTGTGGATGCCAGGAATTAAACCTGGGTCTTCTGCAAGAGCAACAAGTGCTCTTAACCACTGAGCCATTTCTACAAACCTGCAATTCCTTATTTAGTTAAACACATTTATTCCTCAACCAATAAATTCTACTCCAAGGTACTTAACTCAAGAGAAACATATACACATACATAAACCTGTAGCCTTTAGCAATTACATATAGAATTATCATTATCTGGAAATTCCTTTTAAAGGGTGACTGGATCAGTAAATTGTGTCACATCTATACACAAGAAGAGTGTTCAGTGATAAAGAGGAATACACAACATGGACGAATCCGAGAAATGACACTATTCAGAAAGATGCTAAATACAAGAAGTTACATACTGTGCATACTCTGCATTACAGGGCATGGTGACATAAGCCTGTGACCTCATCACTCAGGAGCTGGAGGTAGGAGAATTAGAAACTTAGAAGGAAACCTTGCTGACCAGGGATAGAAAGGAAAGAACACACCCAGGAACTCCTGACTTCCATCAGCTGTTTTGCTAAACATGTCCATAACACTTCTCTTCATGCCTTTACCAACATCTCCAGGCTTTCTGGTTGCCCTGAAAGACAAGAAAATATTTTGAGTAAGTCTATGAACTTGGCTCATGTCCTGAAGGAAGTGAATATATTGTTTCAAAAACTAACAAAATTTCAACCTGGAGGAGAGGGGCTCCCAAGGGCCCAGCCCTAGCTGAAAAGCTATTGGCAGCTGATGGCTATTGGGGGGGAGTAGAAGATTCATTTTCTTTTGGATGTGGTGCAGATGATGGCCCCATACACATGTACATATTGACAACACTAATTGGACTCAGTGGATATTAATTTTAAAAATGGAACTATGTATAGTGGTGCATGCCTCTAATCCCAGGCAAAGGCAGGTGGATCTCTGTGAGTTCAAGGCTGGCATGGTCTAGGTAGCAAGTTTCAGGACAGCCAGATCTATGTAGAGAGACACTGTTTACAAACAAATAAACAAACAAAAATTTAAGGGAGATACATATATGGGGCTCCTAGGGTAGAGCTGGTTTAGATAGTAGGGGAGTAGCAGATAGAGATCATATGTGTGTGTGTGTGTGTGTGTGTGTGTGTGTGTGTGTGTGTTGTGTGTGTGTGTATTTTTAAATATATATATACATATGGAAATTTCAAAAAATAAATAATATTTATTTAAAAAACTGATCAAAATTGACCTATAATTACTAAAAGCTATAGAATTATTTACTGAAAAATTGCACATGATCAAAAGCGATTGGATTTGTGATATGTAAATTATTCTTGATGAAGCTAATTATTTTTTAAAATAAGCAGAAGAAACTGTTTTACAAAACAACTCAGATGGACCAGTTATGCCAGAAAACAAAGCAATAATGACTGAAAATCTATTACTTTAACCAGAACTAAAGTGTGGTGCAGGTGAGCTCTGTGTCCTCCTTGAGGACCAATAGCTAATTGTCCATGAAGCTATCTTAAAAGTAGAAAACTACAGCTCTCTCTTAGTCAGGAAGTTAAATGTAAAAATGAAAAGTATGTTTTCAGCGAAGCCAGTCCTGTGACATATCAAAAATATGTTCCAAGACTGAGCGGGGTTTATGCTAGAAATGTTCCTGGTGTAACGGATAACACCCACAAATAAAAAGAAAGGAAATAATACAACGGTGTTACTTCATGGCAGAAATCTTTTGATCTCCTTAAAAGTAGCTGTTGTCCACAGACATGAGTCCCATCCATCCCTCAGTGTGTTGGTTGGTTTTAATGCCAACTTGCCACAAATTATCTTACTGGTCTTAATTGAGGTGGGAAGATCCACCCCAAACGTGGGTGACACCTTCTGATGGCAGCCTTGATCAAAGGAGACAAGGCACAAGGAAGGTTGTTTGCCTTTTGCTTGATTGGCCTTGGCTCTTATCTGAGTTAATTCATCTTGATGTTGTTGTTGCTGCTGCTGCTGATGGTGATGGTGGTGGTTGTGGTGGTGATGATGATGATGGTGATGGTGGTGGTGGTGGTGGTGATTCCTTACTGATTTCCAAGCATCCATCATTGACTGAGGACAGCAGCACCCCAGGAACTCTTTGGGCTTTCTCTGACAGGTTTGGACTTCTGAGCATCCAGTCTTGAGAGCCAGCAACTAGCAGGCTTTCAGGTGTGTTCTAGTCATTGTTACTATCTCAAAGTTTCCTCCATATATATGTTCATCCATTCATCCTCTATTCCATTCCTTCGGAGAACACTGACTACTACACCTGGGTATGGACTGCTCTGCTAGTGATGCTAGCTGACCAGAGCAGGTCTGAAGATGTGACCACACACTGTCGTAGTACAAGGAAGGATGCTGGAAGCAGCAGGGATCCTCCTTCCTGTCTCTTCGGGAATAGTGTCTCTAAGTGAAGTGGACACACACAGTGTGGTGCACAGACATGAGGTTCACTTCTGGAAAACTCCAGCTAGCACACCGAGCTTTGGCAAAGAAGGTGTGCAGAACACGAGGTCCAAGCCTGGGTCCCTATGCTTACAGGGGTCCATGCTGGTGCCCCGTCCACCTCTCTAGATTTTCTAAGCCTCGGTTTCTCTGTTTGCTCACTCATGAGATGTGGAACCATTCCGATGCTTTACCTACCATCCTGTCTGCCCTAGAACTGTCAAATTTCTCTGCTCGACTAACTTCTCTGCAAGAGGTCAGGGCAGGGCAGAATTAATTTCATGCTGACAATATGGAAATACTAAGCTCTTGGCATTAAGGTTGTATTTTTCCCCTGATATTTTGGTTATGTCTTATGGTTAAATACTTTTTCTTCATAAGAGGCTAAGTTTTGTTTTATATGTAATTTTACAGCACATACTTAAACCAGAGTTTACCAACTGGAAGAGTAAATGTCAGCTGTTTTTTAAAAAAATAAGTTAGGAGCTAGTGTGGTGTGGTAGTACAGGCCTATATCCCAGTACTTGAGAGACTGAGTATGACTGCAAGTTTGAGGCTAGCCTGGATTACACAGCAAAATTCTAATTAAAAAATCCAATAAGCAGCTGGGCGGTGGTGGCAAACATCTTTAATCTCAGCACTTGGGAGGCAGAAGCAGGCAGATCTCTGAGTTCGAGGCCAGCCTGGTCTACAGAGTGAGTTCCAGGACAGCCAGGGCTACACAGAGAAACCCTGTTTCAAAAAAAAACCAAAAAAAAAAAAAAATCAATTAAGCTAACAAATGAAAAACAAATCAGAAAGGAAGTGAAGTATAAGATGAAAACCTGGATGTTTGAGTATGTTTGGGCTCCTTTAACAAAATACCACCTGCTGGGTGACATACAACCGCGAAAGTTTTCTTCTTCTCTGGGTTGTGGAGGCAGAAGGTTCAGGATCCAGGTATTGATAGACACAGTGTCTGGGCAGAGCCTGCTTCCTCAGACCAGCCTTTCTAATCCAGCCCTATCTGCAGCTAGACGAACAACCTGAACTTGTCTCCTTTGAGGGAAGGAGCCAGTCACTTTTATAAGGTCGCTAATCTCCTTTAAAAAGGCAGGCCCTCATGACCTAACCCACCAGAGGCCCACCTCCTAATACCATTACCTTGGGAGTGAACATTCTAGCATAGGTATAAGTAGAGGCCACACACATTTGTGTCATGGCATTGGCTTCAAGTAAAACCCCTTTCTGGCGGCAGACCTGAGTTCTTATTTCTGATGCATGCTGCGTGTCTCAAAGTGGGGCACCCTGTACCTCTGAAGCATTAACCTCTCTGCCAGTTTTTATTCCTTTTTCCTTCTTCCCACCCCCTTTTCTAACAGCATGTCTCACAGGCCTAACATTTTTATTCATTTACTATGCAAGTGTGTGTGTGTGTGTTGGAGAGGACACATATATGCACAGAATGTGTGTAACGGTCAGAGGACATCACATAGAGTCAGTTCTCTCTGTCCACATTTGTGTGGGTTCAGGGGATCAAACACGGGTCAACAGGCTTCAGCAGCTGATGAACTATCTTCTCTGCCTCGGGCCTAGTATTTTATAAAAGCAACTTTGGAAAATACACAAAGTGGAAATTTCCTGGAAAGTAAAAAAAAAAAAAAAAAAAAAAAAAAAAAAAAAAAACCAAGACGGAGTAGACACGAAGACCTCAGGGGTCTGCCTTCATAGCTGTTTGCCCGGGAGTAGAGGGGAAGCTCAATTAGAGCAGATCATTTTCTCTCACAGATATGAGATCAAGTCCATTTTCCAAAGGTGATCATGTGCTCTCCACCTCAGGGGAGCGAGTTTAGAACGAGAGCCCGCCAGCCGTGCTTCCCGGAAGGGCTATGCTGCAGCCTCCGATGGATTTGTTACCATCCGTGGGTAACACAGCGAGAGCCTGAAAGCTCATGTCATCGGTGCCCTAAATCCCCAATCTCCTTGGCTTCCACTCCATAAACCAGTGGGGCAGTCAGCCACTCGGGAGCCTAGAGGTTAAGCACATACGATCGACCTTAGAGAAAGGAGCTCTCACGTCGTTAAACACAGACTTGCTCGATCACACCAAAAAGGGCCCTGGGAGCATAATTCAAGGCTTGTGCCACACACATTTCTGTGACATGAAATCGATACCTTTCTCCTGTCTTTGTTTGCCTGGGTTGTGTTTAACTACTAAAGGGCTCTCGGGCCATCGCTCAGATTTACTGTCTTGCATTTTATGTGGGTAGGTTGTTTCCGTCAAGAGCGAGCTCAGTTTTGATGATGCTTGTGTTTGGATGCAGATGCAAACTTGTAATTTTTAGAGAAAAAAGAAACCTTCTTCAACAAATGGTGCTAGTCTATAGACTAGCATGCATTTAGAAGAATGCAAGTAGATCCATATTTATCACCTTGCAAAAAATTCAAGTCCAAGTGGATCAAAGACCTCAATGTAAAACCAGATACACTAACTAAATCTAATAGAACAGAGTATGGACTAGCCTTGAACTCATTGATACAGGAGACAGCCTCCTGAACAAAACACCAATGGCTCAGGCTCTAAGATCAACAATTGATAAATGGGACTTCACCAAACTGAGAAGCTTCTGTAAGCAAAGGACACTGTCATTAGGACTAAATGGCAGCCTACAGATTGGGAAAGGAGCTTCACTAAACCTACATCTGGCAAAGAGCTAGTATCCACAATTCATAAAGAACTCAAGAAGTTAGCCACCAACAACCCAAATAACCCAATTAAAAAATGGGGGTATAGAGCTAAACGAAGAATTCTCAACAGAGGAATCTCGAATGGCTGGGAAACACTTAAAGACATGTTCGAAGTCCTTAGTCATCAGGGACATGCAAATCAAAACAACTCTGAGAGTCCTTACACCCAACAGAATGGTTAAGATTAATTACTCAATCGACAGCAGATGCTGGCAAGGATATGGAGCAAGGGGAATACTCTTCCATTGCTGCTAGGAGTGCAAAGTTGTACAACAACTTTGGAAATCAATTTGGTGGTTTCTCAGAAAACTGGGAATAGTACTACCTCAACATCAGCTATACCACTCCTGGGCATATACCCAAAGGATGCTCCAACATACCACAGGGACACTTGCTCAACTATATTCATAGCAGCTTTATTCCTAATAGCCAGAAACTGGTAACAACCTAGATGTCCCTCAACTGAAGAATGGATAAAGGAAATGTGGTACCCCTACTCAATGGAATACTATTCAGTTATTAAAAAACAAAGACATCAAGATTTTTTCAGGCAAATGGATGGAACTTGAGAATACCATCCTGTGTTAGGTGACCCAGTCCCAAAAGTACATGTATGGTATATACTCACTGGTAAGTGGATATTAGCCATAAAATACAGGATATCTACAATACATTCCACAGACCCAAATAAGTTGAACAAGAAGGAAAACCAAGTGAGGATGCTTGAATCTCACTTAGAAGAGGGGATAAAATAGTTCTAGGAGACAGATGGAGGGAGGGAACTGTGTGGGAGAGGGGATGGAGAGGAGAATGGGGGAGGTTTCAGGATTAGATATGGGGAGAGACAGGGGAGATGGCCAGATAACCATGAGAATGAATGAAAATCTGCAGCTGGTAGGGGTGCATCTTGAGGACATTCAAGAGACTTGGGATAGGAGAGAATCCCAAGGCTCCTTGGGGGTAGCCTTAGCTAAGACTCACAGAAGTGAGAATTTGGAACCTGAAGAGGTCACCTCCTGTAGCCAGGAAGAAATCCCAGTGGAGCAATAAGGACATCAATGCACCCACAAAACTTTGACTCAAAATTTATCCTGCCTATAAAAAATTCAAAGACGGGGGGATAGAACAGAGACTGAGGAAATGGCTGAACAATAATTGGCCCAACTAGAAACCCATTCCATGGTTCCAAGTACCAATCCCTAACACTATTAATGATGTTCTGTTATGCTGGAAGACAGGAGCCTAGCATGGCTGTCCTCTGAAAGGCTCCACCCAGCAGTTGACTGAGACTCAGAGACCCACAGACAAATATTGGATGGAGCTTGGGGACTCTTAAGGAAGAGTTAGGGGTAAGGATTGAGGGCTCTGAAGGGAATAGGAACTCCACAGGGAGAGTCAACTAACCTGGACCCTTGGGGGCTCTCAGAGACTGAACCACCAGCCAAAGAGCATACACAGGCTGGACTTAAACACCCCCCACACACGCACACATACACACATAAGTAGCAGATATGCAGCTTAGTCTTCATGTGAGTCCTGAACAACTGGAGCAGGGGCTGTCCCCAATATTGTTGCCTGTCTGTGGAATCCATTCAGCTGTCTCGTCTGGCCTCAATGGGAGAAAATGGGCCTAGCCCTGCAGAAACTTGATGTGCCAGGGTAGAGGGATAATCACGGGGGACCTCCACTCTCTCAGAGGAGAAGGGGAAAGGGAATGGGGGAAGGACTGTGGGAGGGAGAAAATGGGAGTGGGGACAGCAGTTGGGATGTAAAGTGAATAAATTTTTAAAAAATGGTGCTTTTAGGGAACAATGAAATCATGTGTTATTCAATCAACAAAATGAAGATAATTAACAATAGTTTGAGGAAAATATTAAATCCCAACATAATGGATGTTTATGTAAATATCCCCCACCTCTGAACACTTCATTAGGGGCTAAGCCTTTAACTCATGCACCTCCTATCTAAGGCCTCAGCTAAGTTGTCACATATATGAACTCCTTTCTTTCCAATAGTTAGATAAGGTAGCTGATTGTGTTAATGTTTACCAGAGACTCAGAACTAATAATATATATGTGTGCATGTATCTATACAAGAAATAGAGATAGACAGACATTGAGGGGTTAAATAAATAATAAAGTCTCACATTAGCTCAAGTTGTTTCATACAATAAGTGTTGGGGCTGGAGAGATGGCCTCATGATTAAGAGTGCTTGCTGCTCTTACAGTGCCTGAGTTCCATTCCCAGCACTCACATCAGGAAGTTCTTTCTGAGTCCAGTTCTAAGTGATCTGACGGCCTCTTCTGGCCTCCACAGGCCAGTGCATACATGTGTGCATACATATAAATTAAAATAAATATTAAAAATTATAACATAAGCACTGATCAAATTGTGTGCTCACATACATTTTTGGAGGGAGGATAGAAAGGAAAGAAAGGGAGGGGGAGAGAGAGAGAGAGAGAGAGAAGAGAGAGAGAGGAATTACTGTACATGGTCACAGAGGTTAAGAGATCCCAAGTGGTCAGCAAGTCAGAGGTGAAGGAGAATCTTTGAATAGTTGAGTTTTGAGCCTTAAGACCTGAAAGCCAAGAGAGCCCATGGTATAAATTTAAAGGCAAAGCCAGTGTTTCAAGATCCAAGAAGAGTGATGCTTCAGTCTGGGTCTTAGTGATGGGAAAAAGCCAATACCCCAGCTTGGGCAGGAGGCAGGCAGGCATCCCCTTCCATGCAGTCTGTCTAGACTACTTGTTACTTTCCTTGTCTTTATGGCAGCAGACCCAACAGAAGCGACTTAATGGAGGAAAGATTTATTAAGGTGCAAGGTTTCAGGGGGATTTTTGATCTGTGGTGTAGGCTCAGGGAGGTGGGGTGGGGGAGGGCACATCAGAAGGGACAACTCCACGCAGTGGGTTCAGGAAACAGAGAATGCAGACGAGCATTGAAAGCAGACATTACCTTAACATCCTGCCCCCAGCAGCCCACTCTTTCTAACCGGGTCATAGTCCCAGTGGTCTCACAGCTGCTCAAAACAGGAAGCAGCTCGAGGACGAGACTGCCCTAATTTTCTTTCTACTGCTGTCCTAAAACATATGGGCCATAAGCCACTTAGGGGAAGAAAGAGTTTATTTGGCTTACATTTCTAGGTTATAGTCCATCATTGAGGAAAGTCAAGCAGGAACTTGAAGGAAGAAGTCCTGCTTGCCATGTCACTCAATATAACATCCAACCAAGGAACTCAATTTACGGTCAAGGAAGTAGACAGGAACCCTGGAGCAATGCTGCCTGATGGCTTATGGGCTGGCCAAGGACCACAGCCAGACAACAGTACCACCCATACTAGTCTGAGTGGTATCTGAGCCCTCCGATATCAGTTAGCAATCAAGACAACCTCCCACAGACTTGTCCAATAAGTCCCATCTGGGAAAGCCTTCAGTTGTGGCTCCCTTCTCTGATGACCCAAGGCTATAGCTAGGTGATATATTTTGAGCTAACTAGGACAAGGACTGAGTAAGTACTCAAAAATATGTGAGGTTTGGGGGGACACTGCAGATATCAACTATATAGCACAAGATCTTCACTTGTCTAGGTGAGGTCCACCCACAGTATGGTATGCAATACATATGACTCAATTTATTGATTCAAGTGTTAATCTCACCCAGAGAAGACTTCACAGACATGAAGATCTGACCAGATGCCTTGGTCATGGGTCATCTGGCTACATCATGGAGCAGTAAAATTAACCATCACACTGATATTTTTAACCTGTGAAGACACAAAGGATTAAATTGGTTCCCCGGAATGACGCAGTTAGAGTAGTCTACTCTAACCTTACACCAGCAATATCTGAAAACAAACAATCTCTGTCTGACAGATGGGTGATTTTTTTTTTTTTTCAAATCACAGAGAAAATTTTAAAAAGTTAACAGTAACAGTAAGGTTTTTTTTTTGTTTTGTTTTGTATTGTTTTGTTTTACAAATCAGCTTGAAAAATGATGAGGGGCTGGAGACATGGCTCAGTGGTTAAGAACACTGGTTGCTCTTGGAGAAGACCTGGTTTGGTTCCTAGGACCCACATGGCCATCTGTAACTCCAATTCCAGGGAATCATCTGATGCCCCTCTTCTGGCCTTCACAGGCACTTGACACATGTGATACACACACACACACACACACACACACACACACACACACACACACTATATATGTGTGTGTGTGTGTGTGTGTGTGTGTGTGTGTGTATATATATATATATGTATATGTAATATACACACACACTAAGGCAAACACTCATACACATAAAGTAAATCTTTAAAAAAATTCATTAACTTTTATTGCAATATTGTTAGTAAGGAAGAAGTGTTAGAAACTTAAGTGTCTAGAAATTTAAGAGGTTAAATCATGACTCTATATAGTAGTGGCATAGCAAAACTCTATGCCACTGTCAAGAGAATGACAAAGGAACATAGTTACTCAATATAATTTGAGTAGAGACGAAATACTCAGTCTTACGTATGTTATGGTCTTGCTTTTACATGGCTATGTACAGCAGGTCAGAAAGCCTTAATGAAGGACACCGTCGCTGCTGTAGGAGGGTAGACAGAGAAGCCTCTGAGCCATTGCTTCAGTAACTTTCTTTTTTCCACTCAGAATCAGACTTACCAAGAAGCTAATGATTGTAAGCTCCAAGGCCTCTCACTAGAACACCTTTCTCTCAAGACCTTGGGAAGGGCCTCGCCAATGTCTTCTGAGAGTCGGATATGTTTTGCAAACTCACTAAAGCAAGAAAATGAAACTTCAATCACGTAAGGCAAGTGTCTATCTCAGTTGAGACGTCTCCGTCACATATCCTCTTGTGCTGGATGTTTCAGAGTTCTTGCTAGCAAAGATCTTTCCTAAGGCAAGCCTTCTAGCTTTCTTTAATTTCCATCCAAACTTTCCCATCTCTCTACCATTAGTGTCTGCTATGGATCCCCAAACCTTCATCTACAGTTCCAAAATCTAAAATAAGACGTGTACAGCTCTTTTTTTTTCTTTTCAACATTCCTTTAGCAGAAAAAATTGATTTGCTTGGAGCTTGTGGTATGGGAAAACTTAACCTGAACTGATGTGAGACATTGCATCTCCCCCTCTTCACATTTTACTACAGAAGTAATTATGTCTCTGATTGCGGAATATTTCTAAGACCTGAAGGAGTTTTTAACTAAGAAATACCAAGACACGGGATGTACTAACAATGAGAGGGAACAAAAGATTATCTACTGACTACTGTGAGATGCTCTCTAGAAATAAGAAATGGCCAAGATCTTCCTTTGGGGACCCAGAGGACCCTCTCTCTACCATAACAGATAACTTAAGAATAGAATTGTGTTCTGAGACATAGATTATTGCAACCTGATTCTAATAAAATCAAAATCATTACAGTCCCTGATCCATGTTCCACAGTTCTCATAAACAAGGGTGACTGAGGTATCTGTTTTAAATGAGGGCTTCAGTTGGGAAAGAATGAAGTATCAGAATAGACATCGAGTCAGTGGGGTACAAAACAACCTTTGTATGAAGACCAGAGTAGAGAGGAAGAGAAGAAACTTGCTTGATGTCAGCTCCTTCCTCCACCATCCTCCCAGAGGCCATTTGGTACTCAGAACCTTGAGCATGCAGTGGGAAGCCAGGCTTACCAGTGTTGGATGGTTGTGGGGACAACCTTGGCAAACCCAGGGAGAGGGAACCTCTTGAATACTAATTGATGTAGGAGGGGCTCAGCCTACTGTGGGCAGCACTATTCCCCAGGCAGAAAGGCACAGTTGATATAAGAAAGGTAGCTGAACGTGAGCCCGAGAGCAAGCCAGCAAGCAGTGCTCCTCCATTGCCTCTGCTTCAGGTTCCTGCCTTGAATTCCTGCTCAGGTTTCCCAGGATGAGGAAGTATAACCTATAAGTCAGATAAACCCTTTCCTCCCCAAGTCCCCTTTGGTCATGGTGTTTATCCCAGCAACAGGCAGTAAACTAAGATGGTGTTACCAATCAGAAAGTGAATCTGATGACCTGCAAGGTCCAAATTTGTTAGATTTGGGCAAAAGGTGATTGTATTGTGAAGAAAGACTCAAAGTCACTAGTAGGACGAAGCACAGTGAAAGGCTACTTGTTTTCTTCAGGTAGGCGAGCATAGAGTTGGGTACTGCCTGATGTTAGTGGTGCCACAGATAAAAAGAACCTTTTGTGCATCACAGGCGAGAGGCCTTTGTGGGAAGTGATCTGGAAGCAAAATGCTGCATGACTGTTAGCTCGTAAATATAACAGGATCCATAGGTCTTGAAAATAGGTTATAAATCTTTATTTTAGGTTTATTAATAAAAAAAATCTTTATTTTAGACAAAAAAGATACCTGTCTAAAACTTTACTTTTTTTTTTTTTAAAAGATTTGTTTATTGTTATATATAAGTACACTGTAGCTGTCTTCAGACACACCAGAAGAGGGCGTCAGATCTCATTACAGATGGTTGTGAACCACCATGTGATTGCTGAGATTTGAACTCAGGACCTCCCGAAGGGCAGTCGGTGCTCTTAACCACTGAGCCATGGCTCCAGCCCCTAAAACTTTACTCTTAATGCTTAGCTTTTCAACATGTTTAACCAGACTTTAAGTTGATCAAGGAGTTCTATAAAAACAACTTGGCCTTGGTCAGAAAGTCTATTTTAGCAGTGGGTGACAGTTAAAGCTGAGACCTATAACTGTTTGAAGTGCTGAGATAAAAGACTGTTCAGTGCTCAGCCCTAACAGGGACCCTTACAGCCTGTGGAACATCACAGAAGGGGGATGGGAGGGCTGTGATTGCTGGAGGAGTGCCGGGAATTGCTGTTTTCTGGATATGGCATGGCTGTTGCAGTCAGGAATACACTGCAGCTGTGAGAGAGACAGGTCATCAGGACTAGACAGAGGGTAAGAGGGGATAATTAGGACAATCATCTGCACATGCACACAAACAACACACACACAAACACACACAAAAACCACATTCAAATACGCACTTAAGCACACACACAAACACACATATACAAAAACCACAAACAAATACACACACACAAAGAAATACATACACATACACAGACACACACCCACACACACAAAAACCACAGACAAATACACACACACAAAGAAATACATACAAATACACACACACCCCACACATAAAACACAGACAAATATACACACAGAGAGAAATAAATACAAATACGCACACAAAACTACACTCACACACACACAAACATACACAAACACGTACAAATACACACAAACACACATAAATAAAAACCACAGACAAATACACACACACAAAACCACATACATAAACACACACAAACACACAGAAAAACACATACAAATACACACTGAGATACACATACAAACACACACACACAAATACATGCAAATACACACTAACTTGCACACAAAAACCAGACAAATACACACACAAAAACACATACGAATACACACACAAAACCAGACAAATACACACACAAAAACACATACAAATACATACACAAAAACCACAGACAAATACACACACACAAAAACCACACATACACAAACACACAAACAAAACTGTGCACAAACACATACACAAAAACACACACAAATACACACATGCACACACAAACATACTTCACACAAACCTGAAAGTAGAATGGAGAATAGTTGAGAAGAAAGCGGTCCTCAGGAGTGGGGGAGGGGTAAGAGATGAGGCTGGGGAGGATATGACCATGATCCATTGTATACATGTATAAAATTGTCAAAAAAACCCTAGCTCTCACAGCTACTATTATACTAACAGTAACAGAACAAACTCCCCCAAGGGAAAGCAGAGAGCAGGGCCATTGGCCACAGCTCCTGCTCAGCCTTGCACTTTCATTCTTCAGTGCAGCCTTAAGATGGAGGCAACTCTCACCAACCCCTACGTCAGCCCATGAAAGTCCTAAGCCAAAGGATGCAGCTGAGCCAAATCCAAGTCCCAATGCAGAGAAACGGAGAGAAGGTTGGTCAAGCCATTTAAGTTTTAGGCTGACTTTCTATACAGTATTAGTGGATAATACAATATATAGTGGATAATACAATATATAGAATATTGTTAGAATGAACCATTGAGCTGATCAGGTTCACATGAGATAGGAAAATCTGTTGTATTCTTTAAAAGTCACTCTAAGCAATCAGAAATTGAAATATATACTATTTCTCTGTCATAAAAATATTTTACTTATTAAATAAATTTAACAGGATATGTTTAAAATATGTTTGTTGAAAATTACAAAACACCAGAGAAATTGAATAGCTAATAAAACAAGCAAGAAGCTGTGTCCACAGATATAAGCCACGATAGCATTAAAACATCAGGTTTTCCAAAGAGGTCTATAGATATAATGGGGTGGGGGGTGATAGCTTCTCTCTCTCTCCCTCTCCTTCTCCCTCCCCCTCTGTCTCTCTCTGTCTCTGTCTGTCTCTGTTTCTGTCTCTCTCTGTCTCTGTCTCTCTCTCTGTCTGTCTCTGTCTCTCTGTCTGTCTCTGTCTCTCTCTCTCTGTCTCTCTCTCTCTCTGTCTCTCTCTCTCTGTCTCTCTCTCTCTCTCTCTCTCTTGGCTTGAGGGAGGAGTCTTAGCCCCATACTCCTGGCTGTCAGAGAGACACCATGTTTTCTCCACCATGAAGGACTGCATACCTTTAAGCTATGAACCAAAATAAGTCCTTCTCCATTTATTTTATTTATTTATTTTATACAAATAAATAAGTGTATATATAGCCTTGTGTGTTATCGCATCAATGAAGCACCCCACCCCCGTCTCATCTCCAGAATGGATAGAGAACAAAATGGCTCTACTACCTCTGCCCATCTAAAGTACCCAGGATCCCACTATGTCAGATATGTCCCCTGACTTTTCCCCTCAAATTCAACTCTATGTGTGGCCATAAATAACGGAAAACAGAATAAAACGGTTCTCTCTTGACTAGAACATTACAGTTTTTGTTTTTTTTAAATTCTGCCTTCAACACAAATCAAATGGCAACCTATGCCAGATCTGGAATCTCATGACTCAGTTCGTTCTTTTCTTTAATGAATATTATTAGTTAGGTAGCAATTATGGGGGAAGTGCAGCAGATACAGCATGGGAGAAAACATGACTGTCAACCTTCAAAAGACTTACATCCTACAGGGATAGATCAGCTCTCAGTAGGTTCAAAATTGCCCATTTCGGTGTTCTTTTTTCTATTAAAAAACAGTGAGTAATCTCAGAGTCATTATATTTCAGAGCAATTGGACAGCCACATTCACCTGAGGTGAACATGTCTCCCCAGGGGTGGCGCTTGGTGTAATTAAGAGTGGGACTCACAGAGAGGTTCTTATCATATGGCTTGGTAATAGTGCGGCATGAACCCAATTTATTTCTTATTATGTTCCAGTCAGAAGGAACAGATTAATGCATGAAAAGGAAAGGAAATTATTTTAAAAGATAGTTTGTATCTTTAGGGAGATCTGAGACACCAGAAACATAAAGCTATGGGCATTGTGGTGCATGCTTGCAATACTAGTGCTCAGAAAACTGAGGCAGGAGGATTGCAAGTTCAAAGACAGGTTGGTCCCTATCTCAAACAAACAAACAACAACAAAAAAATTAGAAGTATTTGGAATTCCTGGAAATTAAGAATATGAAAGCCAAAATAAAACACATAGAAAAGGGTTATATTAGAAAGGGCATGCCAATGCTTCATGCCAATGCCTCATGCCAAAGCCCAATGACTGAACTGAGGGATTTTCTCCGAAACCAATACAAAAACGCCAACAGGATGAAAATTTGAAGGATAAACCAGGTACCAGGGTGCTGAGCCAAATATCACACCAGGAATACAAGATCTATCTAACTAGAGTGTGGGAAAGAGAAAGCAGACAAGATGGACACAAACAGGCGGCTATTTCCCTGATGTAAAGAGTGTAGCAAATGTCCTCAGATACACTGGAGATGGAGAAATGACAACACACAAACAACTCCTAGAGGAAGGCTGACTCACACAGTTTGAGGTATATAGTCCATCGTGGGAGAAACGGTCTGGAGGCAGCAGCCAAAGATGGTCAATCACCATTGCTTCCACAGTTAGGAAGCAGGTAGAACCCGGACAGGAAGTGGAGTGGAGCTATAGGACCCCAAGGCTCACCCCTAATGACCCAATTCCTCCAGGGAGGCTCCATCTCATATAATCACCACAATTTCCCTAAACAGAATCAACAACCGGGGACCAGCCATTCAAACAGGTGACCCTACTGCACTCACAACACACTACTCCGTGGCTTTCCAGGTACCTTTGTCATTAACTCAGTGTCCTAGAGTCACCTGGAAAGAGATGGTGTAAAGAATATTTCTAGCACTGTACCACAGACTATTTAAAAATATCAGGGAAAATGTGGCTTTACCTACAGGAAAGTTGACCTTGGAGGAGAGGAGGCCGAAGAAAACTGTTGGAAAGTGGTTCTAGAGAAAACCCTAAAATGACCTTAGTGCGTCATCCAACTTAGGCCCACACAATCTCCTGCCCTACGAGATGGGAGAGCTTCTTCAGGGTGAAGGTAAGTTGAAGTCAGAGGTTGTTTAGGGAGCACAGATTCAGGGATTAGGGGGCTATGTGGTTGGTGTGAATGTTGGGAAGTGTGTCATGACACTCATTCTACACAGCTCTGTGAGGCTTTGTGTAACCTTACACAAGAGGAAACCTCACCTTTTGAAAAGTAGAGTCCTCCAGCAGAGGCTGAGTAGTGACTCTAAATCAGTAAGGTGCCTGCTGCCTCTCAGGCTTCACCCTCACCCTGTAGTACAGATTAGCAAGGGGTGGGGTGGGACAGGTGATCCTAAGAGCCCACCTAGGAATCACGTCTTTAAGATGGAAGAGCCATCGTAAAAGTCATCACCACTAAGTAGCACGTCTGTGGAGTCAGTGAAACGGCTCAGCAAGGAAAAGCACTCCCTGCACAAAAGCCTGAAGGCTTGAGCACGGCACCTGGAGCCCACATAAACTCAGACGCAATGGTGAGCATCAGTAATGGTAGCGCGCTGGCCACGCCTTCAGTGAGATGGAAGTAGAGACAGGAAAATAGCTGGGAAACCTCATGGACCAGATATCCTGGAGAAAAGGAAGATGTGGCCGCAAAAGTGAAGTAGAAGACAAGAACTCATCCCTACAAGCTGTCCTCTGGCCTCTACACATGTACCAACACGTGTGTGCACACACATTTACTAATGATAAGTAATAAAAATGTGAAAAAAGAAAACATTTTTCTAGAATAATACTAGTCAGAAACATTTTTTTTTTCCTGGAAGATGTTTCTTTCCTGGCCCAAGCAAACCACGAGCCTGTCTGTTGGCAGGACAATCTGGTCCACAGGTGGAGAGCCGTGCACATCCCTGAAGAACATGGCATTATTTATTGACTATCTGCCTCGCTCACATCTGTGAGACACGGAAACTCAACGATGGTTTACAAGACCATCAGTTTTAAACAACACCATCCATCACAAAGAGGAAGGTGCGATCCACATCCCTTCCAGTGCAATGCATTAGACTAGGGTCAGCAAGTGGGAGTCACGGTTGGCGACACAATAGCTGGCCTCAGGTAGCACATCCATCCTTCCAGCTGCTTGGATCCATATGGGACCAATGAACTGCAGAGTTCAGGCCTCTCCTTATTGGGGGTGTCTGCTGCACCGTGCCATCCAGAGCCCATCAGGAAGCAACTGGAAGTAAGCTGGCATCCATTCATCTAAACTTCAGCTTGTAGCCAAGTGCTGATGAAAGGGAAAACGTGCACATAAGCAAGTAGACAGATGCAATGAGGGAAACTCAGGTGCTGTTATTGTGAGGAAATCAAAGATTTAAAATGTTTGGGGTGGGGGGAATGAGAAACAGTCTGTCATTCATCAAAGCCAGATGGAGACCAAGAGTTTTCCTTGAGAAACCAAGTTCACAGCCAGCTCCGATAGTCCTGAACTCCGTGGCTCTGAACATCTAGTCCTAGGATAACATTCTGTAAGTTTCCAGTCGTGAAAGTCAACATTCTCACTTTAATGTCTAATATAAATGGACCAATAATGCTAGTACTGCACCCTTGCCTCAACAGCACTGAGTTACTGTCAAGATAACACACAGCACATACCCTGGCAAAAGCATCAAGGAACAGTAATAATAACACATGTTAAGTTGCAGTTTATGTTTACTTTTTCAACAGGGATTAAACTATCACCAATGACTAGTAAGACACCAGGGGGTGGGGTGAGAATGCTCAGTGGAAAGAGTAAGCCTGGAATTTCATGGATGGAGATGCTTTTAAGATCTCACTATCAAAAGCTTGGAAGCTGGGCAGGAAGGATGGATCAATGGGGAAGGCACTTGCCAAGCCAGCCTGAGGACCTGAATTCAGATCCTCAGAAGCCTTGTAAAGCCATATGTGGTATCTGAGTCTGTGGTCCCACAATTTATATAGAGATGTGATAAGCAGAGACAGAAACATCTCCAAGAGCTTGCTGCAAAGTTAGCCCTGTGTTGGCATCTGCGAGCAACGAGAGACCCTCTCTTAAGATGGAGAGCAAAAACTGACACCTTAAGTCATCTTCTGACCTTCACACACACAGCATGGCATGTGTGTACTTATGCATGCACACACAGATATGTGTATACATACAACATCACACACACACACACACACACACACACACACACACACACACACACACACACAGACTAAACCCAAATGCTTGGAAAGCACCCTGGGCCACAAGATCCTATGGCTATCTCCATCTAGAATTCAAGTGGCTCGTTGGTGGGCTCTTGCGGTATACTCATCTTTGAGGCTGGTAGTTGAGCTCTGAAGCAAAGTCCCATTGGCTATATCCACTGAGCTGTCCAAGCAGCATGTGAAACATAGGGCTGCTCAATCTTAAGGCATCAGGTGGCATGTGAAAGGGTCTCACAGTATAGAAGAATGCTGGCCAAATATCCACAGTGGGGAAGGAGTTACTAGGGGTAAATGTCAGGGACAGATGAGAAAGAACAAACCTGGCACATCCTGAGGTGTCTGCCTTGAGCACTGAGTCAGCCTGTCCGACACTCATTGCTCTCTAACTGTCACCACTATGCTGGGTCTTCGATGGAGAGGAGGGATAGCAGCAGAAGAGGGATACAGGCTGCCCTCCCTGTACTCTCTTGTCAGCAGGCTCAGTGTGGAAGATCAAGAGGCAGAAGGAAGGAGGAAGCCTGACCATCCTTTCTTTCCTTCTCTGTCTTCTGACCACCCCTTCTCCACAATCACCTTTGCAGTGGTGTCTACCATTCAGGTCTTAGTAATGTCAGCTTCCATCGGGACTGCCGGCCATAGCCACTTCTTTTGGTCCCTTCTGTCTTGGGGTGTCCTTTCCTCTGTTCCCAATCTCCTTTTCTTTGTGCTTTTTGCATACTGTGAGTCCTGCATGACCAACTGTCTGCACCCTCAGACTCAGCAGTATTTCCTTTCCATGGTGAAGATCCTTAGTGGCATTTCTATCAGAACAGAAGGTAGGTACAACTCGATACCAGGATCTGGCAAAAGCCTGGCCACTGAAGATGGCAGAAACAGCCCATGTTCTTTATTCAGATAGTGCTGTGTAACAACTAAGCACCTCTTGCTAGATCGGGAATTTATTGTGAAGAAGTGAGTAGCCTCTGGCTTCTAACAGAAGAGAAATGATGACGGTGAGCTTCTTCATTTATGATTTGTTTATAGAAACAGGGACTTGCTCTATATGATGACAGTGAGCTTCTTTATTTATGATGTGGTTATAGGAACAGGGACTTGCTCTATATTGGGATTCTCCTGCCTCAGGCTCTCAAGTGCTGGGATTACAGGCATATGTCATCATATATGATTCAATATTTTTTATATATAATTTTTTTAAAAAATCAAAGGCTAGAGAGATGGCTAGGATGAACAGGTGCCTGGTGTACCAGCATGTGGAGCTTAGTTCAGATGTCCAGCACCCATGTTAAGTGCACCAGGAACACTGGCACTAGGAGAGCAGAAACAGAAAGACCCCTGAAGCTCACTAACCGGCCAGCCAGCCTAACCTAATCAGTGAGCTGTAGGCTCAGTAACATGGACAATATGAGAGTTCTGGGACAGCATGGACTATATAGTAAGTTTAAAATTAGCTAGGGACTATATGAGACTCTGTCTCAAATGCTTATATGTACACCACACACACACACACACACACGAAATTATTAACCTGAAGCATTATGACTCCCTTTTCAACTATCTTCTAAGCCTGAAGCTCAGCTTAACTCCTGTTTAGATGACAGGATTTATATTACATTGTGAATTTCTCTTATTCTTGCTCAAGGCCATGCTCATATTTTCTGGATTACCCCAATTTCTATGTGCTATTGAAGGGGACACAAGTTAATAGACGTGTGTGTGTGTGTGTGTGTGCAAGCTAGAAGGTGACACTGGGTGCTCCTTTGATATTTGAGGAACAAAGGACTTTTAAAAAAGAACCTTCCCCAGTTTAAAGTCATCTATCAGAGCCAAGAAAAATTAATAAGCTTAGTTTTCTAGATAGCCAGTGGTCTTTGTATTCAGACAGCTACATAGGAATATTTATGTAGAAAATGAGAGAGCAGTTTTAATAGGCCTGATGATTCAAGACATAAAATACATTCATTGTAGGAGCTATTTGGTGGATGTGGTGGCACATAAATATAACTAAAACTTTAACTGTTGAGTCAACTGAAGAGATTTCACATCGAATTCTACTCCTATAGATGTGCACAGCTCCACTAGAAACCAATGGGCTCTGTATTTAGACTAAGAATGATGTACCTATGAACTGTGTCCAGTTTTGATTTGGAGTACCTCTCTGCAACAGTAGCAGAGATTTAGTTTGGTTGCTTCTTATCTCAAGTCTTTTCTGGTGTGTTCTACTAAATCCACGAGACTTCGGAGATCCGGTTGCTATTTAACAGGGAAACTGAGGAACAGATGATGTGTCTGAGTAGTAGGAGCCCTTGCTGTGCATACATGAGGACCTGAGTTTCCAGCACCCACAGAAAAGGCTAGGTATTGGCTGTATGCCTGCAACTCAGCACGGTGGAGAGCAGAGATAGGCTGATGGCTGGGACCTCCTGGCTGCCAGGCTAGCTACAGGCTCAGTGAGAGACCCTGTCTCAAAAGAATGGGATAGAGAGTAATGGAGCAGTACACCCAAGTCCTTTTTCTGGCCTTCATGCACACACAGACACACTCAAGCACACACACACACACACACACACACACACACACCCCACAAATCCATATTACACACACACACACACACACACACACACACACACACACATGCACAGCTGAGAGCTAAAGAAGTGTCTTCAAATTGTGTGATTCCTGATGAAGGGATTCAAATATTGTTTGGTTTTGTTTCATTTTGTCCTTGAGACAGGGTCTATTAATTAACTCTTACTAGCCCGGAACTCATTATGTAGATCAGGTTACCTGGAATTCACAGAGATCTACTTGCCTCTTCTTCTAGAGCACTGGCATTAAAGGCACATGTCACCACACCCAACACCAGAATCCCAAATTTTAGTGATTCAATTCCATCCTTTCTGGAGATGCTGGAATGGTCAAATTTCTTCTGTGTAATAAAACTTATGGGCGTACTCATCATTCAGACCGCCAAGATGTGTTCTGTAGACATGCACACAAAGCACAATTCCTAAGAAAAGGAAACAAAGCCTTCAGTGTGGTGGATTTTGTTAAAAATACTTTTTTTTTTTTTTACAGAGACTAACTATGGAGTAGAGACTGAAGGAAGGACAATCCAGCCTGATATAGCTATCTCCTGAGAGGCTCTGACAGTACCTGACTAATACAGATGTAGAGGCTCACAGCCATCCATTGAACTGAGTACAGGGTCCCCAATAAAGGAGTTAGAGAAAGGACCAATGGGGCTGAAGGGTTTGCAGCTCCCTAGGACGAACAATAATATGAACTAACTAGTACCCTCAGAGCTCCTAGGGATTCAACCACCAACCAAGGAGTATACATGGTAGGACTGATTGTTCTGGCAGCATGTGTATAGTAGAGGATTGCAAAATCAATCATCAATGGGAGGAGAGGTCCTTGGTCCTGTGAAGGTTCTGTGCCCCAGTGTAGGGGAATGCCAGGGCCAATAAGTGGAGAGGGTGAGATGGCAAGTATGGGGAGGGGGGAGCCAACAGGGGTTTGTTCTTGTTGTTTTTGTTTGTTTGTTTGTTTGTTTGTTCCTGGGAGGGGAAACTGGGAAAAGAAAAATCATATGACATGTAAATAAAGAAAATATCTAATAAAAAAATACAATTTTTTAACAGGAATGATTGACGTCCATACCTGGCTAGTAGATGAATAATTACATCTACTATATTCACCTCAGCAAAGAGTGTAAGCAAAGCAATATTGACTAATCTTTTAACAAGTGTCCTGCTGTGCTACCAGCTGATCACATTTAAGGACTATATTTCAAGTAATTTTGCAACAAAGATATTCTGGGGATCATCTCATCTCCTAAAGCAAGAGTCAATAAATGTTCAGCATCCAGCCTGTGGTGATACGGTGTCATCCAGCATCTGTGATCAGCTCAGAAAGGCAGTATCTTTAGAGCTGTAGTCTTTGCAAATGAAAAGATTAATGCCATCTAAAAGCCAATAGAGAGAACGAACTCAATTAGCAGGATGTGTCAATAGCAAAGCCTCTTGTTGAAAACAGACTCCTCCCTACAACCCAAAGTGTAGGTCTCAGTCTCTCTCTGGAGAACCTCAAAGGAAATCACTTTCATTTTAATCGTACCATCATAATATCCACCTTATAAACATTGAGAACTTTGATGTGAAGTTCAAAGCAGAATGTTTGGAGCTGGAGAAATGGCTCTGTGGTTAAGAGCATTGGCTGCTCATCCAAAGGACCAGGACCTGATGCCTAAGCACTGAGAGGGCAGCACACAATCATCTGTAACTCCAGTTCCAGCATATCCGAGCCCTCCTTTGGCCTCCTTGGGCATCAAGCACACACACGAGCACACAGATACACATTCAGGCAAAATATAGTATATAAAAATTTAGGTTGCCTTTCATCATAAATCCCTAAAGGAACTAAGAAACTGGAAATTCACTTTTAAATGTATAACAAGGAACACAATGAGGCTGCGGGCATCATAACTTTATGATCTGTCTTTTGTTGTTTATTACACAAATAAGAGGGAAAAAACTTGATGTGATATAAAAACCCTAAAATGCAGCTTTATATAGCCTAAATGTGATATAAATGAAAAGAAAATTAAAAGCTATGATTTTTTTTTTCAAATTCAATATCTTGTGTGGATAGCCAGTCTCATTTTGACAATTAAGAAAAATAGAGTCGGGCAGTGGTGGTTCACGCCTTTAATCCCAGCACTTGGGAGGCAGAGGCAGGTGGATTTCTGAGTTCA
>NW_022196906.1:64368984-64375202 GCF_008632895.1 Mastomys coucha | reverse complement strand
GAGAGAGAGAGAGAGAGAGAGAGAGAGAGAGAGGAGACAGGACCTAATCTCCTTTTACTATATAGGGCCTGGGGATTGAACTCAGATTGTCAGGCTTGGCAGCAAACACCTTTAGTCACTAAACCCATCTCACCAGCCCCTGCAATGAGCATTTTAATGACCTCAATGGTGATGGCATCCAGAAAGACTCATTATTATTTTTATTTGGGGGTTTTGTTTGTTTGTTTTTTCCCCAGAGGAAAGAATAAAGTCCTGAGGTGTTACGTAAATGAAAGAATTCTAACTACCCCTTCCTTTTTTAAAAAAAATTATTTATTTAATGTATAACATTAAATGTAACCTGATACATTTACACATGTGGATCTCATTACAGATGGTTGGGAGCCACCATGTGGTTGCTGGAAATTGAACTCAGGACCTCTAGAAGAGCAGTCAGTGCTCTTAACCACTGAGCCATCTCTCCAGCCCTAACTACCCTTTCCTGTAGCTGCCTGGACTGATTACACCAATCTTCATTATTAAGTTACTTTAAAAACACAATGTAATGGAGGTTTTATCCAGTAATGACATATCCAAATATATATCTCTCTAAAGACAGACATGACAACAGGACATGATAGCTATTCTAGGAAAGCCTATTTTATTCAAGGACAATGAAGTGCACAAAGGAAAAGTTTTTCTCCCTGGCAACAGAAAATGAAAGTAATTATTTTGAATAAGTACTTATAAGTGGAAAGAAATATTTGAGCACATTTAACTTAATATGTTTCTAATTCCACAAACCCTCACCTCTCCAATTAATCTTCAAAAGCTCTACAAAACATTGAAACTCAATTTATTACAACAGATTGGACTAATTCAAAGAAGGAAAATCACAAATATTTACCACCTGTTTGGGGAGAAGTAAGAGACTGGAATGTAATTTCTAAGAGGTACAGAATGTTCTCCACCGAAGTGGGAGGTGTTCATTCTCATACCAGTCACATGAAGGCATTCTAGTTCTCAGCACTGCTGCTTTGATTCTTATAAAGGAGCTGCCCATACTTTACAAGAAGTCTCAGTGGGTAAAACACTTGTCCTGCAAGCATGAGGGCTCAGATCTCCATCACCCACATTGAAAAGATAGACAGATATGGCAGCCTGCCTGTGACTGAAGTGTTCAAAGAGGCAGTCAGGAGATCTCTCTGGGGCTGCCTCACTACACTATCCTAATGGTGAGTTCTGGCTTCAGAAAGACATCCTGCCTTGGCATGGAGAAGAGTGCCAATAAGATCATTTGCAGGATTCCAGTATATTGCTGGGCAGAAGAGGGTGCTAGATCCCCTGGGACTGGCATTACTGTATGGAAGCATCACCTGTCAATAAAAGCTGATGGCCTATTAGCTGAGGCAGGAAATAGGAGGTGGGAATTCCTCTGGTAGGGAGAGAGGAACTCTGGGATAGAGTCAAGCATGAGAAGAGATTCGCCCCAAGCTCTGAAGAGACAGATGCACGGAACTGAGAAGAGATAGCCAGCCGTGTGGCACTCATAGAATAAATGGGTTAATTAAGTTATGAACTAGTTGAGGAACAAGTCCTAGCTTAGGGCCTAGGCATTTAGTCATTAAATAATAAGTTTCAGTGTCCTTGTTTCGGGAACTGGAACGTGGGTTAAAAATTAAAGACAGCCATGAACTGTCAAAGCTTGGATCCTTTGAAAGAGCCTCCAGTGCTCTTAATGGCTGAGTCGTCTCTCCAACTCAAGAAATGTTTGTTTCATTCTTCTTTTAGATTTATTTATTTATTGTATGCATATGACGGCTCTATCGTATGTATGCCTGCATGCCAGAGAAGGGCATTGGATCCACGTACATGGCTGTGATTGCCATTATACATGTCACGTGGTTGCTGGGAATTGAACTCAGGACCTCTGGAAGAGCAGTCAGTGCTCTTAACCTCTGAGCCATCTCTCCAGCCCCCACTGTTTGTGTTTGTTTGTTTGTTTGTTTGTTTTTCACACGGTTTTACCCTGCAAAAAAAATGACACCCGTGGGAGAAAGAAAACACTGATAACTCGTTATTCCAAGTGAGAAATGAGCACTTCATCTTTAAGGAGGCCTGTACTGCATTAAAATAGAAGAAAAAAAATGAAGATTTTTGGATCAACTGCCTAGAAAGGAATTATTTTACCCAGAAATGCTCTTGCACAATAAATTATATTCACAGATAGACTGAATTCAGCTTCAGTCCATTGCAATGGCTAATTGTGATGTCAACCTGCTGTAAGTTAGAACTGCCTCCGTCAAGAGTCTCAACTGAGGGGTTATCCAGATTGCTTTAATTGAAATGGGAAGACTCACCTCAAATGTGGGTGACCTTTGGGTGGCAGCCCAGATAAAAGGGGACATGGCCTTCCTCTTGCCACCGAATTCATTTATGCTGTTGCTAATGGTTCCTTCACTGGTATCAAAACTAGGGTTTCCAAGCTTCATCTTTGACTGAGGACCAGCGTTGCCAGAACCCTCCAGGTTTGTGGTGCTAGATGGGCAATGCCAAGGCATTCAGCCCCATGGACTGAACAACACTGGATTTATTTTTAGCCTCTCAGGTGTGATTCAACTGTTGTTATTACTTCAATGTCAGCTGAATTAATAAATTCCCTCCCTCTCTCTTTCTCTCTCTGTGTGTGTGTGTGTGTGTGTGTGTGTGTACTCTATCAGTTCTGTTCTTCTTGGAAACCCTGGATGATACACCCATGAAAAATAACCTGCTGCAGGAATTGCCTTGCCTCTATAATCCACCAGAAACCCATGCAAAACAAGACAAAACATTTAAAAGCTATTTCAAGGAGAGGAGGATTGTGGTCCCTGAGCAATGCAATCAGATGAGCCCCATCTTAGAATTTCTCTAGCTAACTGTCTAGAGGTCAGTCAGAGGCAAGAAGGAGAATCACAACCAAGTCCAGACGCATCCTTGAGCTAAGATCAGACAGGAGTTTAGGAAGAAATAGGCAAGTCAGATATGCTAGTGAGTCTGGGGATGAGCCAGTGGGAAGGAGGTAAACAGAGAGAGTCCTGCGTGCATGTGAACTTAGGAACAGGTTCCTTTTGCCACCAGCAGAGATGCTTGTGAGTCATGGGGCACCTGTTGTGGTTTTTGAAGAGCCACGTCTTCAGAGTGGGGCTAATAGTGCTGTGAACAAGCTATAAAAATTCAAATAACTTAATCTCACGTCAGAATAAAGCCCGACTGTGAACCAAAACAAGCCCTTCCTCCCTAGAGTTGCTTCTGGTGGACATTTTGTTGTCATGACAACAAGAAGAGTAATTCATAAGACATGCAAAAGAAAAAAGATATAGATGTTATATAGAGAAGATAGGTAGCTTTGGTTGGTCTGTAGCTGGGAGAATAAATCATTCAATAAAACAGATCTAGAAATGAAAGATGATTAGTCAGCATATATGAGACCAAAAGACCTAAATGAAACTTCTAGACATGGAAAATATGATATTAGGAAACATACTAGATAAGGTTAACAGTATAAAAAATTCTGCAGGAGAAATAATCAGGAATGTGAAGATGTAGGAACCAAGTATGGCTGCTGACGTGAGTCACCTGTGGACAACATGGGTCAGCTATCCGATACAAGAACGAGACTTCCAGAAGGAAAGTGAGGCAGGAAAATTAATAATAGCTCATGTTTTTCTAATTTTATGAAAACTATGGTCAAAATTTGAGTGAAGGAGCTCAGTGACCCTCAGCTAGGACAATCTCAAACAACGCTCAGCACACAACATCCACACTACTGAGAGCAGAGGTAACTAGAGGTAACTAGAGGTAACTGAGAGCAGAAGTTCTAGGCTCTGGTGAGCTGGCTCGGCAGGAGAAGGTACTTGCCTCCAAGCTGGATTACCTGAGTTCAATCCTCAGAACCTACAAGGTGAAAAGAGAGAATTCACTTTCACAAATTGTCTTCCAGCCTCACACATGAAGCATGAGATGTGTACACACATACACACACACACACACACACACACACACACACACACTCACACACACACACAAGAGAAAGACACAGAGAGAGAAACAGAGAGAGAGAATTATAGAAGCAAAAAATATCAAAGAAAAAAAATCTTAGAAGCAGCCAAAGGTATGCATTGTATGCATTATGTAGTAAGAAACAAAAATAAGAATTATGGGGACTTTTTCATTTTTTCATTTATTTACCTATATTTTATGTACATTGGTGTTTTGCCTTCATGATAGTAATTGTATTATTATCATTATTATTATTATTATTATTATTATTATTATTATTATTATTATTATTATATCATGTCTATGTGAGACTGTCAGATCTTGAAGATACAGGCAGTTGTAAGCTGCCAAGTGGGTGCTGGGATTTGAACCCAAGTCCTTTGGAAGAACAGACAGTGCCTCCAACTGCTGAGCCATCTCTCCAGCCCCTATGTGGACTTTTTATGAGAAACCATGCAACCCAAAAAAATGGAGCACACATTTCAAAGTACTGAGAGAGAACGAGAAAAAAACGACCATCTAGAATTCTATACTAAAGGAAAAGATAGTTCAAGCTTCAAAGAAACAAAACATTTTCTCAGGCAAACGGAAGTTTGAGAGAGATTCCATGGTGTGAAGATGTGTACTAAGAGATGTGATAAAGGTGTTCCAAAGGCGTTCTTTCAAAGAAGAGGAACGTGGCACCTGGCAGAGATCTGTATCTATACAAAGGAATAGAGAGCAGGAGATTTGTTTTCATCTTTAAATCTTTTGGAATAATTGGCTACTTTAAGCAAAGATCGTGGCTAAGTCTGGAAGAGGTCAGAGCATATAGAGAGGTAAAATGTGTTATAGCCACAGTTCAAGAAGGGGGAGGGGCAACGAAAGCACACAGAATTAACTCAGTGTCATTTGAAAACAGGCTGCAATAAACTAAGCTCCTGTGTTATAAATCCTAGAGCTACAACAGATAAAAGATGGGCGGGGAAAGAAAATCAGGAGAGTTGATGGAGGATAGCAGAGATAAAATGGAATAAACACCCACAGCTTTGTGCATCCTACACAAGCTCTGCCAACTGAGCTCATCCCCTGCCATAAACAAAAACAAAAACAAAAACCCTTAGATATAGTACCGTTGTGGTGGCACGTCTTCAGTTCTATCACTTGGGAAGCAGATGTAAGAAGCTCTCCATTAGTTTAAGGCCAGCCTGGTCTACCTAGTGAGTTTAAGGCCACCTAGGGTGATATAGGGAGAGCCCATCTCAAAAAAAAAAAAATTTTTTTTTTTTAAATTAAGCTGACCTTAATTTACTTTAAAATAATATCATCTCCCTGGATTTTAGTGTAAATAATGTCTTCCAGAACAAAACACTGAGACAAATGCCTCATTTTATACCCTTGCAAATGGCCCAAAAGAAGGAGATGCATTCTCCTATCTGTTTTTCCATCAAATTATCTTATGAAACTTCTGGAACACTCAACTGAACACTAGAAAAGGGTGAGCAATATTAAAAAGAGAAATACTATGGAGACAGCTTTGATCTTTCAAAGCCTATGCCAACTTTCAGAGAAAACTGAGGTCCCAGAACTGCACTTCTAGAAGACTCCAGGGCTAGAAGTCATTTTTATTCACAGAGTTCACTCTCTATGAGGTACTTGCTAAAGACTGGATCCCAGATCCCCACAGACATCAGAATTTGCAGATTCCAAAGTTTGAGTAAAACAAAATCTTAGCATGGTGGTACACACCTTTAACACCAGCAGTGGGGAAGCAGAGGCAGGAGGATCTCTGTGAGTTTGAAGCCAGTCTGGTCTACATAGCAAGCTCCAAGACAACCAGGACTACATGGTAGACCCTGTCTCAAATAAATAAATACATGAATAAGTAAATGAGAAAAATGATGTTGGGTTTGAGAGCTGGCTAGCTGGTTCAAGTTGCTAAGTGTGTATCCATCTTGTAGTGGACCTGGGTTAGGTTTCCAGTACCCATGTTAGACGGCTCTCAACTCTGCAACTCCAGCTCAAGGGAATCTAATGCCGTTTTCTGGCCTCTGCAGAGTCCGGACACTGTATTGTTTTGGGAGCAGCTGTTTCTTCATGCTTCCCATCCAGAACTGATTAGATCTGTGGGTGTAGAACCCAGGGTGTCTTTAAGTTCTCAAAACTTGTATTGGAGAGATGGTTCAACTGCTAAAAGCACTGGCTTTCTTTTTTTTTTTTTT
>NW_022196906.1:64362385-64368974 GCF_008632895.1 Mastomys coucha | reverse complement strand
TGCTCATACATGTACACAGGCAAAACACAAAACACACACACACACACACACACACACACAGGGGGAGGGGAAGAAGGAGAGGGAGGCAAATATATATTTTCTTTTTGATCTCAAAGTTTAACCATGTGAAACCCTGCAGTCTAAGGAACTGATGCTGTTGTCTTGGGTATTTTCTTTTACCAATTGAGATTTAAAATCCTGAAATGACTTTATCAGAGCACATGCTTGCTACTTAATGGCAGAGATGACTTGGCCCTCAGAAATGTTTATAGAAGAAAGAAAAGAGAAAAATAAGAGGGGGAAGAGTAGAGAGAGGGCTAGCAAGAAGCCCACCTCCTGAGGTCTCCTGAAAGCCTTTAGCCTAAGAATCCCAGGCTTTAGGTTCCCTGACAGACACCCACACAGGTGTCTGTGTATAGCAATGTATAGCCATGTATAGCATCAACCGTGGAAGCAATTCCTTGTCTTGGGACCCAGAGCCCCAGGGCAGCTAGCTCTGCATCAATGAGGGACATTTTGATCTGTTAACTTCCCTGTGAAAATTACACTGAGAGTTACAAAGGAGAAATGAGACATTAGCATGACACCTTCAGAACTTAGCACAAACAAGCTCAAGGAAGAAGAAAACTGTCAAGTTTGTAGAAAAATCAAGGTCTGAACCTGTTTAAAAATATTTCTTCTCTTTTCCCTCCCCTCCCTTCCCTCTCTCCCCTTCTTCCTCTTCCTCTTCCCTTTTCCTCTGTCCCCCCTCTCTCCCCTTCTTCCTCTTCTCTTTCTCTCTGTTCCCCTCTCTCCCCTTCTTCCTCTCCTCTTTCCCTCTGTTCCCCTCTCCCCTTCTTCCTCTTCTTCTTCCCTTTCCCTCTGTCCCCCTCTCTCCCCTTCTTCCTCTTCCTCTTCCCTTTCCCTCTGTCCCCCTCTCTCCCCTTCTTCCTCTTCTCTTTCCCTCTGTTCCCCTCTCTCCTCTTTTTCCTCTTCCTCTTCTCTTTCCCTCTGTCCCCCTCTCTCCCTTTCTTCCTCTTCCCTTTCCCTCTGTCCCCCTCTCTCCCCTTCTTCCTCTTCTTTTTCCCTCTGTCCCTGTCTCTCTCCCCTTTTCTCTCCCCCAAATGATTCTGGCTTTTTGTTTGTTTGTTTGTTTTAAACAATTCTGGAAACAGTTTTAGACAACAATTCCCCAAAGTAAGCTTTCTCTCTCTTCAGAAGCCTGTGCCCCCTTCGAGGTGGGTTGGTGATTTCCCTCCCTTGTTTCTCTTTCCATCTGTTAATGCTCATGTAGTTTAAAAAAAACAAAAACAAAAAACTCCTGGTCTACAGAGCAAGTTCCAGGACAGCCAGAGTTCTGTTCCACAGAGAAAAGATGTCTGGGGGGAGGGGACACTATATTAAAATCTTTTCTCAACAAATTCTTTTCTCAAGAGAGAGATGGAGGAGCAAAGGTATTTTTCTAACACCCTAAACAAGGGTGCATGTTATTCCTGCTGTGTGTGTGTTTTTATATATAGCACAGTCTATCAGAATCTAATTAAAATGATGGTGACCCAAAGGTCTTTCTTTCTTTGTTTTGTGGAATTTTTTTGTTTTTGTTTTTGTTTGTTTGTTTGTTTTTTGTCTTTTCGTTTGTTAGCTTGTTTGTTTGGTTGGTTTTTTTGAGTGCTGAGATTAAACTCTCCACCCAGAGGTATTTCCAAGTGCCTTACAACCACTGTTTGAACTTCACTGGGCTTTGTATTAAACATGAATAATGTCCATTTTTCATAAGCAGCTGTACGTTTATCTAGTGTCAGTGCAGCCAAGGAGGAGGGTGGGTACAGTGGAGCATCCGGGATAAAAGTAAAATCTACGAGGAAGGTATTAGAATGGCCGACATCATTCCAGCAGGATAGAGACAGAGAAACACACACACACACACACACACACACACACACACACACACACACACAAACACACCGGCTCAGTGAATAAAAGCACTTGCTGCCAAGCACTGCCACCTGAGTTCTATTCCTGGATTGTGCATGACAAAAAAGAACTGACTCCTGAAAATTGTCTTCTGACCTCCACACTTGCATAGCAGCGTGTGCCTTAACCCCACCCTGTTCCACACACACACCCACCCTGTGATAATAATTATTAAAATTTCTAAACTTAGGACAGATTCCTTGTTTTGTAAAACGGGGCCCATCATAAGCTATTTACAAGTTATTTACTAAGAGTGTAGGCTCTGCAATTTGTTAGAGTCTCGGGGGACAGAATCATCTTCCTGCAAATGAAAGCCCCCCAGCGGCATTGTCTGGCTTGTTTTGAAAATCATTCCACATTAAATGAGTTACCTCTTAAGAAACAAATAACAGGGGTGGGGGGAAGAGTAATGTCTTAATAAGAAAAATGGGAAACTCGGATAACTGGGAGAAAAATGTTTCTAATCCAGCTCTATATATTTGGGGGATTTTTTTTTTTTCTTTTTAGAAGCAGACCATCTGGGAAGCTTGTCTCCCTGCGATGCACACCACTGCCAGCTGTTGCTTTAAGAGTCTGGCAAATCCACCCTTCAGCAGGATGGCCACTTCTTTCATTCCTACAGACGTCCAGCTCCCCCTCCCCCAACATGGATGGTGACTTTATAAAGAGAGCTGTTGTTTTATTTACTCTCCATTTATCACGCTCCACTGTAAACAAAGTGTCCGTTTTAGTTCTGCTGACAATTAACTGCTTGTCAGCATCTCCCTCAAGTACCTTCCACATCTGGCTACAAGGGAAACCTCTCCATCAAGATGAATGTGTGTTTCAGTAAAGGCAGGTTTTCCTGGCTCTCTCTGGCTCATCAGCCATCAGGACTGCAGTGAGGCCTCTCACCTAAGCACCTTGGTGAGGAAATACCATTAAAGGGGAAAAGGTTTCCTCAGGGCATCTTTCCCTATCTATGTTGGCACCCACCGGAATAAAAACAAATTCCAAACTGGAGATCTTGGAGAAATGAGTTGAGGCAGTGAGTTGGGATAGGGGAAGAGCCTCTAAATCAAACTAGTTTTGTGTAAATTACCAAGTACATGATGACAGCTACAAAGGTTGCTGAGATATGTCCCTCCTTTAATAATGTGCTCATCCTATCAGATCAAAAGAACCCAACTGTGTGACAATTGGTGACCACTGGGATGTTTTACTCGGGACTCTCACTAGGTTTCAACATTCCATGACTTTTCACTCCCAGTCGCCCCTTTCCCCTTGGATAACTCTGCTTCATTTAAAATGGAGGGTGCCAAGTTCATAAATGATTCTCTCAACAAGGTTACAATCTTAAAGGCAAAACACATGTTACATCTAGTGGTTTGTGGTGGGAAGTTTTACCAGTGTGCTCCCTAAAGCCTTCTTGGAGTCCATAGAAAATCAAATTGAGAATTTACACTATATTAAATGTGTACATTGAGCCCCCCCAAAAGGAGATTATACATGGCATGTGGGAGGGGAGCTGAGGGAGCCTATAAACCAGTCCCAAGTGAGGAAGGATAGGTTCCTCGGGTTTAATTTACACTCATTCCCAAACCAGAGAGACTCAAAACCCTTGGCATCCAACCCTGGAAGGTAGATTCCTGGGTGAAGAATTAAAGTCATCAGGAGCCTTCTATACATCAGGAGAAACCCAGGGTCAGGCATCGCTTAGCAGGAGACCACGTGGAACCAAAGTGACCCAAGGCCAATGCCAAACCCGAAAAAACTAATGTCTTTCAGGAGGGGGCTGTGCATAAACAGAGGGAAGGCGGGGACTGGTAGGGCCATCTTCATCTCTGTCTTTCTGACAAAATCTGATCAATCTAACTGCATGTAATTGGTTTTAATGAAGTGGGGGGGGATCTTTGCCTCAAGGTCACCAGCTTGAGCGGGAGGCTGCTTCAGGTGCTGATCTTGCTCCCACACCCCCTACCCCACCCCCACTCCCCAGCCCCCGCCCTGTCACAGCAGTGTGTATGCTACACCGCCTGCCTTTGGCACCTTAAGGAGCAAAGAGGTTTGAGAACCGGACCATGGACGGAACAACTGCCCGGTTTTACCTGGTAATTTATGCACAATTAATTGAGATATCTTTTATACTTGATGTGTTGCAAAATTAATGCCTAATTTATGTAATTAGTCAATTAACTCTAATTCCAGCATATGTTCCCAATGCCCAGAAGGTGTTCTGTTTCCCAGGTACTTATTTTGATGTCATGAAATGAAGCTAATTAATTTTACATGCATATTAATTTGAGATCTCTTTAGCGGTTCCCTTTGTGCAAGTAATTTTAATATTTGTGTTTCTAACCTTTGGGGGTAGGGTGAGGGAGGTGTAGGTGGTACAAGGATCACGTGAAGGATCCGAGTGGTGTCTGAAAGTGGCCATCGGATATGGGGCAGGACCCAAGCAGCCACAAACGCAGGGGATGAGATTGCCTGACCTTAGGGGGCGTTGTTGTCCGGAATTCAAGCAGCGATGCATTTTGTCCTCTCCTTGGTAAAATGTTATTAGCCTGGGGCACGGAAGTTCCTGGGCGAACTGACCACTGATTCCCAGGCATTTTCAGGAGGAGGGTTGGGGCGGAGGTGTGGTTTTTGGACAAATCGCTTTCTCTATTCAACCCCAGGGGAAGAGGCTTATTCATCTACTAATTTATTTATCTTAATACTTAAGGACAGCACAGACGTTCTGGCCAATCCAGGGAGGCCGTGAGTGAATGAACTACCCCGTGGTCGCGGAGTCGCGGCTCTTCATCACAGACGCCTTAACACACCTCTGGTGTCCAGGGCTGGTGCGCCTGAGCTCCCCAAAGCTAAGTGGAAGGAGACGCGAGCTGTACATCCGTGCAAGTTGCGTGGGTCCTCTCTGGAAGCAAGCGGAGTCCAAGCGGAGCGAAAGTTTACTTTCCAAGTTATTGGGTGGCATATTAAAACTTTTATCCTTTTTGGCCAAATTAATGAGCAATTTAATTAATAAAAATCAGAGAGTAGTGTAAGTGCAGCGATAATGAAGTTAAATGAGTGCACAGTAAAATATTCACTAATCCAGTGCATTGCCGAATACCCCCTTAATTCTGCTTAACACTAAAAGGGTTTTGAGCACCATAATGAGATTCCTCTGTCTGCTAATTAATTGACACGCTCCTGAATATTCATACGAGCTAGCACCAATACGTTCCTAATTGCACCGTGGAACAGATCTCAGAGGAAAGAAAACCGCCAAAGACTTAATTAAAATAATGTATTCCAGATCCAGGACAAGATAAGACATTTGCCTTGAGGCGCGCTAAGGAAGTGGCACCTGGTTGGTGGAGGGGAAAAAATATCAAACGTCCATGCCTGGCCTGACATAGGTGGCCGAGGGAGGGTATGCAGCATCAGAAAGCAAGAGCTGGAGGCTGAGACAGAACCTTGTGGCCGAGGAGGCGTGGCTCCCAGATGTCTTCCTGCTCCTGCTGCCCTTTACCCTCTACAAGAGGACGAGTCCGGTGGTGTAGCCCAGGACCCCAGTGCTTTCTCCCTGCCTTTCCCAGGCTGGTCCCGGATACTCTGGAGGCACGCGAGAAAACATCAGTCTGGAACATTCCTGGAGGAACTTTATATCCAGGGGTCTTCGATGTATCAAGAACCCCAAGTCTCTCACCCAGATTGCGGTCTGAATGGGGGTCGCTGACGCTTCTCTTTGGGAATTGGCGACAGCTGGGGAAAGATGTCTGGATGCTATGGTGGCACTGTCCACGGTCTCTCTCCCCGGTTCCGTTCCGCGAGGAAGCGCTCTGGCCACCACTAACCGCAAAGCTACAAGCTACTGGGCGCACGCTCTTTTTTTCCCCCCGCTTGAGTCCAGCGCGCACATTCCTGCGGATCTTGCTTCATCGTCTAATAGGAGAAATAACTAGACAGCAGACCTGCTTTTAGGCTTCAACTCACAGCCATTTTTACTAGCGAAGTGAAATGACATGCCTTCTTAAGAAGACTCCCCCCTCCCACTTTTTAGAAAAAAAAAAAGCCACCACAGGTTTAAAACTAAAGAGTTTATTTGAAAGCACACAAACGCGTATTTATTATACATATGTAGGCATTAACAATGTAAATTACACCGCCAGCAGTTGCTGGTTGTTTATTCATTAGATCTTTAGAAAATCTACATTGCCTCCAGATAGCTCGATGATAATGTGAAATACACAAGCAGTTTACATAACCGGCTTCTCCACGGAGCTCCGCGCACTGCCACTCCGACTCATCAACAGGTCGCGCGTGAGAGGACTTGATCAAAGGAAAACATAAGTTTGCTAACATGGCCAGAGATGTGAGATCCCTTTAGTAAGCGATGTAGGACATGGAGGATAACTCCTGGCTCATATATTTTACCCCTTAGTGTGGTGCCTAGCCCCTCCCCCTTTTTTTGCAATGGGAAAAAAAAATCGGTATATAGAAGATAGGAAAGGGAAAGGAGACAGATAAATTCCCCAAACTCTGGCTATTCGGGAGTGTGTCTTAAAAAAACGATGGACCCAAATAGTTTTGAAGGTGAAAGAAGCTCACAAGAAATGGACAGCTTACCTAACCAAAGGGGCGCCACCGGCTCCCCAATCAAATAGACGGT
>NW_022196906.1:64361876-64362375 GCF_008632895.1 Mastomys coucha | reverse complement strand
AAAAAAAAAAAAAAAAAAAAAAAAAAGTCTGTCACTCCAAAGAAAATTACCTCTTTAGAATTATGGAACGCTCCGTGGTTCTAGATTTATCTAGAGGATGGAGAAGGAACTGTTGGGAAAAAAAAATGACAGGCGCGGTATTAATGTTTACTTTCAAAAATCTTTTCCAAATAAAAACTTTTAAATGAAAATAAAACTAACTAATAAATGAAAATGAAAATAAAACTCGATGTGTGTAGAGGCGCTTTGCTTACTTGACTTGCAGGGACCGACGACTGCCAAAATCGAAGGGCAGAGGTCTCCTGTAACAAACTAACTGGCTGATGATTTATCCGACACCGCCCGCCTACCTGCTTCGGCCTACTGCTTAGCTGCTGAGGTGTACTAGTTTGTGGTGCGCTCAAGGGTCGGGGTAGGAGGTTCGGACTTTTTGTTTCCTGCCCACCCCCATTCTCCCCCTGCCCCTGCCTTCCTTCTTTCTTCCTTTTGCAATTAGGCC
>NW_022196906.1:64360747-64361764 GCF_008632895.1 Mastomys coucha | reverse complement strand
GGGAAAATAGAAAAGAAAAGGGAAAAGGGGAAAAAAAAAAAAGAGGCAGGGATGGGGGGAAGAGTTACTCAAAGGACAGGCACACTCAGTGCAGCTAGATCCCAACTGTGACCCACCGCTGAGCCCCAGGGTGTCTGGAATGTCCAGAGGTGGTGCGGGGTAGTGAAATCCCAGAGCCGACCGCGCCCGGACTTTCAGCTTTTGGGGCAAGATCAGGGTGTGCAGCCTTAGTCCCAGGTGAGCTTCAACAGAGCGGAAGGACTCTCAGGCTGCCCCAGGGGCTGCCAACCTCCAGAGGCCAAGCCGGCCCCTCCAAGCCCCGCCCCCAGTCATTCTTTGCTGGGGGGAGGCCCTGAGGATCAGCGGCTTTCTTTTCTCTCTTTTTCTTTTTCAGCCTTCTTTGTGGGTGGCAGCTCAGCGGGGGATACGTGCACACACACACACACACACACACACACACACACACACACACGGGGTGGGGAGGGGGGCAGATAATGAATGAATAAATGAATAGTTTTAACCTAACCAGGAACGTCGAGAGTTACTCTGTCTGAAAGCTGTAGGGTTTTTTCAGAGAGATCCCTTTCTGCTATTGAGAAAACATACTGCACAGGGCCACCCCGTTTAAGCCTCCACCCCAGCCTGAATAAACAAAACAAAGCAGGGTTTTAAGGCTGGCGACCCACAGGTTGCCAGTTCTCAAAACAAATTAAAGAAGATTTGGTATGGTGGGTTGCAATCAGAATAAAATAGTATGGGTGCGAAAGATTTCTCATTTCAAAGGTCTGCGGTCCCCTTGAATCAATTTGTACTCAAGCTTTAAAAGTATTGCAGTCAAGCCTCCCCATAATACATTCAAAGAAAGTTGGAAAAAAAAAAAAGTTGTCCTGTTTAAGTGCTGGCAAATTTTCTGAAAGTAAAAACAACAACAAAAACTACTTTTGCAACTCTCCCCATAATATTTTAAGAATACGTTGCCTTGCCAGACAGCCTGTTTTAAAAAAAAAAAAAAAAAAA
>NW_022196906.1:64343197-64360693 GCF_008632895.1 Mastomys coucha | reverse complement strand
AAAAAAAAAAAAAAAAAGACCCTTCGCTCCACCCTGCTATTAAACAAAACACAATACCTTTTTCTGGGTGGTACTGCACAGAAGTTGATTCAGTTTTGACAATGTTGTTTAGCTATCATTTGCTATTTTGAATGAATGGAAGCAATCCCCGCTTTTACAACATTTGTTTCCTATTATGGAGAGGTGCAGCAGTTGAGGGCACGCATGTGAAAGTGGCTGTTTGATTCTCTTTTTCATCCCCCTGACCCTGCTTTTGTCCCTCCTCACCCTGGGAATGTCACGCCTGGATACTTCACTTTGAGCTGCTGGAGAAAGTGGCTTTGTTACTCCCTTTTAGACATACACGAAATTGTTCTCTTTCCCCCCCGCTGTAAAAGATACTTCACATCGGGACTCGGTTCACAAGTGCAATGCAATTTGGCTTAGTCCAACCTTTGTTCTGCTTGTACAAATGAGCGAACAGTGCACACATTATACAGTTGATCCACTGCTGTCTTAACCCCAGAGTTAGGGGCTGGGAGAAAAAGCAAGTTAATCCCTTCAATACCAAGGTAGCTTTAGCAATATTCCCTCCAATAAAAATAATAGCTTGGAGTTCCGTCTTCGATTTCACACAGTGCAAAGCAAAACTTAAGGGGGGAGAAGGGGTGCGGCTAGTCGCCAAACGCAGCAGAAATTCTTCCAGGGATATTTGGCAAATGCTTTTTACACACACACACTGTCAGGCTCGGTAAAGCTCAGATGAAATCTATGCAACTGTGTAGAGATTTGATTTGGAAACTAGGATTTTTTTTTTTTTTTTAAGCCATGGGGTCTCTGAGCAAGCCACAAGCAAAGCGGACACCAAATGGTATTTAGCAAACTGATCCCAAATAGAGGGATTGTGTTGAGCAGGGAAAGAGCTGTTTTCTTCTCCTCGGGCATTGAAGTTGTCTGCTCCCTGTAAAAGACCGTTGTCACTTTTTAGGACTGGGGGTGATGCAACAGGAGGAGCGCCCAACTTAGCTACTATTTGGTTTGTGCTTGGGTTGAAGGGAAAGCAGGCCTCTGGCACTCTACACCTTGTAGCAGCTACTGGGGATAACTGGGTATAATGTCCAGGGCGCGGTTGCTCAACTCATTTTCCCTTCTGGTCCAAACAGGGAAGAGTGACGCAGCCAGAGGTCTCAGTTTCCTGGTGGAAAAATTGTCTTTGTGGGCACTAAGGGATTGGAGGGACACCCCTGAAATCGGCCTCATCTGTTGAGATCGGAGTATAAACTGTAGGAGTTGAGGAGGTGGAAGACTGCTGGCGAGTCTAATCTTAGAGACCAGGCAGACTAAACTAGCAAAATGAAGGAGCGGGATTGTAGGCAATAAGAATACTTATCGAAAGTTTGACTTCAGCCTCCCCGTTCTGAGTTCTATGCCCCCGTGGCAGTCACCAACGGATGAAATGGTTCTTAAATTCCCTATCAGCCATCTTCCCTGCTACTGTGTCAAAGTGTGTTCCTTTGGTGGCAGGGTCCTGAGGCCTCTGGAGAGACCTTAAGTTGGCGACTGGTACCAGCCACAGTTGGCAGTTGGCCCAAGAGCGAAATGTGTGTCGTCTCCTCCTCAGCCTTCCTTCCTGAGGCAGGGCCGGGCATGTTCAAAATCCCACGGAAGTCGCTAGCGAAAAGTGAGGGTGGGTGCTCCTTGTGTCTCACGCGAGTCTCTGGGGCCCTAAAACCTGCAAGTAGTGCTTGCTGCCCAGTGCACGGGACCGGACAAGCCGATAAGCCGGTGCTCCTGAGGTCCCGAACAGGAAAGCAAGGCAGAGTCGTGCAGAGGGCGGATGAGGTGTGTGTGGGGGCGGCGGGGGTGGGGGGTGGGGTTACAGATGCCCAGGACAAACAGCCTGCTACACTCAGCACGGTATTTTTTTTTAATTGTCCACTGACAGGCTGAAGAAGTTTGTTTAGTACTGAATACCCCGGGAACAAAATCCTTTTGAAAGGAAAGCTAAGTCGTTTCACGCCACCAAAGTGAGGATTTGGGCAAGAATGACTGATGGGACAAAGGGACGCGGTGCATTAGCGCGGGTTTCTCAGAGCGAGCACAGCAAGCAGTAGAGGCAAATAAATATCCTATCCAAGGCGACCAGGAATGGTGGGGCGCGTCATAGAAGACCCTCAAGACCCTTCAAAACCTCAGCTCCCGCTGCACGCCAGTCCTCAGTCCTCCCGGCTGCGCCACTATCAGCCCAGGTCGCCGACAGGCGAACAGGAGGTCCGGCAAGAGAGAAGCGAGGGACCGGGATAATACAGGAAAACGAAGGGATAAGAGGGAGAAACTGACTGCAGGACCGCGGGGGCAAAACCCGGCTCAGCATTGTCGCTGCAGGCTGCGTGTGGTTCACTTTCCGAGTAGGGGCGACGGGTATTGTTTTTGGCGTTTGGGGAACCTTCAGAAGCTGCTGGGTACGTTCTTGCCACCTCCCATCCGGTTTGGTAAATATTAACAGACTGGGCGCGGTTATTTTCTGGATTGTGTTTGTTGGGTTAGGGGGGTGGTGGTTAGGAGAGGGTTCTCCTCTCCCGGAGCCCTCTCCTTCTCCATAAGCCAGCCCCACCTACGCGCGCGCGCGAGCACACACACACACACACACACACACACACACACCTGCTTAACAACACAAGGAATCAAAATCAATATTGTTTTTGTCACCCCTCTGTCTCCTTTTTACTCCCTCAGCAGCTCGGGTGCCACTGAAGCGAATTGTGGATTTATGGAGGGAAATTAGCATAAATTATTGCAAAATCTGCAGCCGTGTGTGGTCCAGCTGATGGGAAAAGAGGCTCTAGCGAACTTGCAGTGGAGAAAGGTGGTAGGCGGTGGGCTTGACTAGTCAATGAAGGGGTCCTTGCTGGAGGGGATCTCCATTTGGTTGGCACATGGGGTATAATTGACTTGTGTGTATTTTATACAGTTTTCCCAACAATCCCTTAAGCCCTTGGGTCGGATGTTGCCCCCTCCCACCTCCACCTAGCTTCTGTTGGCTTTGGGTTTTGTACAAAAGACTCTGACGCACTTTTTCAAGATTTCTGGAAAGCACTCCGACTCTTTACAATAACCGTCCTTAAAGTGTTGTAAACAGCTTGCAACTCCACCCTCCCTCTCTAGGGCTTTGAAGATCTCTGACAGGAACAGAGGGAGAACTTTGTAGCAACGCCCGGGAGTCAAACGCGCCTCTCACAGCTCCATTCCCCTCACAAGGCAAACTTAGGCGATTGAGTTCTGTTTACTTGGTTAACCCTAAACACCGGACAATGAGCCTCAGCTCCCTTCTCAAAAGTAATCAGACTAAAAATTCCTCAAACATCAATTCCTACTTGTAATATTGCATGAACTCAGTGGTGACAACTTTCCCCAGGGAAATAAACAAAGATTTATTCCAAGTTAAGATGATTGTTTTGGGTTTTTTTTCCCCCCGTGAATGTTTTCACTTTTAGAATGTAGTTAATCTTCTGTTTGCTCTGCGCAGTGATTTCGACAGCCACACAATGGCCCCTTTTGCAGGACAACAAACTGCCAATTGTTAAAATAAGAAAGCACCGTACGCTATTCCTCACCATTAACGTGCACCCAGTCCGGGTAGGAAAGTATCTTACTGGTTGTCACTTGGGAGGAGGGTGCGGGGGGGGGGGCACATGACAGTCTTTTACCATCTCGAATGCAATCACCATAAATATTTTATCTATCTTTGCATTTCGGTATGAACCCACGCACATGTTTGCTAAAGAGGATCTTTAAAATACTCAAGGGCTTCCAAGGCGGCACTTTTCCACCCAGGAGCAATCCTGCTTTGGCTTAAAGCCCCGCTTGCTTTAGTGCCTCCGAAGCTATATCTGGAGCAAGCAAGGCTTGGACCAGAACTCCATCCCTCTTCAAACACCCCTCGGGTTCTCCACCCCTTTGCGCTCCCAGCTCCTCCCACTGCAGGCCCTAGAGCCTAACCCGGGCACGCGCAGAAACACCACCAAACCTTAGTTTGTTGTAGCGCGCGCAGCTCAGTCCAGTAGGGCTGCCTCTGGCCCAAACTGGGCCTAGGGTCCAACGGATTTAATCTTTGGAGAAGATACTGCCCTGTTCTAGCCTTGCCCCCAGAGACAGGTCAATGCTTCTACCCCCACCTCCCTCCTGCACCCCCTCCCTCCTCCTGGTTATTTTTTCTGAATTAAGAAGGTGACTTGAGTCTTCCCTTCAAGCACTCTGTTAATATTGAAAAACGTGCGCTTGCATCTAAAGCGCGGCAGCCCAGGCACCAGAGCCATTTCAATATTAATGAAATTGTTTAATCTCCTAAATTCGCCGTGTTTAAGTTACGTTTTGGTGAGTTATTGACCAGGTTCGAAACTGTGGTTAATGAAGTTCTGTGAGTAGGGTTGTGTGTGTGTGCGCGCGCGCGCGCGTGTGTGTGTGTGTGTGTGTGTGTGTGCTCGCGCGGGTGCTCGGAAGCTGAAAGGTTTTCCTGCTACCCACAGACTGATGCTCTACTGTCACTCAAAGTGTAACAAACTTCACACTACAACTATCAGTCTGCTCCTATTGGGGGGGGGGAGGGGAAGGAAAGAAGAAAGAAAAAAGAAAAAAGAGGTTTCCGGAATTTAAGACAGTTCTGTGTAGGCTGTAGGTACTAAGTATTTAATCTAGTGGCATAGGGTTCTTTTTAAAACCACAAAGGCCCCGGAAAGCGCTGAAAAGCGGGGACCTTCTGGTTAGTACTCATTGCGTGGAAGCAGACGGGTTGAGTCGCGGTTTCTTTCCTAACAGTTTGAGGATGATGACGACGACGACGACGATGAAGATGATGATAATGACACTAATGATTCTTTTAATTCTCACAAGGCAAATCTGAACTCGGAAGGAGCCCGCTACTCTCTCCAGGCCCAATGACCGGAGCCACGTGCCCCCCCCCCCCCGAAAAAAAAAAACCTCGCTGGTCTCCGCAGGCACTGTTTGTCTTCTCATGGCGTTCTAAACTCGAAAGAAACTATTCCCATGTAAAAAGGGGGAGGGGACTGCAAAATGCTGACCACCCCCCCCAACTTCCAAGAACCTTCAGACTTTCGCAAGCCACCTGCAGAAAGGAGACCCGGAAGCGATAGCGTACATTGGACAAACTCAGGCCCTCCCCAGGCCCACATGCTACCTTGCCTCAGTTTACCCTGAACCTCCTTGTGTCCCTCAAATCGCTGAAAAACGTCCATTCTTAAAAAGAAAAAAAAAAAAACCCCAAAACTTACCTTGGTCTGGAGAGATGGCTCAGCCGTTAAAGGCTAGGCTCACAACCAATAAGATAGATAGATAGATAGAACAACTTACCTAACACGTTTACATTTAAAAAGGACTTATCCACCCAGCTTTCCAAATATTTCTATCTGTGTGCATCTATTAACCTTACCACATTTTTAAAGCGACAGACTCTAGTGTGCAGCTTTGAAGCCTCCAGAAGGCCAAATCAAATCTCTACCTGCCTCTTGGCAGGACTGGGGGTGGGATTGCGAGGTAGGTTTCCGTTCGAACAACCCATCCAATCAACCCCGGGCAGTGGCAACCAAAGTAAAAGGGTCACCCTTCAGGAGCAAGCCTGTGCTATAAGTTAGCTAACAATACAAACCCGACACAATGCAGAGGAAACAGAATACCCCAGCCGAGCAATTTCCCTGTCAAACACCACCGGCGCGGCAGATAGCTCAGAGAGTGAGCGGTCGCCTGCCATCCGGCTCCGCGCGCCGCTCCGCTCATACCTTCCCAACGCGCACACCGGTGGGCGCTGCCCGCTCCCCGCGGGCGGCAGAGGCTCTTCTCGGTCGCCCAGTCTTCTGCTGGAAGTGATTCCTATTGGCCAAGGTGTCCATGTAAATAGGTGTGAAAGAAACCAGCGCTGGCCAGGCTCTCTCTCCTCTCCCTCAGTCCCCTCCCTCTGCAGCCCCCGCTCCCCCTCCTTTTCCTCCTCCTCCCAAGGCGATTGTCATACGATAGCTAAGAAGTGGCACATTAATGAAGCGCCGCTACAGGGGTCTTTTCTGCTCCTGTCACCGCTTAAAACTATCAGATGGTTCGAGGGTGGACATGGAGGCAGCCACCTAGCTCAGCGGAACCACGAACACCACAGCAGCGTCCTCTGGATCCCCGAGGCGGCGTCTGCCACTGTCCTCACGGGCACTCCGCAGCCGAGTTCGGCCTCCCAGCAGGACGCGCGACCCACGAGCGCCGCGGAGCCCGCGGAGAGGAGCTCTACCGGGCTGAGTCCAAGCTCAGCTGGCAGCGAGTCTCTCTCCTCCCCGACGCAGCGCTCCGATCGCGCGCAGGGAGGGACTCGGCCACCAGCCACGCCATCCCGGATGCGGACCGGCAACTTGGAACAACTTTAAGGTGAGCATCTATCTTTCTGTCCCCTCCCCTGAATCCAAGTCCTACTTACTTTCCTGCAAACCTCTCGGCTGCCGCGGTCTTCCCCTACTCTCCACTTCCCCTAGCTGGGTCTTCCCCTAGCTGGGTCTATCCAGTTTGGTGCGCAAAGTTGCTGGCATCCGAACCCTCTCTTCCCCACCCACTATATCTGTGACTCGGCCTGAGTGACCTGGCCGGTGTCTCTGCACCTACGCTGCCCTTCTCCATCACCTTCCCCCCTTCTCAGATCCCACCAGTCCTCCGGGCCGCGCGGACCCTGAGCAAGTGGCCAAGCAAGAAGATGCCTCGGCCGGGCCGCAACACGTATAGCGACCAGAAGCCGCCCTACTCCTACATCTCGCTGACCGCCATGGCCATCCAGAGCTCTCCGGAGAAGATGCTGCCGCTCAGCGAGATCTACAAGTTCATCATGGACCGCTTCCCCTACTACAGGGAGAACACGCAGCGCTGGCAGAACAGCCTGCGCCACAATCTCTCCTTCAACGATTGCTTCATCAAGATCCCGAGGCGGCCAGACCAGCCCGGCAAGGGCAGCTTCTGGGCGCTGCATCCCAGCTGCGGGGACATGTTCGAGAACGGGAGCTTCTTGCGGCGCCGCAAGCGCTTCAAGGTGCTCAAGTCAGACCACCTGGCGCCCAGTAAGCCGGCGGACGCCGCGCAGTACCTCCAGCAGCAGGCTAAGCTGAGGCTCAGCGCGCTGGCCGCCTCGGGCACGCATCTGCCGCAGATGCCGGCCGCTGCGTACAACCTGGGCGGTGTGGCGCAGCCCTCCGGCTTCAAGCATCCCTTTGCTATAGAGAACATCATCGCGAGGGAGTACAAGATGCCTGGGGGGCTGGCCTTCTCTGCCATGCAGCCGGTTCCGGCTGCCTACCCGCTCCCCAACCAGTTAACTACGATGGGCAGCTCTCTGGGCACCGGCTGGCCACACGTGTACGGTTCGGCAGGTATGATCGACTCAGCCACCCCCATTTCCATGACGAGTGGCGACTACAGCGCCTATGGAGTGCCGCTGAAGCCGCTGTGCCACGCTGCGGGCCAGACGTTGCCCGCCATCCCAGTCCCCATCAAGCCCACGCCGGCCGCAGTGCCCGCGCTGCCAGCGCTGCCCGCACCCATCCCCACCCTGCTCTCGAACTCGCCGCCTTCGCTCAGCCCCACCTCCTCGCAGACAGCCACCAGCCAAAGCAGCCCCGCCACCCCTAGCGAGACACTCACCAGCCCGGCCTCCGCCTTGCACTCGGTGGCCGTGCACTGACCCACAGAAGCTGGGGCTCCGTCTTGGTCACATCCACACCACCCCTCTCAACACTTCCCCGCTCCGGGTCCAGCCCTTCGCAACCTAAAACCGCCACCCGGACTTGCCCATTCTACCGTCTTCAGTCCTCGCTCTTAGGAGAACTTTTGGTTTTGGACCCAGAAGACAAACCACAAACTTGCCGGAAGGCGTGTGAAAGTTGTCTTCGGTCCCTCTAAGGCACCAGAGAAAACAGGGGCTAACTGAAGCCAAGCGGCCCCTCCTAGGTCCCTAAAATGCACTCCCATCCAACAGGCAGAACACCCTGACTCCCTCCTGTTAGGAGAAAACAGAAACAAAACAAAACAAAATACGCATCTTCTGAGCTTGGATAGGCAGAGTTCTGGACTCTGCGCAATTTCAAGACCAGAGACACTGCCTGGGAGCAGAAGCCCGCCGAGGCTGCAGCCGTACTAAGAGGGCCGGATCTTCTTAGGTCCTGAAAATCTGTGGCATCAGAACCCACTCACTAATCCTCCAACGGGATCGCCTCCGCCCATCAGGCCGGGATGGGCGGACCGCTACTTCCCCCGGCTGCGGCCCTGCCTCCCGGGCTTCTAAAGATTTTTTTCCCCTTTCTGGTTTTTGTTTCCGCCCAGAAGCTCCCTTAGCTGGGAGTGAGGAGAGAGGCTGCTAAAACTCGGGAGAATGCTTGTCCTACACACAAGCAAAACACTGCTAAAAGTCACCGTTATTGTTTACAAAGCGCGCGGTTTAAAAAAAAATGTAAACAGTGAACTTGAGAATCTGCCTGGCTAGGGGCGAGGGGGTAGAGTCCTCTTTACAATTACCTGTTGTAATGTGAATGTTTACTCTTCGGGCCAGCTTTGGGGGTGGGAAGGAGGTAGGGGGGATGGGGGAAGTTAAATGGGATGTTAACTTTCTTACTGTTTAGAGACCTTTTTAGCTATTTATTTTGATGAAAGAGAAAAGAAAGGGAAATGAAAAAGAAAAGAAAAAAAAGAAAAAAAAGACATGAACTAAGCCCAATGGAGAACGCACCTAGGGCAAGTGGGGAAGTATGTAGATAAACCGACTGGGAACGTGAAGGGGATGTCAACAGAGATGTCCTCTGGTCAGATCTTTCTGTTAAAAGAACTTTTCCGTGAAGCTAAAGGGCTGCAAAGAGTTGTAAATAGGAATGATTTACACTGTGTAAAATGCACTTTGGTTTGGTATGTTCCTTTTAGCATTCTAGGTAATTGACAGAAAACAAACAAACCAACAAAGAACAACCCAATAGTTGTTCCCGTGTGACCTGCTTAATTTAAAAAAAAAAAAAATTGTAGTGTTGTCCAAGCTGTGAAAAAAAATCCCTTTTATTTTTCTTCCTCTCTGCACAGAATTCGCATGGCATTTTAAATATTGATGTCCTTGTTCCCAGCATGCCCATTTTAAGACAGAGTTTTAAAAGGTGTCTACATTAAATTATGACCTAGTCTAAATAATATTTTCTCATTAAAATATGTAAATTAAATTTCGTTAAGTTTTTGTGTGTTTTTGAAGGCTTGCTACAAGGGACAAAAGAAATGGTAGCAAGAGTCTCTGCAAACACATGGTTTGGGGTTTGGGTATTTTGCCTTTTTCAACTCATGTTGTGAAAGCAGGGGAACCTCCTATGTACTTGCAGGTGTGGGAGGAATTGTTCTAAGGGGACCATGGAAGACATACATCTATGCACTGGGGAGACTTGAGGCCAAGTATTTCAGATGCAACCCCCAGGCACAGGTGCAACGCTGAAGGAAAGACACTGCACAACTGCACTACTTCCTGTGCGGTTTTGTCTGTTCTAAGTATGCCATGCGTTCTCTGACTTTGCACTTACACAGAAGGCTCTCAGGGTGGCTTTCTCAATCCTTATTTTTGATGCTTCGGACTTGGAGGAATCCTCTCTTTACTCTTTAGATTACTGTAAGTTGTTGGCATTTTCTTTCTTTCAGAAATCACCTAAAGGTTCACTGTACAGGTCAAGAAACCTGTTCATTTTGCATTGAGTAGATTTTTTTCCCCCCAGCCGTTTCTGGGGGGAGGGGAGTAACAGGATGCATTTATTTTCAAGTCTGCAAATGCATTTTTTCCCCAAGTCTTTAAATGTCTGTCTCTAAGTATTTGCTTTCTTTTGATTTTTGTTTTTGTTTTTATTTTTATTTGTTTAGGGTTTTTTTTTTTTTGCAAAGAATTAAAACCTGCCAAGAATTTATGGTTCAAGTCTAATTGACACTTGGTGGAAGGAGGTCACAATATTTCCAGAGTGATATGTGTATGTATTCAACTGAAGAAGTTACAACACAAAGAGAAACTTAAATGGTGATTAACACTTTACTGTGTAAATGATTAAACAAGGGGGCCTTGTGGAACCCAGAGAAAACCCCCAAAGACACATCGAAACCTCAATGAAGTGCTCCGTAAGGAAACCCTTAGCACCTGTCACTGCCATGTAATTAGTGAGCTACCTGGAAAAATATTTAGGATTAATGCAAAGCATAATTAATCCTGTTGTGACTACTCTATTTTTAAAAGGATCCCACACACAGCATACACACACACACACACACACACACACACACACACAAGTGGAAAATAAATGAATCACTGGGCTGATTAAAATGCATGAAGCTTCTAAAGCCAGTCAGACAGCGGACAACTAAACTCATTCATCAAACCTAATTCACAATTATATCAACAAGATCAGCCAGAGGAAGCCGGGGAAAACTTAGCCACCCTTGGTTTAAGAAACTTAGTTCTCAACTAGAAATCATTTAAAAGGAAGGAAGGAAGGAAAGAAGGAAGGGAAGAGCTAAATACATTTTCAGTGGCAGGAAAACTAAAAATTAAGACAGTGTTTGTAATAATCTGATCTTACCTAATTTGTTAACACTGGAGCCTGAGAGTGAAGTACATAAAGGACTCACATGGGCCTCTGACAACTTATAGACTTGGTCAGGTAGGCTGCTAGCCACCGTGGCATTCTTGTAGGTAAGGGGCATGGGCACACTATATTCCATACATGGAGGCAGCAAGGTACAGACTTTATGTCTGCCCTGTGCAAAGAAAGAGATGTTGAACTCAGTGTCTGAAAACACACGCTCTAGGTGATGAGTTTGTCTTGGTGTATTGAGGAGAATGAAGTAACTTGTCCATTAGGAGTTCTGTCCCCGTTGCATGTATTTCTTTTTCTTATTTTTTTTTTCCTCAGACAAAGCTGAATGAGGAAAGTGGAGAACACAACTTTGCTGATATTTTGACCTTGACCAGAAATACAGACTACTCAAACAGACACACGCCTTACCTAAGTCTACACTCGCCTTTGCCCCTGCTTGGCAACTCATGTGGATTTAGCTGAAGTGCCCCGCAAACAAGAAACTTCATAACGGATGGCTTTGAGGGTGCTCCTCTCTGTCCTGGGAGATAGTCACTTGGCTTACATCCAAAGTCAAGACCCTTAGCTTTAAAACAGAACTGGAGGGGGTAACACCTACCCTGTGGTGGGATGCTGGATGCAAGGTCCTATCCTAAGATAAGCTGTATCCTTTTCTACTTTGCAAATCCAGGCAGTGTTGGTTCCCTCACATTGATTTTTCTATTTGGAAACTTTAGCTATTTTGTTCCTTTGAGGTCCTTCTAGGTCATTATTTGACTATATTTTAAGCAGCTTTCTTCCTGTTTTCAGCCTGTTTACACAAGAGATGGATTTCTTCCACTTCCTCAAGAAGGAAGCTGTAGAAGTTTCTTGTTCTTCACTGACAGGGGGACTTTGGGAAGTTGAAGATTGGGAGGAACCCTAAGACATAGTCCCCAGTGACTTAAATACTAAACCAGTAACTTTCATTTTGTCTAGTGGTTAAAAACAGCAACTCTGGTCCAGAGCTCTGGTGGGTAAAGTTACAGGATGGGAGTCCACACAGGAATTCTGACATAAGGTAGGTTTAGCATCGCCTTTCTCAAATGGAGGCACAGTGCAAGACTGCTGGGCTCAACCCGGGTGAGAGTTTTACAAATGGGAACTCCCTTTGTCAGGGGTATTCAGCTGAGAGTCAGAATAGAGCAGAATCCCTTCTTAAATTCTTAATATAAATGCCAATTAATATCTTTTCCTTCTAAAAGCCAACTAAGGGCAGAGACACCCAAACCAAAACAAGACCAAAAAACAGCCCAACCCACCGGCTGGGAAGCCTCAACGGGAGTGCATTTGTTTCGTTTAAACTAACAACAAATTATCTAATTAATATGTTTCAATTACAGTGTGAAAGGGACAGCCCCAGGACCTCCCGCTGCGGGGGCACAATAGCCCCAGAGCCCACTCCAGGAATTTACAATAACTGCACATCTGTCTCTTTATTTTCCACTTTTTGAGTCCAAAACTCCTCTCCAGATCACTTCAAACCAAGGCTTGAATTATGAAATATGTCTCAGTGTTAAAGGGGGATGAAACTTTGCCCACGGATGCTTCATTTGCAAGCCAAAAAAAAAAAAGTGAAAACCCATTGAAGAGCATTAAACAAATATATTAGAATTCTGTCACTTTATGCAATTGAGTAGATCAAATGAAGGGTCCCGGCCACTTCATTCACTCTCATTCACTCGAATAGAAAATGCAAAGAATAGCAACCGAGACTGGGCCACCGCTGTAGACTTAGGTCCTTTTACTCGGAGACAAAAAGGCTGAATTTTCACAAATACATTGCTGACTTGGGGACTAGGAAACGGGGCCTGGAACCCCTTTGGAATTTAAATTCATTTTATCTTCCTCTCCCTTTGCAGGGATCTGTTTGCACTACAGTGCAGAGATGCAGCAGGATTCTTGGGGCTGCTGAAAAAAGGGGGGGGAGGGGATGACAGTGGGGGAGGGGGAGGGCAATGTGGATTCCCAGGGAACTAATTCTTGGCTATCAATTAACACTCCTGTCTGAGATGGCAAGTTTGGACTTAGCAAATATTTGTCTATATCAATATAAATACCACATCACTCGCATCTCCAAGCTGGGTTACACAAACTTTTTTTTTTTTTTTCAGAGACCAGAGCCTCAAATGTGGGCCACCAAGTTTTCTTCATTCAATGAGAATCTATCTGCTCATTGTGAGGCTAGGGCTGAGCTTCTACCTCCACCCCTTTCCTCACCCATCTTCCCCCTCCCAGCTAGCTCCCAATTTGCTCACTGTGGTGATTAGATACACCATGTTAAAACTGGGAGAGATATTTACTCCTTGGTTAGAATTGCCAAGTCAGGATTCATTTTGATCCTAACATGGAATGGGCTATATTGAAGGGTTACTGAAATAATCTTGTAGGGAAATTTTTGTCCTGTGGCTGATTCCCAAGGCTGATATTTTTTGTTTTGATGAACTTCATGTATCTTAGTATCATACAGGGCTTCGAATGAGTATAAGATCTCCCTTCCCACAGATGGAACTGACAAAAGAGATAGCAACTCTGTCTTCCTCAGTGTATCAACAGAAGAATGAGCCAAATTTGGTCAAACTTGAATTATGAAATCTCATCTTGAGGATTTTCTTTTGAATGTTAAAATTATTAACATTCAAAATTATTTTTTGAAAATTGTTTTGTGCATATGAATTTGTATCATGTCACTGGGAGTGAAGGATGGTCATGAGCCACATGTGGGTGATGAGAATCAAACCTAGGAACTCTGCAAGAGGAACAAGTACTCAACACTGAGACATCTCTCCAGATTCTGTTTTCAGAATAATGCACAATTTGTTTTAATTGATTCAGTTAATTTCTTTCCCAGAGTGTACCATGGTAGCTGTAATAATAAGGAAGAGATGGTTTTCCACAATGTTTTTTTTTTTTCCCACATTCTTCCCAACACTTCCTAGTTTAGCTTATTAGATTACGTCTACACTGTGCTGATTTAATGGCGGGGTTCAAGCCTGGAGATCAGATCATAGCTTTGGCCAATTGGAACAAAAATGGTGCTGAAGAAATTATTAGTTGTTTTATAACCAGAAGCCATCTAAGCCATCAATACTAACAATACAAACATCAGAAATTGCCATGAGAAATTGAAGTTGTCTGAACAAAATCTTCCTTGGGATATATTTTTTTTTTCCTACCAGGACATCATCAGGAATATTTGGACAAAGGATTCTTCTTCTTCGGGACAACCCCCTTGCTTGGATCTGCAAATAACTGATGTCAAACTGGTTGTGAGCTTTTGGGGGAGCCGGCTCTCCAAGCATTCATCAGAGCAGATTAAGCTGGAGATAAAACGCATTCTTTATCTGTCGTTTGGAGACACTGCAATTTTAATGCACGCTTTGTAGCTCGTATATTTTTATTTACTCAGTTAATTTCTTCCCTAGAGTGTGCCGTGGTAGCTGGGCTGGCTGACGTAATACAGTACAGAAAGAGACAGTTCTCAGTAATGATTCTTCCCAAGTTCTGCTGCTTCACATTTCTCTCTTTTCCTTTATGAAACACAACACATCCATCTGCTGCGTGTGGTATCTTACAGAGAAATTACAAAGTTCAAGAGAGGATTGTAACTTTGTGCCTCTTAGAAAGACTGTTCATATGTACGAAGTAGTGTCTAGAGAGTTTTGCATTAATTAAATTGTGCGTGCACATGTGTGTGTGTTTGTACCACAGGGAAACAAGTATCTGAGGTCCCCATTAGACCTGTCTGAGCAAGGAGGCCAGAGATGCTGATGTCTAGCTTGCTTGCAAATACCAACACATTTTGTTTACACATATGTGATAGACTAGAAGGCTGTGGGTACCAATAAAGCAGTCAGTGGCAAGTTTTGACTCTCATGGTACAAGAGATGCCTGATATTATGTCAGTCACCAAAAAGAAAGGAGAGGAAATAAGATTTTGTGTCAAGGTTTCTATACATGGTTTTGAGATGAAGTAAAGGGGACAGTGGTACCTAGCACTCCCATGTTTACTGGCTTAGTTAGAGCGAGTCAGCTATTTCAGTGGCTACCTAAAGATGATAAGACTCCTTAGCACCTTATTTTGTGAGTGTGCCATGAATTGGTAGAGAGAGAGGAGGGGAGATTGAGCAAGGATAATATTTTCTGACCCCTAGGATGTTCAGGTAGGATGTTCAGTATATATATGAATGGCTGTTGCTAAGGTCACTCAAAAAATACTGCTGATTGGATGATTGGAAGTTCAACTAGTTCTGCACAGGCCTCTTGAGAACGTGTGTGTGTGTGTGTGTGTGTGTGTGTGTGTGTGTATGATGTGTGTGTGTGATGTGTGTATGTGTGTGATGTGTGTGTGCACGTGTGCATGTGTGTTCATATTTTTTGTCTCGAGGGCTGGTAAATTAGAATACTGACTGAGACTAGGGTTAGAGTTTTGCTGTGAGAGTGGTTTTATAACATAGAATAAAAAAGTGTGTTTAAGTCATGTCAATGCTGTTATCTTTAAGAAACGGAGAATGTTTCTTTTAAGAATAAAAACCAAGCTGGGCAGTGGTGGTGCACGCCTTTAATCCCAGCACTTGGGAGGCATAGGCAGGTGGATTTCTAAGTGCAAGGCTAGCCTGGTCTACAGAGTGAGTTTCAGGACAGCCAGGGCTATACAGAAAAACCCTGTCAAAAAAACAAAACAAACAAACAAAAAAGAATAAAAATCAAGCCATATGTTAATTATTCCTTGCTGTATAGCCAAATATTGGGCAATTCTTAAAATGACAGAGAATCTCTGGGGTGGGATTGTGTAGTTCAGTGGTAGAGTCTTTCCCTAGTATTGGTCCTAGGTCCAGTCCTCAGCACCTCAGTGTTTTGGTGGGAGGGCAGTTGTGAAATAAATTGTATAAAATAATAGCAATTACCTGATATTTCATTGCAATGAAAGATGATGTCTTTTTAGGAGGAGATTTACATTGATTTTTAAATATCCAATGGGGCTTTGTTCTATTTCATATGGAAATTTAGTTTTTAATAGAAAATGTACCACATTATAGAAATGTGGTTTTTTTCTATGTCTTTCTATGCATATTTAAAATAATTCATTTCTCCTTCCAGCATCCTCCATAGTCATAATTAGTATAATACATTTTTATTTAGGTTCCCAGCACCCTCATCAGAAGGCTCACAGATGCCTGTAAGCCCAGCTCCAGGGAATTTGGCATTTTTTCTTGGCCCCCTCCCCAACATTAATATTTTTCAAAAAAATCATTGCAAAGAAATGGTGGCAGCCACATCCATGAAATATCAACATACAGAGGGAGTGCTTCCAGTTTTCCAGTAGCCCATGAGCTACTGATACAGACCTCTGTGATGCGACACTGTGTTCCATTTCCCGTCTCATGAATGCACCTGCACTACACTGAATATGTACCCAGGATGATAGTGCCCACCTAGAGTCCCAGAAACTTGAGGGGAGGAGGTAGGAGGATCAGAGGTTCAAGGTCATCTTCAGCTACACCTTGAGCTCAGGGCTAGCTTGGTCTACATGTGACCCTGCCTCGAAACAGGAATGACAACTCCAAAAACTGAATAAGTATTTATGTAGCCACTAATACATGATAAATAATACCATAAATTCATTAAAATATTAATTTTTTCATCTCAACCATAACTATGCAATAGATACTATTTATGTCCATTTTTTAGGTAGGAATGTTGAGGGACAGGGCATCTCTCTCTGAAGTCTTTCCTAATGTGGTAGCTTGAATATGCTTGGCCCAGGGAGTGGCACTATTAGGAGGTATGACCTTGTTGGAATATGTATGGCCTTGTTGGAGGAAGTGTGTCACTGTGGGGGTGGGCTTTGAGACCCTCCTCCTGGCTGCCTGAAGACAGTCTGTTCCTGGTTTCCTTTGTGTGAAGATGTAGAACTCTCACCTCCTCCTGCACCATGCCTGCCTGGATGCTGCCATGCTTCCTGCCATGATGATAATGGACTGAACCTCAGAACCTGCAAGCCAGCCCCAATGAAATGTCCTTTATAAAAGTTGCCTTGTTTCAGGGTGTCTCTTCACAGCAATGGAAACCCTAGCTAAGATACCGGAGGTCACCAAATTAGTAAGTGGCATCAATGACCACTGGGTTTTCCAAGAGAGCTGGTCTAATACAATAAGACACTGTGACTGGAAGCAATTGTTCACATTTTTTTCTCCCAGGCTCCAGAGCCAAAGCAAGGTCACTACCATCTGGTCTGTCGAGACAGGAGGATATTACTTTGAGAGTCTAGAAACTCCTTGTTGTCTGCACCAGCCAATCCTGCTGCCTCCCTTCCCTTCTCCCAGTTGTGACTCCTCAAAGTCTATTATCTTCCGATCTTCCTCATGTTCAACTATGGAGTAGGTATCAACAGAACCAAATACTCTCTGTGCTAGCTTATGGCAACTGTCAACTTTCTTTTTGTCCTGGTCATACTTTAATCTCAGATGGATCAAATACCTGAAAAGCAAAACAGTGAACTGCTTTCCCTTACACACACACACACACACACACACACACACACAGAGAGAGAGAGAGAGAGAGAGAGAGAGAGAGAGAGAGAGATTCCTTCCTTCCTTCTTTCTTTCCTCCCTTTCTGTTGTTGTTGCTATTGTGGTTGTGGTCGTCATTGTCATCCTTGAGGCAGAGCCTCATGTATCTCAGGTTGGCCCACAAATCACTATGTAGCTGGTCTGGCCTGGAGCTCTTGATGTTCCTAACCTTTGTTTCCCAAATGTTGGCATTCTAAACTTCCTTTATCCTGGTTTAAATGTTCATGCTTTAATCTCAGACAGATCATATACCCAAAAAGGAAAACAGTGAACTACCTTCCCCTTACACA
>NW_022196906.1:64308419-64342958 GCF_008632895.1 Mastomys coucha | reverse complement strand
AGAGAGAGAGAGAGAGAGAGAGAGAGAGAGAGAGAGAGGTGAATGGCAATTCATTTAGGATTTTTTAGGTTGCAGGTGTCAGTAATTCCAATCAACCCCTGGGGTAAAGTCTGATTCTTTCTCTTTGAATCTCCACTGTGACTGAGGAGACAGTACTCCATTGGTCACATGTTGATGTCCCGCCTAGTTGCCAACAAAGGAAGGGCCCCTCTGCTAAGCAGGACTCCTCTGGAATTTTCCAAGCTTCAAGCCTGCTTGAGGAGACCTGAGGTGGTGTTGATAGGAACAAAGTTGGGGGAAAGCAAGTGGAGGAGGAAGAAAACGCTGAGTCTGAACTTGCTGGGCGCCACCAGCCACTGAAAGAGGAATAGTGATCTCAGCTGTGTCTACTCATAACTTGAAAATCCGATGCAGCTGGGCAGTGGTGGCACACACTTTTGGTCTCAGTGCTCAGGAGGCAGAGGCAGGCAGATTTCTGTGAGGTCAAGGCCCACGTGGTCTACAAAATGAGTTCTAGGAGAGCCCAGGCTACACAGAGAAACCCTCTCAAAAGACAAGGACAACAAGAACAAAAGCTAACCAAAAGGCAACCACAGCAGCAACAAAAAATTGGTTGCATGTTTCTTCAGTTTAAATCCTTAAAAACAAGTTTTTTGTTTTTGTTTTTTTTTAAGTATATATGTATGGTTGAGCGTGAGTATGTGCATGTGAATGAAGTTGCCTACAGAGGCCAGAAGTGGGCATAAGATCCCCTGGAGCTGAAGTAGCAGGTGCTTGTAGCTGGCTGATGTAGGTGCTGGCGCCCAAACCCAAAAGGTCCCCTGGAAGAGCAGCATGTGTTCTTAGCACTTAGTTTTAATTCTTTACCTTTGAAAGGCAGAAGTATGCAAAGTGGTGAAGTATGGGTTCTCTGCCGCTTTCAAATGTAGCCTGAAAGGGACCCGTAATAAATGGCTGAGCTTATAGAAAGCATGTGCAAGTAGAGTGTGTGCTACGAAAACGGTCAGCTCTCGCTATGATGTTTCCAACTCCTCTTTGTAAGCCCCACAGTTTTGCAGCATTGAGCAAAAACAGGAGTTAGCTAATTATAGTTCCATAAGCTAAGAATGGTTTTCACACTTGTAAAAACTTGAAGAAAAAAAAAAACTTAAAAATCAAAAGAAGAGGAGGCTGGATAGATGGCCCAGCAGTTAAGAACACTGGCTGTTTTTTTCCAAAGGACCAGGGTTCAATTCCTGGTACCCACACAGCAGCTCACAACCATTGGTAACTCCATTTCCAGGCGATCTGACGCCCTCTTTTGGCCTTTTGGGGCACCAGACAAACATATACAGACAAAAACCATACATATATATAACATAAGATAATACAATTTTTTAAAGATTTAATTTATTTTATGTGTAAGAGTACACTGTAGCTGTACAGTTGGTCGTTAGCCATCATGTGACTGCTGGGAATTGAACTCATGATGGCCCCGCTGCTCTGCCCTGCTCGCTCCAGCGTAATACGCTATAGCTGTCTTCAGATGCACCAGAAGAGGGCGTCAGATCTCATTACGGGTGGTCGTGAGCCACCATGTGGTTGCTGGGATCGGAAGTCAGGACCTTCGGAAGAGCAGTCAGTGCTCTTACCCGCTGAGCCATCTCGCCAGGCCAATACGTTTTTTTTTTTTTTTTTTTTAATTAAAAGAATTGTGGAGTGTGGGAACTATGAAATACAAGTGCTCATAAGTAAAGTTTTATCAGAAGTTAGCCATGTGCTCGTTTGCATGTCATTTGCCTATGCCTGTTTGCACTTTGTGGCTACAGCAGAGTTTAGTTTCAAAGGTTCTCACCTGCTTAGCACAGCCTAAAATAGTCTTGATCTGGATCTTCAAGAAAGAATTTTGCTGGGCTGCGAGTGTAGTTCAGCTGGGAGTGCCCTTGCCTAGGATGGACCAAAGCCTAGGTTCAATACCCAGGCATGGTGGTCCATGATTGTAATCTCTGCCCTTGAAAGGTGGAGCTAGGAGGATCAGAAGTTCAACGTCATACTTAGCTACCTGGTGATTCTGAGGCTAACCTGGGCTACATGAGACCTGCCTTAAAAACAAGTATTACTGTATGGCGTATGGTAAAAGTTGTCTCATTCTAGATGAAACCCTTGCTCCAGATTAACAGATTCAAAGAGTTTGTAGTGAAGGTGTGTAAAGAAATGGGCGCCTGAAAAGGTACATTTTCTCATCAGGTTGAGTGAGGGTATCCCTGTGATATGACATAGCTGCTTCGACCTCTAGTCTTCACAGCTCGGCAGTGATGGACTACAACTTGGAACTGTGTACCACATAAGCCCCCTTTTCCCTCGGGCTGCTTCTTGTCAGGACACTTAACCACAGGAACGGAAAACAGAATTAAGGCAGGGGTGCATGCATGCAGTCTTTGCATTTGGGAGGCCAGGACAGGAGGATCATCAGGAGTCTGAAGCTGGTCTGAGCTACATAATGAGACATACTATATCAAAACAAATAAAAGTTGGTGTGGGGGAGGGGGCAGGGGTTGAAGCAGGGCCAAGTTATTGGGCAGGCTATCCAGCAGATGAGGGTGGAGTAGTATAACATCCACACTACAATGACAAAGACAGGAGGCTCAGCGAAAGGCACAGTCTTAGGACATGAGACACATGCAAGCACACTTCGGCCTAGCTTTAGGCTCCTGCAAAATGGACCTAAGGATTTCTCCCTTACTGAGATGTATATATGATGGGATGACAGATGTAGGCTTTTGGCCTATGGCTGGCATGTGACAAATGAGGGGCCATAGTTGTTTGTTCACTAGTTTTTAAATGTTTTATCTTATCATGTGTATGCATGTGTGTCTAAGGGTGAGCATGTGAACATTAGAACAAATGTTCATGGAGACCAGAGGCATCAGATCCCTGGAGCTGGAGTTACAGGCAGTTATGGGCTGGCCAACCCTGATTCTGGGAGGCAAACTCTGGCCTTGGCAAGAGCAACATGCTCTTAACCACTAGTTAGTTTTTTGAGGCAGTGTCTCACATACATATGTGAGGCTGTCCTCAAACTCACCTGCAGCTAGGATGACATTGAAATTCTCATCTTCCTATCTATCTCTGCCACACAAGCCCTACGATTACAGATGTGTGCCTCCATGCCTGATTTAAGGCATGCCATGTTGGAGACAGAACCCAGGGCTTCCTGCATGCCAGGGAAAAGTGCTCTACCCACTGAGCCACAGCCTTGGTCTTCCCTATATTTGTAGATTTTGTTTGGTTTGGTTTTTGAGACAAGGTTTCTCTATTATAGCCTTGGCTATCCTGGAACTCACTCCGTAGATCAGGTTAGCTTCGAACTCAGAGATCTACCTGTCTCTGCCTCCCAAGTGCTGGGAATAAAAGTATGTGCCACCACTGCAAGGCCCTTCATTTATTTATAATAAACATGACACTGTTCTAAACTTGGCTATTACACTGAAGTCTCCAAAATACATTATTAACCTTTTAGCATCCTAGACTCTCCAAGGGGTAGGCTTGCTCTCTAAGTACCTACTCTGTGTAAGTTCTGCAGAGCACAGCCTTTCCAACATTTAGCACTTACCACAAGGAGTTCACAGGCAGAGCCATGGGATACTTGAATCACAGCAGAGCAAAAGAAAGAAAAAGCATTCAAACAAAATCCAGGATGAATCTCAAACACTTAAAACCAAGTGTTACATAACCAACCAAGAAGAAAAGGAGTTGCAGGTCCAAACCTTCAGGCGCTTTTTAGATGTCATCCTAATTTGGAACTTGTATAGAATTCTTCCTCTTCTTCTCCTTTTTTTTTTTTTTTTTTTAAAGTGGAAATAAGGCTGTTTGGATTTGCTGCAGCAACTCAGGGATGGAAAGCCAAGGGGAAGGTGTCTTCACAAAGCAAAGCCCCGTCCGTGTCTTAGAGCATCCCTTCTGCTCCCAGTCAGGGTCTTATTTTCAATTCCAAAAACAATACGAGAGGCCTCAGAAGGTATGGACTGCCTCATGTCTATGCACACCTCCCAGGGAAGCTAGAATGTCAGGTGCCTTTGTTAAGATTTGGCTGGAGAAAGTATTGGGCTGTCGAGCCAGTAAACACAGGAAAGGTGCTTGCCACAAAGCCCGATGACCTGAGTTCCATCCTGGACCTTGCATTGTAGAAGGAGAGAGTTGGCTCCTGGAATTGTTCTCTGACCTCCACAGGATCCCTGTTGCTTGTGCATATGCACACATACACACACAAATAAATAAATAAATAAATAAAAATTTTCAAATAAATAAATAATTTGTTTTTAAGAGAAAGAAAATAATTCACCTAAAGCTACTAAAGGACCAGGCTGGGAAGGTAGCTCAATAGATAAGCATATTTGCTGTGACGGTATGAGGCTGTTAGCTCAAATGGCCAACACCCATGTAAAAAGTTTCTCATGGCTTGCATGTACCTGCAAGTTTGGTCGGCAGAGGGGAGGATGGCTGGGGCTTGCTGGCCACTAGCCTAACTCCAGGTTCAATGAGAAATCCTGTCTCAGGGAATGATGTAGAGAGTGAGATCAGAGACCCTCACATCCTCTGCTGGCTTCCTCATACATGTACAAGTCGTACACCACACACACACACACACACACACACACACACACACACACACACACAGTGGCCGTGGGGAAACTCACTGGGTCTCCCTGCCCCCACCTCAACCTCAGACCTAAGGGAACCTCCATTCTATATCAATTTACAATGGTACACTTGGCATGACTTTATTGGTGTATCTTTCTTATGCATTTGACCAATCAAAATGATAATTTAGACAAACTGGGGATGGCAGAGAGCATTATCCAGCAATATCTCATTACTATGCAAAAAAAATCAGATATTCACAGCGACCGTCTCATCTATTTATTGTTTGGTTACTCATCTGGAAATTTTAATACTTTCTTCAGGGGCAGGGGCTGGCAATAAAAAAATAGACCTATATATCAAACCTTTAACACGGAGCCATCATTGTGTGCCATAATACAGATGGAGTGGCTATCAGCAAGCTTTACTGTGTTGGTTTATTTCCTTCAACAGGGAGTGTGGATTTAAATGGGATAAAGCAAGAAAGTAGACTTAAAGCTAGAGAGCCCCTTGGAACCTTCCGGGTCTTGGCAAGCAGAGAGACCCAGCTGCTGTCAGCCGCCCCAGAATGTTGATACTCACAACTTCGGTAAATTCAGAAAAGCTAATGAAGGGACATGGAACTAGTTCATTAAGAAGGGCAAATTGAGGAGCGGGAGAGATGGCTCAGTGTTGAAGAGCACTGGCTACTCTCCCAGAAGACTTGAGTTCAATTCCAAGAACCCGCATGGCAGCTGACAACTGTCTATAACTCCAAGAGCTCCAACACCCTCACGTGGACATGCATGCAGGCAAAACACCAACGCAAATAAAATAAAATTAATCATTAGAAAAAGACAGACAGAGCTCAGCCCTTCCTCGTTCCTGTCTTTCTTATGACTATGTTCCTGAACTGAGCTGTGTCAGGTTGACAGTGTAATGGTGAAAACTTAACCATTACACAAGCTAAGGTCATCCACACAGTAGAATGCCTCTCAGCCATAAAAAAGAACGAACAGTCGAAGCGTGGACACTTAGACATGTCTCTCGGCATTGGTCTATGTAAAACAGGAGGCAGATGTGGAAGTCAGATGTGTAATGACTCTATTCATATGACACTCTAGGACAGGCAAGGCATAGGAACAGAGAACTTCAGATCAGTAGTTCTCAAAGCTGGGAGTGGAGCCGGTGAGGGACTCCACAAGGGTGCAGGGAAATGTAAAAAGGTGACAGATAGCTTTTAAGATATTCACTGTGGTCATTACTTAGCTGATTGCATTTACAACGTCTTCTCAAACCGTACACGATTAGTGAGGTTTGCTCTCTGTAAGCTATTCTCCACTAAAGCTGAGTTTGAAATATAACCCTTTCAGTGGCTCTCATTTCTGCTGTGGCAAATAGCTCAGAGTCAATAGTTAGTCCTGGAGATGACCCCAAGCATTCTCTGACTGTCATCCCTGCCACTTCCTCCCTTGGAACCTGTTGTGTCTGAGGTATGTGGCCTCTTTGGGCATCTCTTACATTTTCTACCATCTTTAAGTCTGTATTAACTACTGCTGCTGTGGCGGAATGTGATATCTCAGTTAACAGCTCTTGAATAGATCTTAGTCTCATTTGTCAATGGGAGAGGCACAATGGAGGGATTGCCCTGAGAGCCCTGCAGTCCTACATCTGCGGCTTGGACACATAGATAGTCAGGAAAGCATGCAGCAAGGCATGGAGTGAGAAACAGCTGGTGAGGGAGACAGAGGTCTGATGAATTCAGAGGGCCAGCCATTATATTATAGAAGAGGCTCAGTGGAAGATCTGGTCCTCAGGAAGTGAGCGGAATTTATAAAATAACAACTGGCTGGGCTCCTTCTCATCAGAGGTTAATTCTGACTTCTGATTTTTTTTTTTACATTATTTATATGTGATGTATGATGTGTATGCATGAGTGTAGATGTACATGTGTCAGGTGTTCATGTGGCACGGAGAACAACTTAAGGGAGTTGTCTTAGTTAGGGTCATACTGCTGTGTACAGACACCGTGACCAGGGCAAAGCCTATAAGGACAACATTTACAAGGCAGGAGTATGACAGCATCCAGGCAGATGTGGACTGGAGAGCTGAGAGTCCCGCCTCTTGTTCTGAGGACAGCTAGAAGACTGGGTTCTGGGTAGCTAGGACAAGGATATGAAAGCCCACGCCCACAGTGACACACCTACTCCAACAAGGCTACACTTTCTCATAGTGCCACTCCATGGGCCAAGCATATACAAATCATCACAGGAGTCAATCCTTCCCTTCCTTCCACCATGTGGGCCTTAGGGTTTGAATTCAGGTCATCTGGCTTGACAGCAAGTCCCTTTAACCACTGAGATCTCTTTCTGGCCCTGCTTCCGTGTATTTTGAACATTTCCCTCTGCTTTGGAAACACCCTGGAAAAACACCATACCACTCCTCTATGCGCTTGGTGATGTTTTTTATTGGTAAAGTTTTCTTTTTTTTCTATGTCATCTATCCTGGCCTTAAACTCATTATGTAGCTAAGACTGTTTTTGAATTCCTGATCTTCCTAGTGCTGGCATTACTGGTGTACTCCACTGCACTTGGTTTGTGCAGTGCTGGAGATCAAAGCCAGAGCCTCATGGATGCTAGGCAAGCTCTCTACCTACTGAGCAACATTCCCAGTCCTCTTAATGACAGATAATCAATTGGCCAATATGAAGTATATTACCTTTTGGTTGCTGTGCTAAATATCATTACCAAAATTAGTTTAGGGAGGAAAGGGTTTATCTTAGACTTCCAGTTAACAGTTCATCATTGAGGGAAGTCAGGGCAGGAACCAGAAGGCAGGAGCTAAAGCATAGAACATGAAAGAATGTTGCTTACTGGCTCGCTTCTCATGGCTTGTTCAGTTGCCTTTCTTATACAGGTCAAACCCATCTGCCTGGGGATGGCACCGCCTACAGCTGACTGCCCCCTCCCACACCAATTATTAATCAAGAAAATGCCTCACAGACATGACCACAGGACAATCTGACAGAGGTAATTCTTCAATTGAGGTTTTCTCTTCCCCAACTGTGTCAAGTTGACATCCAAGATTCGCTGTCAAAGTGGAGTTGTCCAAATCCCAGAACAACTGCCCAGATCTCTGCTCTGTTCACGTAGTTTTGTATCAGATTCTGGTCTCCTGAGGTCAGAATTTGTATCTGTCTTAGCTTCAGATATCCAACTGTAAAGCATGATGACTGCAGAGAGCCTAAGTCCCTGCAGATTTGGAGCATTCTGCTTGTATTAATGTGCACACGAAGGAGGAGCAATTAGCAAGGTTATTCGTCAAGGTCTCTGTTTAATTGTTAAAGCTAATTGGCTATTAAGGTAAGGCAAGCCTTATTTCCTACACCAACAGAGGGTTTCTCCTTTAGTTCTGTTTTCTAATCGGCAAGGACCCTCACTTTCCACAACTAGCAGTAACTTAGATATGACACTAACACTTCTTAGCAGTTTTAGACAATGGAAAACTTTAGAACCACTGCCAAGTGGAGAGTAGACATGGCTGGCTGAGCACTAAGCGTGCAGGCATCCATTCTCTCTGCTCTTGATGTGGATGTGGTCTGTCCCGCTGTCTTAACGCCTGCACTATGCTTGCTCCCCAGGAGGAGAACGTAATCCTGACTTGGGAGATAAAATAAAACATTTCTCCTCTAAGCTGCATTTTGTCCTGTTATGTTATCACAGCAACAGAAGTGAAACTGGGACATCCATCCATCCCTTTAGCTGCTTAGTATTCGTTTGTCTGCACATAACCATTTATACTTTCAAATTTATCTTCTCTTTTCAGTCCTCTGGAGCTTGAATTTGGCTTCTCTCAACACAGCTTCTGGAAATATTGAAATACTCTGTTCAAAGATGCGACACAAAGGCCGAGAGTCTGAATCAGGGCAGTTCTGGAATTCTTCTCATTGGTGGAGCCATTGGGCGGAAGCATTTCCACCTGGAGGCTGCCCACATCCCCTTAGCTGGGCTTTGGGTTTATGTGGAATGTGAGCAGCATCCTGTGCTAGTATAGCTTGAGCTTATGTGATGCTGAGCCTGGCCATAAGTGGCCGTGCCAGCTCCCTTGCTTGATGTTGCACTGGCTGGTAGCCTGGGACTAGTAAAGGTCCCAGTATGCTCACAATACAACCCTGAATTCATAGGCTAGGTTTAGTTCTTAATTATATCCATTGATGTTGAAAAAACACTTAGTCCAAGAAAGAGAGCAAAGGGACTTTGTTTGGGCCCTTAGAGTTGCCAAACTGGCAGGCTTTTATATCAGGGCCACTGAGGAGATGTTCACAGGCCTGATGGTATGGTACCACATATGTTCCCAAGGAGGATAGCCCATATTGCTTATGGAAAGCTTGAAGCCAGTGTCACCCTGAGAGGCCTGGGGCGACTCTGAGGAATGGGAAGCCTTGGGTGGCTACTCTCGAGTACTTGCCAGCTATCTTGGGAGAAAGACCATGTCTCCACCAAAATACAGCATTCATGCACCTCTGTGTTAGACATGATGTTTGTTAATAATTCAACAGAACCAGAAATGACTAACAAACTCAGTTTTCCTTTTACATTTATATGTATATGCATGTATGCATATGCCATGGGAAACATAAAGTGGTCAGGGGGCATCCTACAAGAGTTGACTACTCTCTCCTTCCTGGGTCTTGGGGATGAAACTGAGGTCACTAGGTTTGGTGGCAAGTGGTTTTACTCACTGAGCCATCTCACTAGCCAAATACTTTTAAGAGTAGATTAAAGTAGCATTTATGTGTCTGAACATTCACCCCAGATCTTTGTTCAGGTGGATTTGGGAGAGAGATGGCAGATAGTAACCTGTACTCTAAGCTGAAAATAAATGGTGTCAATCATCCATATGAACCTAGTATTAGAGTATGTGGAATCCTTCAACTCATCAGCTTTGAAGTCTTTGGAAAGTACACCTGCTTTCTTCTTGCTAATCACTACAGCTAATGGGCACAGGCTCCTTGCTGGGGGCCTATTGTCTTGCCAAGCCTGCCTTAACATCCATCATCCCATTTAATCACCACCAATGCCCGAGAGAAGTCCTAATCTTTTAAAAATTACTACTACTACTACTACTACTACTACTACTACTACTACTACTACTACTATTACTACTACTACTACTACTATGTACATTGGCATTTTTGCCTGCATGTGAATCTGTGAGACAGTGTCAGAACTCCTAGAGCTGGAGTTAACAGACAGTGGTGAGCCACCATGTGGTTGCTGGGAATTGAACCCTGGTCCTCTGGAAGAGCAGCCAGTCCTCTTAACTGCTGAGCCATCTCTCTGACCCCAGAAGTCCAAGTCTTAATCAAGCTTACAGAGGAGAGGCAGGGAGGCTGTGACTGACTATGTCACAGTAAGGTCTTCCTTACCGTGGGGAAGTTGGGTCTTCCATCTCTAACTCCCATAAAATAATCCCTCCAGAACCTAGGTTTTCCTCATGACTGGTTCACAAGCATGAGAGTTGCTAAATTTGCTGAAAATATTGGGGTATGAAAAATCTCCTTTTGGGATTCTCCATCTACTAGCTTAGAACTCTCTGCTTTTTAAAAAATTCTTTTTCTATCCTTGTATTTCAGCCTTTCTTCTTTGATCAAAAATAGAAACCCTGAGTTGAGCACTTAGGATCTCCTTGTACCTGCTTCTGGTGGATTAGGCACTCTGGGAAATCCTCCCAGCCCAACTCCATAGGGAAGAGGCCAAGTTCCCTGATGTGTTTCGCTTTGGCCTGGGAACACATTCCCACCTTTAGACTACAGTGTGCAACTCTTCTCCCCATGAACTACTAGAGAGCAAGGCTCCTGCAATGTCAGCCACCTTCATATCCTCCGTGTCTGGCAAGTAGCTGTGGCTCAGTAAATAACTGACATGTATTGGTCACACCAGCATCAGAGTAGCCTGAAGATAAATCAGTTGGCCCTGCCCCCCTGTCATGGCATTATGCAAATGAGATTTCTAAGAGGACTTGAGAGTAGGCCATGTTTTCCCAATCCCTCTTCCTAGGATTTATGCTCAGTGGCAGGAAAGCAGGATTCTTTGTGTGTGCGTGGCAGGAAAGCAGGATTCTTTGTGTGTGCGTGGCCTAGATGAGTAGGTGCTCATGCCACAGCAAGCCTCTGCAGTTAGTTCTCTCCTTCCACCTTCTTGTGAGTTTGGGGATTGAACTTAGGTCATGAGGCTTGCATGGGAAGTGCCTTTACCTGATACAGCTCAATACTAGGGCTCTATAATAACTCTAGAGTAATGGAATTTAGTGTTCCAAAGAACTGCATTAGTGACTAAATACAGAATTGGAGGCCTCTTGTGTCCTACTCTGTGTGTCCCAACTTTAGCTACAAGGTGAAAATCAGAAAAGAGTGGGGACTCCATTTCTAAATACAATAATATGGTACTAAGAACTAGGACTTGCTGGTTATAAAATATTCCATATGTACTTGTGATTTTGTGCAGTGGCCCATGTGGTGTTTAGTATGTGAGTGTGTGTGTGTGTATGTGTGTGTGTGTGTGTGTGTGTGCATGCACGCGTGTGCACACGTAGGTCAGAGGACAACTTCAGGGCTATTTATCAAGCGTTTTCCATCTTGTTATTTGAAAAAGAGACTCTTTAACAGGGCAGTGATGGCACATGCCTTTAATCCCAGCACCCCAGAAACAGAGGCAGATGCAGATGGATCTCTATGAGTTCAAGGCCAGCCTGGTCTACTGACTGAGTTCCAGGACAGCCAGGGCTATACAGAGAAACCCTGTCTCAAAAAATAGAGGGAGAAAGAGAGGAAAGAGAAAGAGAAAGAGAGAGAGAGAGAGAGAGAGAGAGAGAGAGAGAGACAGACAGACAGACAGACAGACAGACAGACAGACAGAGAGACAGAGAGAGACAGAGACAGAGACAGAGGAGGGAGAGAGACAGAGAGAGAGAGAGAAAGAAAGAAAGAGAAAGAACTCTTCCATGTGACTGCAGGCTCCAGTTTTGAGCTTACAAATGCATACCACCACCATACCCAGAGTTTGTTTGTTTGGTGTGTGTTTGTGTGTGTGTGCATGTGTGTGCTTATGTGTGTGTGTATGAGTGCACATGTGCACGTACATGCACGTGTGTGATGTTGTTGTTGTTTTGACGTGGGTTCTGGGAATCAAACTCAGGTTCTCTTGCTCACAGGGTGGGTGAGTACCTTAAGGCAGAACCATCTTCTAAGCCCAGTGGCTCAAATCCTTCATTTTCTCTGTCACACTGAAGATGCATTGCATTCTTCAGGTCACCCACTTTTGTGTAATTTGGGGTTATATCAGAGCTTTGTGAAATTCCTAGACACTTGCTGGGGTGAAGTAAGGATTTCATATCTATCTAGTTGGTCCCAGACTCAGTAACTCTTCCATGAAATCATTTGTAATTGACTCCTGTGATCATCCTATGGTCAAAAACTGAAATGATTGAAGAACCAGTTCATAAGTTACCAGAAAAGCCGCACAATAGTATATCTTCTTACAGGACTGTTGTAGTACAAAATAATCAGGGAACTCTACCTCACCCTTGATCTTTTAGTTCCCAAATTAATGACACAAAACCTCTGTATTTACAATAATCCTTAAAGCAGTAGAGCTGGGCAGATATCAGCCCTCTGTGCTGTCTTGTCTACTTCCCTGCCAATAACCCTGAGATATCACTTGCCATGTTCTGCCCGGGTCACTCCCACTCCAACTGCCTAGGTCTCATGGGCATGTTTTCTTCATTCACCTATCCCATGGCACCTTTCCCTCTCTTCCTTCATGGTCTCTTCTCAGATCCCAAGCCCCACCTACTGCTCTTCTGCCTAGCCATGGGCTGTAGGCATCTTTATTTAACCAATAGTTTTAAATTAAGAAGCGAGGTTACATAGTATCATTTGGTGTACTTGAGGATTTCCTTGTGGCTGGGTGCAGACCTTGGGGGCCAGTATTTAGCATTACAATACATAGCAACAGACCAAACCTTAACACAGGATCTCTAAAAGAGGACAATTTCTTTATGGACAGATCATTTTTTTTTTTAAGTTTACATTTATTTTTTTGGTTTCTGTGTGTAGGTAGTGGTGGGTGTGTACATTTTATAGCATGCATGTGGAGGTCAGATGACAACTTGCAGAATTCAGTTCTCTCCTTCCATTTTGTAGGCTCTGGGGATTGAACTCAAGTTCCCTGAGCTTGGATGCAAGCACCTTGACCCACTGAGTCATCCCAGGGGACTCTGTCTTACATCATGTTCTTCCCAGTTCCTCAGCTCTCAGGCTTCATGTAACGAGCTCTTCCACTCATGTTTCCCTATGACTCACTGATCAAACCGTTCCCACGGGCTCATGTGTTTGAATACTTGGTCCCCAGATAATAGATCCAACTCAAATAGGGCTTCTACTAAGGACACTTACCTAACTCTAGTAGACTGTTTTCTGTCTTTGAAGAATATCTATCTATCTATCTATCTATCTATCTATCTATCTATCTATCTATCTATCTCATTTTTCTCATTTTCTTTCCCTATCATTCTATTCTATTCTATTCTATTCTATTCTATTCTATTCTATTCTATTCAAATTTATGCAGAGTCTCACATATGTGAGGCTGGTCCAGAATTCTCACTGTGATGATTAATTTCAGTTGTCAACTTGATTGGATCTGGGAGGATGACCCCCCTCAGTGAGTCTGTGAGAATATTTCCTGGAAGAATTAGCTAAAGGGAAAGGACCTCCCTCAGAGTGGGACATACCTTCTGGCAGCATCCTAATATATAGAAAATGGGATAGAAGGGGGAAACTGTTTTGTTCTGTTTTGTTTTGCCTGCCTACCTTCTGGTTTATGGGTAAATACATCTGTTCCACTGCTTCTACTGAAGCTGCTGTCCTTCGCTGACATTGAAACCCAGCGTTGCTATCTTTCCAAAAGTGTCCTGAAGACAAGTATTTCTCCAAGAACCATAAAGTCTTCAGCATCAAATTGGGACTGCTAGAGTATCCAGCATGTCATGCTGAGCAGTTACTACATTCTCAACCTTTCCAGTGCGAAGACATCAGCTGTTGGGCTATCCAGCCTGTCTCCTGTAAGCCAGTCTAGTAACCCCCCCTTGTAGTATATGTTCATCTTATTGATTGTATTTCTCTAGAGATCTCTGGCTAACATAGTTGTATGGAATGACCTTGAACTTCTGATTCTGTGCCTGTACTTCTCAAGGGTTGGGATAATAGGAGTGCACTACCACACTGGTATATGCAGTGATGAGGAGGGGGACTGAAAACAAGATTGTGCATCCTAGCTAAGTACTCCACCAACTGAGCTACAGCCTCAGAAGATGACGTCAAATCCCCTTGAAGCCAGGGGTACTGGTGGGTGTAAGCTGTCCCATGTGAATGCTTGGAATTTATCTAAGGTCTTCTACAAGGGCAGAGCATGCTCTTAACCATTGAGCCACATCTCCTGCTCCAGGAAGGCTAATTGTTTTCGGGAAAACTGAACTGGAAGTAGAGATCAGTTACTATAAGTTTAAGAACAGAAACATTCAATGCTAAGGATGTCTTCTGCTTTGTGGTACACACTAAGAAGAACACTGTTCACATGGCTTTTGAAGATGACAATGCTTTGCTGGTTGCTACTATCATTTTAGTCTTGCCTTGTTTTACCTTTTCTTCTCCCACCCCACTTCAGTAACCCCAGCAGAATCGTAACTTCTCACAGATGCAGAAGAGAAACATTTTTTAAAATTTTCCACAAGAGGGATTGTGGGAAGTACATACCCAGATGAATTAAGCTCAGAAGCTCTACTGATCGGTTGCGTGAGCTGCCCCGACAAAGATGAAGGTTAACATAGTTTAAGGATGAAATATAGACCATCCTGTGCAAAACCACTGTGTTGCGGTTTAATTAAAAGAATTCATTAAAGTGGTGCCCCATCCGGGGTAATTAGTATGCGTAATTTATGCATTGCCTAATACACAAGGGCAGTGGCCTGAATAATAAACTCAAGTTAACCTTAGGTGAGAGAGATTGGATGGTCAGATGTTTATTTAGCTCAGGTTTGCTTCACGAGTTAAGGTTAAAGAGGTGAAATCCAGTTACTGTTAATTAATTAATTCCTTGGGTTTTCTTCATGAAAATCCCGTCTGCTCAATCAGGTAAAACTGTGGTGAAAGGCAGGGGAGTGCTCTCTGTGACATGTCCTCTAGCAAGTTAGTTCTGTGACAGCAAAGAGAGACAAGGAGAAGACAAAGAAACTGAAAGCAAACTTGAATCTGACACAAAAGACCTAAGGAATAAATCTTGGGCAGATTTGTGTGTGTGTGTCACTAGTGTCAAAATGCTGGGAGGGGTTAGAAGTTGGGGGTCGTTGTTTGCAACACGGGGCACAGCACGTGTTTAGGAATTCTTTATTAGATATTTGGTCTGCATGACGTTTGATAGGAACAGTCAGAGTCAGTCTGTTCTTGGCAAGTGTTTCCCATGTATTTGACTTATCAATCAAGCCTTTGGCAGGGATACCTACCTCATGCAGCCATTCTGAAGGGAAGTGGCTAAGCCCTAGGAAGTTAATGGGTCACAAAAGTAAGCTCCTGGGTGAATTTTTATGACTGAGTGTTTTGTTTATGGCTATGTATTGGCAGGAGAACTGAACTTAGGAGCTGGGAAAAGTCAGCAAAGATGTAAATTAATTCGATTATTTTTTTTCTTGAACCAGAAAGACTGAGATTTTAATAAAGACAACAAAATGTATCAACTGTTCAATATGTTTTGAGCATCAACCATGTGCTCTCTGAACATAACACAGAGAGTCCTCTCTCTGTCCTTCTCTGGCCTGCTGTGCCAGTGTCCAGGTAGATGCTAAGAAAGAAGCAAAAGGATCCCTCCTCTCATGTGACAACTGGCTTTAAAAGCACTTGAGGGCTGATAATGAACTTGAGGGCATTCCTACTTTGGCTCACTTGCTGTCTTATCTCCATCCTGGATGGCTTGGCTGTTAACCACTGCTGCACAGTTGCCCATCTGCTGATGGCCCACAGCCTGGGCCAGGTCAGTTAGATCTTCTCTTATATAGGTTTGCATTTGAGTAAAGAGGGGAAGATAGTTGTACTTCAAGAGATAAATATGCACTGGATTCTGGGGTGTCTTTCTAAATACCTGTCATGTGCTCAGTCTTTTATCTACAACCCATGTGACCTTGCAGAGCACTCTACAGCTATTTTATGTCTGCAGATGTGGAACCTGTGAGTCAGGAAAGCTCTGGAACTTACTGGAGGTCACAAGTGAGCAAGTGGAAAAGCTGAGACTTGAACCCAGAACTTTTGTCACTTCAGAGCTGGTGGTTTTCTTGCTTTTGAACTTGGGAAAGTCACTAAGCTTCTGTGACTTTGGATTTCTCAGTGGATGTGGGAGGTCACGCCATCCTGCCTCTCCCACAGACTGCTGGGAAAAACATCAGGAAGGTCTATCTGAAACCTGTCACAATGTCTGAGTACCTGCTGTCTTAGTTAGGGTGCTATTGCTGTGAAGAGACACCATGACCATGACAACTCTTACAAAGGAAAACATTTAATTGGAGCTGGCTTAGTTTAGTTCATTATCATCATGGCAGGAAACAGGATGGCATGCAGGCCAACATGGTGCTGGAGAAGGAGCTGAGAGTTCTACATTTTGATCCGAAGGCAGCCGAAGGGGATTGTGTGCCACACTGGGCATAGCGTGAACACGGGAGACCTCTAAGCCTGCCCCCACAGTGACACAATTCCTCCAACAAGGCCACACCTCCTAATAGTGTCACTGCCTATGGGACAAGCATTCCAAACCACGAATCTATGGGGGTTATGCCTATTCCAACTACCATACTTGCAAAGGTGTTTGTTGGGGATGTTCCAGCTAGGACAGGCAGGATCTTGAGAAAGTAACAAGGAAGAGGCTGGCCACAGGCTGGTGTGGCCAAGCTATTGAGGAAAGGTAGAGACACTTGGAGCAAAGAATCGCAGCAGAGGTTGGAACGGCTGTGTGTGATCTGCTGATTGGTTATTTTGGAAGCCTCAGATTTGCAAGGGAGATGTTCTTCAAAGGCCAATATAAGAAACCCTGTTTTGCAGTGAAGGGGCTGGATGAAGGGGAAGTCCCATCTTCAAGAGGTCTAGGCATTAGCTCATAAGATCTGTCACTCCTGCAATCTTCACTGACACTCCAGGAAGGTCTGTGTCATCCTCACTTCACAACCAAGATTCTGAAGCTCAGTGAAGGTAAGAGGCCAGCAGCAGGGCAGGGCAGAGAAGGTGGGAGCATAGTCACCCTGGTTCTTCCTCTCCTCCTCACAGCTTGTTATCTAGAAAGAAAATGTAGAGGCTGTGATCTAGAGGAATGAATGGGTAGTATGACTTTGTCCCCAACCTTTAGGGTTCCTGATTTGTCCAATGGCCTGGTTTACCTCCAAGGCTATCCCAAGTGATTATCCCAGGATGACTACATCACAGAACAGAGTCCTCTCCTCAGCCTGGTGGAGGGTTTTCTTTGATTTGGGGTGCTTGAGTCCTCTCTCTCTCTCTCTCTCTCTCTCTCTCTCTCTCTCTCTGTGTGTGTGTGTGTGTGTGTGTGTGTGTGTGAGAGAGAGAGAGAGAGAGAGAGAGAGAGAGAGAGAGGCCTGCTAATAGACACGGCTTCAAGTATGTCCAGCTTGTCCTGGTGGCAGTCCTCCTTCTGGTCCGAACAGTACCCTTATCCTGTGAGTAGTAAGTTCTAATCCCTTGAAGTCAACACTACAAATATCACCTCTGCCTTCTGCTCCCCTTTTAACAACATCTGACCTAACCAATAAAAAGCTATGCCTGCTCCTTAACAATCCGTGGTCCCATGGATAACACACACACACACACACACACACACACACACACACACACACACACACACACACACACGAAAGCCCTAACAATAACAGCCTATAAAAGGCGATCACTCTCTCGCCTCTCTGTGAGAGCCCTTCTTGTGTTTATTCCAAGGTAAACCTGTCCCTGTGGAGCTCCATGCCTGTCTCTTCTTACATCCTTCCTCTCAAGACGGAGCCAAGGATGGACTCAAACTTCTGATCCTCCTGCTTCCATCTTTGGAGTCCTGGGATCACAGGTGTGCTCGATTCCTCCTGGGATCACAGGTGTGCTCGATTCCACACGAGCTGGCAAGGGTTTTGTGTGGGAGGACTTCCAGTTTCATGTCTGTCCCTTCCACTCTGTTGCTCCTTAGACACTAAAACATGTTATTCCAAAGATAACAACAGAGAAACAGAAATGAAAGTCACTGCCCAGAACTGGAGGTGATGACTTCACTTTGATAACATGAGCTTCCAATAAGCCCCTATCTGCATGACCTTGGTGGACTCACAGTGGGTGGGATGACCTCAGAGACCACTGTAACTCTCAGCTTGGTTCTAAAGAACATTCAGATTTTAATTTTGGGATACCTATCTTATATGACAATGTTTTATTATAACTTTCTGTTTGGGTTTTTGTTATTTTTTTTCTCACAAGATTACAAACTTAATGAAAGCAGAGACTGTCTCAAAGGGGCAGGGGTCGGGTAGGATAGCAAAAGGCAGAGAGGGATGAATGTCTGTGCTCATTTACTTTCCCCTTTTTATATAGTCCAAGATCCCAGCTCTGGGAATAATTCTACCCACGGTGGAACTGTAATGCCAAAAATTCACCTGTAAAGCCCAATTGCCCAGGGACAGGTAACTTCCTGGAATGCTGGGAAACATTGTAGTTCCTGGGAAACAACAAAGCCTCATGGGAAAGTACAGTGGCCTATAGGTTTGTCCTTTTAAACCCCTGCAACACTCGTCTCAGAGCCACTCAGCTGGGAAAGCACAGAGAGTGGTTCTGACCATAGTCCATCTCTTGGTTAGTATTTAATATTTAATAAAGCTTGCTTCAAGTTTGGCCCCAAAGGGCAAGACCAGTTTTTCTCTGGTAAATCTCAAGATTAAGAGTACTTTCCATTGAAATAAATCTAATCAAGGTAGTTCCCCCTACCTCAGGCATGCCCAGAGGCTGGTCTCTCAGGTGACTCTAGTTTTAGCAACTGAGATTAGCCCCACAATTAAGAAAGTAAGTGTGAGTAACTTAAATTTTAAAAAGAAGAGATGCTACTGGTGTGGAATTAAGTAGCTATGTGGAAGCCAGCACTATAACCAGAATAGTAGGAAAGAAAGAAACAGGAAGAGTGAGTTACAACTTTTTGACCTATGACCTTTGCAGCTGGTGACTACAACAGCAACAATAGCATCTTATTTGATATGAGGTTCCAACATCTAAAAAGGAAGAAACTAGATACTTGAAGTCAGAATGAAATACTCCAATAAGCATTTCCTAAGGAATTTCTGACGGAGTCTGAACTTGTGTTGGTATAATCTCTAGTGTGCTGTGTAAAGGTTGTCTTTGTATTATTAAGCATCACCTGGCTCCTTATTTTGTAAACATCTGCATCACCTTCTGATTGGTTTGATAAAGAGCTGATGGCCTGTAGCTAGGCAGGAAAGGATAGGTGGGAGGTGGGGCAAGTGGACCGTGCCACCAGACAGAAGAACTGGTAAGGTTGAAGCAGGCTCAAAACCCAGGGGGAGGGAATTGCAGTATTGAGAATGGTAGACTTGGAACCAGCTCCCTGACAGGCTTTACCTGTCTGAGAACTCAGAACCATGATACCCCACTGAACAGGATCTGGAGTTCTCCATACTAACGAGGTATCTAGGTAGGTCCGAGTGTTTAGCCAATGAGCTTCCTTCCCTTCCTGGGCATCCCTTTCCCAAAAGGTATTTAATCCCAGCTTTACCTGAATAAGACGTATGTACTCACATCCACCATGAAATAAAACAGTTTGGATAAGCAAGGACCGTCTCCCTCATCAAGGATGTCCAGGGGTGGTAGGGTATGTGTGTAGGGGGAGGCCTTCATCATAAAGAGCTACGCGGAAATCTCCTGGAGAAGGCCTTATCTTTTTCAGCTTCTCTGCACTCTCAGCACTCATTCAAAACCAAACCAGATTCTACCCTATCCCTGGCTCAGCCATTCCCTTCCTGCCTAGTGCATAAGGAAGAGCAGTCCCACAGCCCCCATTCTCAACTCCCCTATTTTCCCATTAGTGTCTGGGTACACAGGAGATTGAGAACCACAGCATCCCTCCCATAGCTTGCTGTTTCTCACCGGGAAGAACACGGAAGAACACGGGCTGGGACCCCATCATAGAACTGCATTCTGCAACCTCTGGGCGGCTTGCCTGCAGTGTTCTGACACCCCAGCACAGAGGCAGACACGCAGCTGGACAGTCGGACCTCTGGGCAGAGATAGGATCTCTGGGAAAGAAACAGGAGAGATTCACCAGCCAGATGTGGAGGAATAAGTAAGTGCTAGTACTTGGGAGGTAACAAGCCACACAACAGAACCCAGATTAGCAGAAATGGTCCAATTTAGTAAGAGCTAGTTGGAAACAAGAGTAAGCTAAGGCCTTAAGCATTCATAATTAATAAAAAAAGTCTCCATGCCATTATTGGGAAGCTGACAAGTTATAAAAAGTTCAAGCAGCTACAATCTTGTACCATTGTTTAGGCATAAAGTGATTCCAATCCTTCTCACACCTCAGCTTCTGTCCCCATATCTCTTAACAAAGTTAGGAGGTTGGGAGGTATGAGCTGAATGTTTACTGCCTCTTGCCCCCATTTCTATGGACTCATCTGTCAAATACACAACGTGGCTCCTTGTATTATGGAAGAACTATAGTTTGGGGGTTTCTGAGTATTCACCTTGCTGTCTTGACTCTAAGCTTCTTCCCCCCCACCCCCACCCCAGAGATTTCTTTCTGTTGTGCTCCCAGGCAGAGCTTCAGGAACACATCAAAGGCAGCAGCACCTTGGCTGGATGTCTTTGAGCTCCGTTGCTCTTTCCCTGGCTGTGAAATGCTGATGTGGTTTGTAAACCACACTGAACACTCAGCAATTTGCATCTACAGAGGAAACAAAGACAGTAACAACAGAAATCAACCAGCTACCACGTCTTCAAAGCCATTGTCAAGGTATAGCTTTCATAGTTTATTTATCAATGCTGTGCCTAGTGTGTGCACGTGTGCATGCATGCATGCATGTGTGTTTGTGTGTATGTGTTCGTGAGTGTGTGCCTGTGTGCATGTGTGCCTGTGTGTGTGTTCATGTGTGTGTGTTCCTGCCTATGTGCATGTGTGCACTTTTGCATGTGTGCATGCATGTATGTAAGTGCGTGTTTGGGTGGTTACCCATGGAGGCTGTAACTCATCAGATACCCCTGGAGCTAGAGTTATGTGTGATTGTGAGCTACCAGATGTGGGTACTGGGAACTGGACTCTTGTCTTCTCATAAGCAGTCTTAACCACTGAGCATCTCTTCAGTCTCCCATTGTTACTTAATTGAGCCCAGTAGCCAAAGTACTCATTTAAAAAAAAAAAAATTCTATTGATTGGAGGAATGCACACCTCATTTCCTTATGTCATAAATTTTTACATCCCGTCTTCTCTTTATCCTAACTCTAAAGCGAAAGCACACAGGAGATATTTATAATTGAAGAGACAAGCACGCCTTGTTGATTGCTCTTGTGGAAGGCAGACGAGCTCTTTCCCTTTGGCAATGACAAGATCTAAGAGTACTTTCTTTGCCAGAGTCTAACATGGGACTTGTTTTAGAGCCAGAAGCTGGCAAAGACCATACACAGGTTAGAGGCCTTGCCACTGGGACATTTATTTAGTCTTCTCAGCCTCTAACAACAAGTCCTCTGGAGATAGAGTCCCCTCATGGACACGCTAGTCAAAAGCAGCCAGCATTCTGGGGTGGCCTCCATTCCAAATAATTATCACACAGCCCCTGTCCTCCCCCTGACAGCCTACATTTACACATCAGAATTTGTGGCTCATTTGTACAGTATGATCTGTAGAATTGTCAGCTTGTCACAGACTAGAGCAGCGTTTCTCAATGCTGCAACCCCAATGTACCTCATGTTGTGGTGACCCCAGCCATAAAATTATTTTGCTGCTACTTTGTAAGCATAATTTTGCTACTGTTGTGAATCATACTGTAAGTATCTGATATGCAGATTATCTGTTATGTGACCCCTATAGGGTCATTACCCACAGGTTGAGAACCTCTGGTCTAGAATCACCTGAGAAGGAAACGCTATTGAGGGATTGCCTAGATCAGATTGGCTATGAGCATATCTGTGAGAGATTGTCTTGAGTATTAAATTATGTAGGGGCTCCCAGCCCACAGTGGGCAGCACCATCCCTAGGCAGGTGGTTGTGAGATGTATAGGAATAGAAGAGCACTAACTAAGCATGATCCTTTGAATGAGCCATTAAGCAGCCTTCCTCCAGGGTTTTGACTCAGGCTCCTACCTTGAGTTCTTGCCTTGTCTTCCCACAAGGATAGACTGTGATCTAGAAGTGTAAGCCAAGTAAAGCCTTGCAAGCTCTCTTAAGCTGATGTTGGTCAGAGTGTTAATTTACAGCAACAGAAAGAAAACCAGATATGACCATCTTTGTCTTTTCCTCTTTCTTCATCATATTTCCTTCATTTTTTTCCTTTTGACACCATCCACATATTCCTTATAATTCCCTCAGCCCACCACCACCAAGTTATCTTTAGACACTGAGACCTCCTCCTCTCACGACAGATAATAAAACACAGTTACTTGAGGAGTGGGAGGGACAGACCAAGAGCATCATGCCTTGAATTGTTAACAGAGACATGATACTTAGCTCATCCTCCCAAGGAAATTTGGTTCCACTTTCAAATTTAAAGTCATCACAATAGGTCACAGAAACAGATTTGGTTTTATCATTGTACACACTGTAGAAAGCCTCTACAAAGCTAGAATTGGGCTCTGAGTGCCCTGACAAGGGAACTTGGTCAAGGTTTATTTAGGAAGACCCCATAACTTACACCTATCAAGAAGTAGATTTAACTCAGATTACTTCAGAAAGGAAATGAGGGTGTTGCTAAGTTCAAGCTGTCCAATGAGCATTCCATCAAATAATGTCTTCAGTTACCCTTTAAGGCTGCCTCCATGTTCCTTTGTGGGAAGTCTGGTTGCAACAAACTATCTCATGGCATCTGCTTCCCACTCTGTTGCTTCAAAGAAACCTTCCTGATGTGTGTGTGTGTGTGTGTGTGTGACATATACATGCCTTTGTTAATTGATCTCTACCTTTATTTTTAATATTTATATTATTATTTATTTATGCACCTGTGTGCATGTATGTGCACAGGTGTTTGGGTGCCCATGGAGGCCAGAAGAGGCTATGGGATCCCTGGAGCTGAAGTGCAGGTAGTTGTGAGCCATCCAAACTGGGTGTTGGGAACTGAAGGTCCTCTGGAAGAGTAGCAAGTACTCTTAACCACTGAGCAAGCTATGTCTCTCTGGTATTTGGCTTCAATTTTTGATTCCTCTTGAGATCTATTCTCTTTGCTCTATAATTCTGAGTTTATCTGCGGGACTTGTTTTGACCAACAGAATAAGGTAAAATTGACTGTGAGCTAAGTCCAAAGATGGATCTCAGTAGGGTTTATACATTCCCACTTTTTCATCTGTGCTTTGTTAGGGTTTTACTGCTGTGAACAGACATCATGACCAAGCAACTCTTATAATGACAACATTTAATTGGGGCTGGCTTACAGGTTCAGAGGTTCAGTCCATTATCATCAAGGTGAGAACATGGCAGCATCCAGGCAGGAATAGTGCAGGAGTTGCTGAGAGTTCTACATCTTCATCTGAAGTCTGCTAGCAGAATATTGACTTCCAGGCAGCAAGGATGAGGGTCTTAAAGCCTACACCCACAATGACACACCTACTCCAACAAGGCCACACCTACTCCAAGAGGACCACACCTTTTAATAGTACCACTCCCTGGGCTGTGCATGAACAAACAAGAACAGGCTATCTCCCATCCTAGCAGAGGGATGAGAAACATATGAGCTTCGGTGGCTGGAATGGGCAGTTCTAATTACCAACTTGACATGACCTAGGAAAACTTGGGAAGAGAATCTAAATAGTTCAGGTTGGCCAGTGGGCATGCCTATGAGGCATTGGATTAATTCAAGGTGGTACGACCCATCCATAGTGGGTAACACCATTCTCTGGTTTGGGGCCCCTAGGTCATTTAAAAGTAGAGAAAGCAAGTTGAGCACAGGCATGCATGGGTTTATGTCCCTCTGCTCTTAACTACGAATGTGATGTGATTCCCATCAATCTTTTCTTCCTGAGTTTCTTTTTATCAGACATTTTATAACAGCATCAGGAATGAAACTAGGACAGTGGCCTAGCTGCTTTGGTTGCTTCTCCTGTCCGTGTGCTGAAACACCTTCTAAAAGCAATGTCAGTGAGGAGGGGGTTTATTCTGGCTCACAGTTTGGAAGGTTCAGTCCATCATGGCAGCAGAAGCTGCTGGGTCCACAGTGTTGACTGTGAGCTTGCTTCCTCAGATCTCCAGGTACCAAGAAACAAATAGAGACCTTAGATAGGAACCAGGGCCAGGATATATCCCATAAGGCCTGCCTTCCAATGACCTGCTTCCTTCAGCTATACTCTCCCTCCTAAGGATTCCACAACCTCTCACGACAGCATCTCCAGTAAAGGACTGTGTTGGCTAGTTTTATAACAACTTGACACAAGCTAGAGTCCCTGGAGAGGAGGGAGCCTCAACTGAGAAAATGCCTCCATAAAATTGGAGAACTGTAGAACATTTTTTTTAAATTAGTGATTAATGTGGGAGCCCATTGTGGGTGGGACCACCCCTGGGCTGGTGGACATGGGTTCTATAAGAAAGCAGGCTGAGTAATCCACAAGGAGCAATCCAGTAAGCAGCATCCCTCCATGACCTCTGTATCAGTTCCTGCTTCCAGTCCCCTGCCCTATTTGAGTTCCTATCCTGACTTCCTTCATTGATGAACAGTAATGATGAAGTGTAAGCCAAAAAAATCCTTTCCTCCCCGGGTTGTTTTGGTCATGGCGTTTCATTGCAGCAATAGAAACCCTTACTAAGACAGGGTCCACATGTTTAAATACTTGAGTCTACAAAGGCATATTACACTGGTTAAGCCCAGATTAAAGCCTCCAGCAAACAGAGAGACACCTAAAATACCACACTTGATAGTATTTCATTTAGGTTAACCTCAGGTGTCATTCCCCTGTGTCATCTACTTCATCAGGGACAGGTTGGTATGACTAGTTTTATGTCAGTTTGACATGAGCTAGTCAGTTTGGAAGAGGAAATCTCAATTTAGAAAAATGCTCTCCTGTGGACAAAGCTGTGGTGATTCTTCTTGACTGATGATTAATGTGGGAGGTCCCGGGCCACTGTGAGTGGTGCCGTCCCTGGGCTGGCAGTTCACAAGCCGTGAGGAGCAAGTCAGCAAGCAACACTCTCTTGTGGCCTTGCATTAGTTCTGCTTCCAGTTCCCTTCTTGAACTCCTTTGATGATGGACTGTGATGTGGAAGTATAAGCAAAATAAACCCCTTCCTCCCCACGCTCCTTTTTTTCATAGTGTTTTGTGGCAGCCACAGAAACACCTAAAGACACAAGGTCTCTCACTGAACTTGAAGCTCACCAGTTAGGCAACAGAGGCAACAGTTAGCCAGAGAGTCCCATAGATCCTCCTGTCTCTGCTTTCCTTGTGCTGGGGTTACAAACATGTGCTGCTAAATCTGGCTTTTTACATGGGTGCTGGGGACTGAACTTGGGTCCTCGTGCTTGCAAGGCAAGCACTTCCATAGCTAAGATTTGCTGGTTTTGTGCCCGTCTTTGAACAGAACCACGGAGTCCCTGCCTGCTGGAAGGAGAGAGGGAAGAATTTCCTAGAATCTCTTTTCTATCCCTGTGACTCCAGACTGTCTTCTTTTTCCTGACCTCCGACACATTCACAATCAGCTCCCCAGTCCCACTATGGCTCACTCGTAGAACTTGGAAAGGTCTTACATTTTAGAAATCCAATTCTACCATCTCTTCCAATTATTTTCCTCAAAATGAAGTATTTTCTCCTGATAACAGGATGCATGTCAATTCAAGGAAGAACAAAGTGGATAGCAAAGTCCATCTACAGTCTCACTGTGGAGAGAGAGCCGCTGCTAGCATTTGCCGTGTTCTCACTCCCACACAAATGTGGTGTAGTCCTTATCTCCTGAATAATCAATTCCCACAGAGTAGAGGCTGAAGACTGTAGGTAGTTCTTCACACAGTTCAGTGAGTTTGCTAGGAATTGGGGAGGGGCTTAAGCAGAGGGTCCCTCTCAGGATGTCTCAGGAAGTTAGTCACAGGGCCTTCACAGGAGGCCTAACCCAGGCAAGGAATCTACTTCTAAGATGAAGGATTCATGTGCCTGGCCTGGTGCTGGTTGTTAGCAGGGGGCCCCAGTCCTTTAGTCTGTGGATCTCTCCAATGAGCTGTTTGAGTCATATGGGCAAAGCAAGTTCTCCATGGAGCCTCTTCCCCAAGAGCGATTCCAGAAATAACTGAGAAGCTGCAGTATGTGTGTGCTTGGTTTCAGAAGTCATTCCATGGTTTCTTCACATGCTGTTGCATACTAACCAACCCTGTCCCATGTGGCAGATGGAGACCATAAATAATAGAGAATGGGAATACACTGAGGGTCATCTTGAATGCTGGCCAGCAAAGACACAGCTATCAGAAGTTATACAACACTGTGTGTTGCAAGGAACAAGTTCTTAGTAGACCATCATCTTTGCTCTATGCTTGTACTGTCTTACAGCTCAGATAATACCAATGTGCTAATATTGATTTCAATCCATAGCTGTTAGCATTTGATTGTTACTCTCTACATGTCATATACCCAGCACTGACTTCAGCATTCATATACCCATGCAGACTGCCCTCGAAGTAAGCTTAAAGGAAATAGACTTCTACACAAGGTAATTCATTCCATTTGTAAATCAACCTGTGAAAAAGATTTTCTAACATTTCCAGACAATTGGCCTTTGTGGCTATCACTTTGAAAAGCTCAAAGTAGGGTTAAAAAAAACAAAACAAGAGAAAAAAAAGCCATCAACTTCTGTTAAAGCTTTTGAATTAATTTTGGAATGTTAATAAGAGCTCAAGGCGGCCTAACCTACACAGGCAAAGGTTCTCGTGTTCTGTTTGGGTGGCAAATTAATGAGAACTTTCCATGAACTCCATATTTAAAGATATTGTCAGACTTTATTGGACTTTCTTTTCTTTTCTCTTCTTTTCTCTCTCTCTCTCTTTCTTTTTCTTTTTCCTTTTTTTTTTTTTTTTTTTTTTTTTTTTTTTTCCTTTTTTTTTTTTTTTTTTTTTTGCAAATGTTTACCTAAGAGGGAGCATCTCCACATGCTCTGGTTGTTTGCTGTGATATTCTAAGATACAGACACAGAGTTAAGCAGGCATTTCTCAGGGGTCTTGTCAGCTTCTTGTCATACCAATCAGACAGAGCGACTTAGGTCAACTTCGAATGTGTCATCAACCTGATGAACTTGTTTTCTGTGTGTTCAGAAGTGCACCAAGGTTCTCTAATCTCCCATCAGCAAGTGTATTCTCTATGAGATTTGGGAGCATGTCAGCTCAGAATGGAAGAACTGAAATGTTTATCACTCTGCCACATTTACTCATCTATTTAACATTTTCCCAAGTGGGTTTGGGTTGATTTAAGAAACTGTAAATCAATATTGATACATCATCACGGAAGCTATTCCTCATGTTCTGAGCAAGCCACCGATTCTAATTGACTCACAATTTTGCAGTGGTGTCATTCTGTGAAGAAAATTAGATTTTTACATATCATAGCAAATCACAAAGCCAGAATGTCAACTTCATCTATCAGGCAATTACTTGGAATGTTTACTTTGGGCGTAGGGGTGTAGATTTTCTACACATATTTACTTAGAAAGCCACATGGGTTCTCCAAAAAATAAATAAGGGCTATTATTCTTGCCAAAAAAAAAAAAAACCTCCACAGTTTCCAAAAGCTACTCATCAATTTCCAATAGTATTAATAAAGAAAGGCGCTGAGACAGTTGTTCATACTGTCTTTATCAAGATTAAGAACAAAGGCGAGCAGACAATCTGGGGGATTCCTCTTTTAATTAGCTGTTTGGAAATAACATGTGCCTTCTGGAGACCACCATGGAGTTCTAGAACCTTCAGAGGACAGTAAGATCCAGTGTTAGACATTAGCTAAAAGACTGTTTAAGTGAGGACAGAGTCTTTGTAAGCACAGAAGGGTCTTGTGTTTTCACACTAGAATGGAAGTGTTTTGGTTGGAAAAGTCAATTGTGGCACAGTTCTGTGCCTTGGTGGGGGCTGCCAGTATAGCTCCAGGTTCAGTGAGAGATCCTAACTCAAGACAGTAAGAAGGTTATAGAACAGGATACCAGATATCTTCCTATGGCTTCCACATGGGCACACAGGCACACAAGCAAACACACACACACACACACACTTTCAATGGCTTCACCTTGTGTTCCATCTTCAAGTAGCATGAAGGGAGGGAGGGACAACCTTGCAAGTTGAAAAACATGCCTAGGTTCTACTCAGGGAGCCTGGGATTTCCCAAAGATGAACCTTTGCCCTTTGCTACTAGAAGTTTCCATAGAGAGTGGCCAGTTTCATGTAGCCAGGATACAGGACCCTGTTCAAGACGGGATTAGAATCAACCACAGAGCAAAAAAAAGTCTCTTCTCATTGTAAAAGACTTCTGCCTCTCAGGAGTGCAGGAACAGCCCTTGTGGTTAGAATTTCCCAAGATTTTCTGACCTTGACAAGAGAAGTTTAAAGAAGATTATCAGGATCAAAGATCTATTTCCCTCCTAAATAACAGAAAATATGTGAAAAACATAGAGGCTGACCACGTACTTCCCTTCTGGGCATACAGAGTTCTTCCCCATTTGCTTAGCTGGTTCCTCCTACCTGCAAGCAGACAAAACCAGAACCTGCAGGAAACCAGAGGAAGAGAAACGCTAAGCTACTGGAATACAGCATTGTACTTTCTTATTTCTGTCTGCCAGAAATGCTTTCTCAGAATGTAATTTACATTCCACTGACAGGGTATGGGACCATACTGAGGTAAGTAAGAAAGAGAGGGAAGTGACATTAACTTGAAATTCTCACCTCATCCACCAGCCCTGATGCCAAAGCTTTTGCTTGCCCTAGCCTCAGGGCTCACACTCATGGAACCTGATTGACAGTTCAGCATCTTGTGCTCTTCTAGCAGGGCGCTGAGGGCCACCTCCAAAAGTTGGTTTCTTGCAAGTCGACACCACTTTCATAAGTCAGTCCCAGCTCCACAAGTTGGTACGACATTCACGAGTCTATACCACTTCAAGTTGGTGCCATCCACAAGTCAGAACCACCTCCACTAGTCAGTGCCATTACCACATGTTTTACCAAGCTGGTCATACCTGCACACATTGGTACAGCCTCCCCAAGATGGTACCTTCCATGATACCTTTTAACTTTGTGGGTTGCCTCAGGATTGTTTTTCTGTTACACCAGGGAAGAGCATATTTCCTTCCCCCGGCTCCGGAGAGTACAGAGCAGCCCCTAGCCTTTTCCCTCCTCTGCCAGATTCTCATTAGCAAAATGAGGACAAGAGAATGTCCTTCCAGACTGCATCTTCTGCCTTAGACAGATGGTGGCTAAAGAACCCACAGAGGAAACAAACACTTGCTTTTGCTTAATAAAATACTGAGAGTCGAAGCTTGTCTCAGAAAATATGTCGATGTCAACAACAGAGCCTTTGCCCTGACATGAAAGTCCTGGTTGGAGCAACTTCTTCTTACAGGAGAATGGAGGCAGCTCTGAAGGTCCAGGGAGCCCAGGATAAGTCAAGGGAGCTTAAGGCATTAACTAAAAGCAAAACTAGTTCCTTCCTCTTTGATGACCAGTTTTACTTAAAACTGGTTTAAACCAGTTTATCTATAAGTGAAACTCAAAACATAGAATACTATAGGGTGCTAATATTGCTTGGAATAACCTTTATAGAAGAAGGTATGAGCCATTTCCCCAAAAACTCTGGCTTGAGATTGGCACCTCACAAATTCCCAACCCAAAAAATAAAGATAAGTTAGTGGTCTCTTCAAGATTTTTGTTGTGTGGAGAAGTTTAGTTAAAGTCACAAATGAACACTGATCAATCCAAGCAAGGTAATTCACCCAGGTAACCCTTCTTGGCCTGACTCTGCTTCTCGTCTGTCAGGTTTTTTTCAGAGAAACAGTAAATGTATCTAGCTCATGGATGGATGGATGGAAGAATAGACAGATAGATGGTGGATGAGTGGATAAGTGACAGATAATAGATGATACATGGATAAATAGATTATAGTTTAGAGGTAAGATATGTGATGGGTTGATGAATAAGCCGATAGCTGTATAGATCATAGCTTGATGAATCGACACCTAGATGATAGATAGATACAGTCTAGTCCTAGATTTGCTGTCTGACATCATACAAACTGTCCATGATGGTACATACCTGTAATTCCCAGTTCTTGGGGAGGGAGGGTTAGGCCAGAAACTCAAGGTCATTCTTAAGTACATAATTGGAAGGCAGCATGGGCTACATGAAACACTCTCTCAAACAACAACAACAACAACAACAACAACAACAACAACACCATGGGACAGATTCTGAAGTATCAGCTCTTTAGTTGGGACAGACATCTACAGAGCATTTCTTGTGCCTGCATGAAACTTAAGGCCAAGGAAGAATGACCAAAGTGCTGGATGACATGAATTAGTGACACATGATTTACAGGTGAGCACAGGCTTGAGCTTATTTTGAAAGCATCCCATTAGTAAGAAATCATGAATTTAAATCTGGGAAGGCAAGATCATTTGGGCACCAAGTTATCTATGCATCCAGGACTCTTCTCTGTCCTCAATCAACAATAAATCCATATCCAACCTTCCACCTCCTCCCAGCCAGCCAGACCTAGTTGTCTTGAGTATCAACACTAGACATAGAGCAGCCTAACATGGGAGTGAGAAACAACTCCCACAATACCCGTATCTCCATGTCTGGCTGAATGTGGCCAGAGTAACTCCTCCTAATAACACAAAGGGCCGGCCATTAATCCTTCTCAGGAGAAGGTCAAACGGAGGCTGGCAGTGACGCTCCACTGGCTTCATTCAAGTTCTTGATGGCTGTGACCCTAAAGCTCTCTCACACTAGTGAAGTCTAGTGTATGAGCCATGGGGTGAGGTGGTCCTAGAAACTACAGTGGTGAGTACTTGGTAGAAAGTCTGATTTGGGGGGTTTCCAAGTCTGGGTCTGACAGAATGGGGGTCATCAATTACAGAAGAGTGTTTCAATCCTGTGTGCTTCTAGAAGGTAGGCTTTCAAGATCACGTGCCCAGCCTGGAGGGATATCTCAGCTAATAAAGGGTTGCTCTGTAAGCATGAGGCAGGGGTGGGGTGGGGGATGAATTTGATTCCCCAGAAACCATGTTAAAAAAAAAATCAAAATACTGGGTGTGGGCCACACTTATTATCTCAGACCTGAGGAGCTAGAGATCCCTGGCCAGCCAGCCTAGCTTATTTGTGAGTGCCAGGCAAGTTAAGAGACTGTGTTAAACACAAAGGTTTATGGCACCTGAGGACTGATGTTTGAAATTGCTTTCTGGCCGCTACACTGCATGCACACACTTGCACATTTAAACTCTCTCCTGGCCCCACCCCAAGTTCCCAGGTTCAGCTCCCTTTGAGGTCTGTCCGTGGCTAACAGGTGGCCAGCTTTTCTCTATGACCTCTCATGACCTTTTCTCTGTGCATATCTCTGGTGTTTCTTTATTGCCTTATATGGACTGCAGACCTGTTGACTTTAGGCTTTTTCCTGTGGTCTTATTTACTTGTATGCTTCTTTTTTCCTTCCTTCCTTTCTTTCTTTGAGATTTTACTTTTTTTTTTTTTTTTTAATGTATATGGGTGTTTGCCTGAATGGATGTCTGTATATGGTATATGCAGGGCAAAACCTACAGAGGCTGTAAGAGGGTGTCAGGCCACCTTGAACTGGAGTTACTCTCAGGTGTGAGCTGCTACACAGGTGCTGAGAATTAAATCTGGATCCTCTGTAAGAGCGGCCAGGGCTCTTAACCATGGAATCATCTCCCTAGCCAAATCTCATCTACTCTTAATTTTCTCCAAACACACTGTGGTCACAATTGCGGTTGCAAGCCCTCTGACAAACCTCTATTTCCAAATATATTTATATTACAATTCATAGTAGCAACAAAATTACAGTTATGCAGTAGCAATGAAAATAATTTTATGGTTGGGGGTCACCACATCATGAGAAACTGTATTAAAGGGTCACAGCATTAGAAAGGTATACGATTGTTTGGCTTTGTTTCTGACAGTCCCAGGGATCGAACCCAGGACCTTGCACAGGCTAGGCAAGCACTCTACCATCAAGCTACATCCCGTATCCTAACTACTTAGTGTTGGGGGCACACAGTCTACAATCTATAATAAAGGCAAACCAGCCTCTCTTTTGTCTAGTCTTAACTATGACTTTGCTTTCATTTATTTGTTTGTTTTTTTTCTTCCTCAAGGAAACATTTGCAATTGATTTTCAGAAGTCATGGTGGGAGGGACATCTGTGAGTTGAGTTCTTAGGGAATGAGGAAATAAAAAGAAAAATCACCTTGCTGAGCATGCATTATAATCTGCAGTGGTAGGAGTAAACTGAGCATGCGCTATAATCTGTACTGGTAGGAGTAGCTGAGCATGCGCTATAAATTGTACTGGTAGGAGTAACTGAGCATGCGCCATAATCTGTGCGTAACTGAGTATGCATTATATTCTGTACCAGTAAGAGTTATAGTCTGCACTGAACATGTGTTATATTCTGCAAGATGGAAGGGATGAGCAAGAACACTCCTGGAGGAAGAAACCAGGCTTAGAGAGGTCCTCCCCACAGAGTGAGAGTGTTGTCAGGCAGGCTGTTGAGAGCAAACCCTGTCTGCCTGATTTACACAGGTAAAGAGAGAGAGTGGTCCGGAGGCTGCCGGCCTGCCCAGCCAAACGCCCGTGTGCGCATGAAATTAGAATGTCAACATTTGATTCATGCTGCCAAGCTGTGACTGTGAAACAAATTCTGTCAGTGGGTGGCAACTGCAATATTAGTCTAAGCAGATAACACTTAACTATAAAGAGGGGCCTGGCCTCCCACGCCTCGCTTCTTTTATTATTTTAATATCAGCATTGTGAGACCAAGTGAGGTAAAATTTTGAGCACACGGGGTGCTTCTTAGTAGGTGCCTGGTCTTTTCAGCTGGGACTCCTGGTAAATGAAGGGAGGTTCGATTCTAAATCTTCTTCTCAAATCTAGCTGTCAGATAATAAGTATGTTGGTTTTGACCCAATATCACCGGCTCAGAGTAGACACCTACGGCGAGTCATTCAGGATATAAACAGAACTGCAGTGAGACAGACCACTTCCTATAGAGAAAGCCTTTGGTCCCTGGGCAGAGCCTGCCGACTTTATCCTGAAAGGAAAGAAACAAACGTCCCAAGGAACATTGAACGGATTATTCTTTTTTTTTATCCAAATTATTTCCAGGTGCAATTTCCAGAGTTGGATTTGCACCTTATAGATGTTGGAGTTGAGAGCTGGTGGTTCTGCTCAGTTGATTTAAGCCTGTGCAGATTTCAAGATTTCTAGTTTCCGTGTGGTTGGAGTAGGGATTGTTACTGTGTACTCTGTCTTTAAAATTCTCTCAGTGAATCACCTTAAACTTGACCCCAAAGATAATTTTTTCCATGAAATGAAGCATGAATGTCTATCTGTCTATTCTGTCTATCTGAAACTCAGTTTGTTTTTTTTAGTTAGCAACACAGCAAAACATTTGTTTGAAGTTTTACCCCATCCCAAGCATCCGTCTAGTCAATAGTGAATGCTGTGACAAAACCCAGTAGCAGGGAAGTGGGAAGCGTTCACTGTGGTGGTGCTCAGAGGTTGAACCAGCTAAGACAACTAGCCTTTGTACATAGCACGGTCAGAGGTGTTGGGGGTTGGGGGTGGATACCTGGAGAAGAGAGGTGTGTCATTCAGAAGCCCAGCCGTTGGTTAAAACAATGACTAGTAATGAAGGCAGTCTTGGATTCTCTGTGGTTAAACAGTGGGAAGCTAGCTGCTCCCCGCAGCGCCCACTGCCCCTCCCAACCTGCTACCCCTTCCTACAACAGTCCTCATCTTCGAACTCACAGCTCTGCATCTAAAAACCTGACTTGCATTTTTTTGGTTACTAGGCATCCAAGGGAGGCTCAAAGGCTTTTATCAAAGCAGAAACATGAATGGAATCTAGTTTGTTTAACTCAGTTTCCTATTTAATGGCAAGGGCTGAGGGGAGAAAAGATGTTTAAAACCAAACAATCGTTCAGTCCCGTACAATCGTTCAGTCCCACTTCGTATTCCAGGCCCTTTAAAGCAGTCACAGCAAGTGCTCCAGTGGTGGCCACCAGGGAGCCGGTTTTGATATGGCACACTTGTAAGGGGCTAAATAAATGGTTTTCTCAAAGCATGAGTCTAGAGGGCAGCTACTAGGCTTCTGTCTTGTCTCCTATGTATGTCTTGGGAAAGCAGACACCAAACCAACCCATGTAAAGTGATCTTTGCCTATATGGAAAAATCCCTCAGCTGAAATGGCCTCATTGTCTGAGAGGTTTGTGGAATAGCTGCCTCCGTGGAAGGTCACCGGGACAAGTCATTGTAACCAGGAGCTCTGAGGTAAAGACCCATTTGACCCATCAGCCCTGCCAATGGCCTCGACGGTGCCCATTGATGCAGAAATGAGGTCACCCGGCCTCTCGCGAAAGGATTTCCACTTTGCGATTTCATTCATTCATTCTGCAAACATCC
>NW_022196906.1:64278303-64308409 GCF_008632895.1 Mastomys coucha | reverse complement strand
TCAGAGTTCTCCAGCTATTTGAAAGGCTGTACCACATATAGAACCTGTCATTTATTTCAAAACTGCACGAATGGCAGGAAACTATTTCTGCGCATGTGTGACTCCTCCCTCCTCTGCTAATGGTAGAGGAAAGTTGGCTTCAGTGTCTGCAGTTAACTGTCAAATGAATTTAATGCTTTTGCAGGGAGACTGAAGGACAAAACCATTCTTTGCACCGTATCAAGGAAAGTAAATTGAGGTTCCCCACCATGGCGGGGGTGGGTGGGTGGGTGGTGTGCTCCTCCCGCCACAGAAGTAAAAAATCAGGATCAGAGAATGGAACGGACAATATTTTGATGTAAAAGGATGATCAACACCGAGAGAAATGACCGTCTGCTCACCCGGGGGAGGAGGTTTATTCAGTTAACACTTCCACCTCTTAAAGACAATGGTGTGTAATGAATGTATATAGGGCTTTTCAGGGCGGTTGCTAAGTGACGCGTAGTGTCAACAGAAAAATGCCGGATGTACAGAGGACAGCTTCAGGCCCAAGAAGAGATCAACAACCTCTGATGATATTTTAAACTTAATTCAGTTCCCAATGAAGATTGTGACAGGCTCCGTGGACGGGGCAGAAAAGATGTTTACACTTCCCGAATCCGACTTTGCAAAGTTGCTGTGCTGTGTGCGCCTGCCTGAGAGTGTTTAATCTGGTCACAAGTGAATTGGGGGCCTAAACAGTAGTTGGTTCAAATAGGAAAAGGCAACCCAGCAGGGGTGTCGTGAATATTCATTTCTTGCAAGGCCCGGCAGTCTAATCTCGGGCTTCAGTGTCTGTGCTGGTCATTTGTCTCAGACTGTGCGCACATTCGCTCTCATTTCCCTCCCCCCCATCTCTAAAATCTATTTTAGGAACAGCCCTCCCAAAGCCATTCGCAACAGCTTCTTCAGAAAATTCTAAAGAAAGGGAAGGAACTTGAATAGGGTCACCTCACCCCATACAGCCATGAAAATCTGTTTTGTGGGGCATTCTTGAACCCAGCCCAGATGCTCCAGAGACTTTTTGTATTTATTTACCCATTCCTTCCTTTCTCTTCTCCCTCCCTCAATGGATTTTTATATTCAAATGCAAAAGGGTTTCAAGTGTGCTAAAGATACATTTATGTATTGGTTTAGATCGTGCCATGATATTTCTCTCATAAACAGATGTTAAACAGATGCTGCATTCTTTGTATGGGGGGGGGAGGCAGTTATCACAAAGAACCTCTTTTCCATAGTTGAAGACTGAAACCCTTTTGGGAAAACAAACAAAACAAACCAACCCGCATTTCTTAAAGTCTGGTGAGCATTAACCTCAGATGCGGGTCTCCTCGGAAGTCTCTTTCCAAAGGCTTGCCTTATAAATCAGTGGTGAACTTTCTCAAGCAGACAGCCATGGACCTCGCCTCATCCGGGTTGCTGGGGACACTCAACCCTTGGTTGCTCAGCTCCAACCTCTGCGGACAGGGAGCCGAGGAAGGGTACAATCAATTTACTCAACGCAGAAGGCACCAGTCCCTGCCCTTGCACAAGCCTTTTAAGAGAAAAGTCTGTTCTCTTTTGTCCTCAAGGGTTTGTTCTATTTATTAAACCAATCATCGGCCAAGAGCACTTTGTCTAGCACTCTAACGACTCCTAAAAAGAAGTGTGTGTGTGTGTGTGTGTGTGTGTTGGGGTGGGGGAGGATGCCTAAGCTGGGGGAGGAGGGTGGGCAGGGGGCTGGCTTTCTTGACTTTTTTCTTCCTGTCTCCTTCCAAAAAGCTAATTTTGTAGGGTTGTTCAAGGTATGTTTAAGCTCCAGATAGGGAGTGGGAGGTGGAAGGCTGAGAAAACCACACAGAAGCCTTCCTGGGCCTTGCTTGCCTCTGAGGGTGGTTCCTTTACAGAGGCATTCAAGCAAGCAGCTACAACCAGAAGCAAGCCAGCACAAGCCTGCACACTTCTTCTGTAGAGAATGGGAAGGAAAAGACTGCAAACTTTCCTGTGCTTTTAAAAGATGCAGAGTCTGAAGGACAGCAGTCAGCAGGCCCAGGCTGGTAGATTCCTCAGGAGTTAGGGGCCAACCTGATTTACATAGTGAGTTCCAGGCCGGGCTGGTGTACACGTGAGAGCTTGTCTCAAAAATAAACAAACAAATGGAAAACCGGGTTTCTAAGCCTTCATCCTTGTGACTGGGGCTGTGCGCAGATCTTTGGTATTCGTAAATTAATATCATTCGGATCAACGATGAAGCCTGGATCAGAAAGGGTGAGTGAGGTTAAAGGAATTTCATTCTAAGAACAGACCTTGGTGCCCCAAAAAATGTTTATTCAAGGAAAAAATATGCAAGGTGGAATGGGGATGTGGCTCTGTTGGAAGAACCTAGACTACAGCCAATGGTCCATTCCCTGGGCTGAATAAAAACTCCGAAAGCAAACCTATAATCCTAGAACTCCTGAGATGGAGGAGAGGTGGTGGTGGTGGTGTTGGGAGTTCAAAGCCACACTCAGCCACAGAGTAAGTCTGAGGCCAGTCTGAGCTACAGAAGACTCTAGCTTAAAACAAATCTATTCGGGGAGGCGGTGGCGCACGCCTTTAACCCCAGCACTCGGGAGGCAGAGACAGACAGATCTCTGAGTTCTAGGCCAGCCTGGTCTACAGAACGAGTTCCAGCACAGCCAGGGCTACACAGAGAAACCCTCTCTTGGGAAAACAAACCAACAAACAAAAACAAAACTCTGATAATATTTGAACTCTTGACTAAAAATAATCATGCAGTCTCTGTAATAAGAAAAATGTGGACAGGGCTGAGGGGATGGCTCGGTGGGTAAGGGGTCTGTGTAGAGAGCATGAGTACCTGAGCCTCATTCCCAGAACTTAACTAAATCAGAGCTTAGTCTGGCTTATTGCCTGAAATGAACACTGCTGGGGAGGTGGGGGAAGGAAGATTAAAGGAACTTAATGGTGAGCCAGTCTAGCCAATCAGTGAGCTCTAGGTTATTTTGTAAGAGTAATTGAGAAAGACACTAGATGTTGGAATAGCTTGGCTCTGGCTTCCATAAATATACACCACACCTCAATGTACTCCCACAAGCATAACACACACATGCATGCACACTTATACATTCACACACATGAGAGAGAGAAATGAAAGAAATATAAGCAAGCCATATACATATATGTATATATATATGTATATATATACATATATATACATATATATTCTATAAGACTTGTTAGAACCCTCTCATTGCATTTCTCTCAATAAACAAATTATTTTTCATTTTGTTTCTCTTCTAAGTGGAACCAAAGTTTTCTATTTAGAAGCAGCAACCACTGATGATATTTCAACATTGTCAGGCTTCAGTGTAATTGCTAAGCAGCACAGGTTATTTTAGCAAGGAAGTTGTTTGGATTAACACTCTAGCTTTGGGGCTTGTGGCGGCTTCTTTTAGTCAGCTTGACACAAACCCAGATGTACTTGAGAAGAAAGAATCTCAGTTGAGGACATGCCTCCGTCAGATAGTACTGTGGGCATGTCAATGATATAGGTGGGCACAGTCCACTATGGGCGGTGCCATCCCTAGCCAGATAAGCCTTGGCTGAATAAGAAAGATTAGTTGAGCAAACCAGAGGAAGCAAGCCAGAGAACAGCATTTCTCTGTGGTGTCTGCTTCAGTGCCTGCCTCCAGGTTCCTGCCTCAGTTCCTGCTTGGCTTCCCTCAATGATGCAGTATAATCTGTAAGTCAAATAAGCCTTTGCTCTCTGAGTTGCTTTAGATCAGTGCTTATCACAGCAACTGAGAAGCAAACTAGAGCAGGCCTATCCCAGCCCTCCAGACTTCCTTATGTCAAATGTTTTGTGAGTAATCTTGGGGAACAGAGATCATAGTGAGCTTGCTCTATTCCCATGCAAAGGAGACGCCAGCTCTCCTATCTCTGGGACACTGTATTCTCTATTTTTCTTTGTTAGTGAGGAACTATTTGTGCTAAGCCATTCACATGGTTCCCTTTTGTCTTTCTGGTGGCCAATGGGCTACACCGGTAAACTTGGATTATGTATGCTAAGATGTCAACAGCTACCGGAACAGAAGTATAAGTAATGAGGAACCCTTAATTTCAAAAACTTGGCTAGTGGGGGTGATGTTGGGAGAGTTCCTTCCATAGGGGGATGTAATCAATGTCTACTCCCTCCAAGACTTAGGGATCAGTGCAGGAGAGGGGACAAAAAGAATGTGCCGAAGGGATAGAGTATTGCACAGTACTACCCTCCTAGCACAACAGCTCCCATCTTCATCTGCTCAGCCAGGCTTGCTTCTGGAAGACCACCCTGCTTCCACCTCCTGGACCTGTAGACTGTTGACATTCCCTGGGGGAAGGAGGGCTGGGTTAGGCCTTTGAGCCCTCGCCCTTCCCAGTTGTTTGCAGGCAATTTTGCCCTAATTGTGTATGGCCTTGGGATCTTGTGGAGGTGGTGGAGTAGGTAAGCTGGGGAAGGTTAACAGGGGTGGTTCCATTTACTGGGCTATGGAGAGGGCGGAGGCAGCAAAGCTTGGTGGAGGCCTTCCACTGTGGCTGCTTGGGGGTCACTCACACACTTACCATCAAACTCGGATGCATGCCCTGTAAATAAGTCCTATAAATTCACTGATTCCCCAGGGTTAACTTCTCTGGAATCAAACTGTGGCTCGTTGCTGGGACCACATAAGGAGAGAATATTCGTTGTTTACCTCTCCAAAGGGAAGGCATTCTCAGAGATAGCTAACCAGCATAACAGCGCCTTTAGATCGGGCGAAGCACCAAAGCCTTCTGGGAAATAGCATAAGCCCCAAATAAAATAGCCCTAGACCCCACTGGGGTGATGGCTTAGTGAATCCCAAGCACAAAGACTGGAGTTCGAATCCCTAGAACTGATGTAAAAAAAAAAAAAATCCAGATCTAGGAAACCCGAAGTCTGTGATCCTAGTCAGTGCTCCTATAGCAAGCTGGATGATGGAGCCAGCAGATGATGGAGCCAGGAAGACCGCTGCTCTCCCATCCCCCAAGAAGATTATAGCCCAGCTAGCGTGGAGTATGCGGCTGTGAAAAACAAGGCCCTGGCTCAAACAAGGTGAAATGCAGAGACTGACACTCTGACTTCTCACCGCACGCCTTGCTATGCCGTGCGCACACTTGGGAATGTGTGTGCACACGCACATGCACATGTGAGTCACAGGGGGTTTGCTTCCAGTCTTTTCAAGTTATCAAGTACAGAGGTTCACAGTGTACATAGGGATGTAGAACATCCCAGAGGCAGGCAGGTACTGTGTCATCTACTTCCCAAGTGCAAGCATTTCTCACAGGCTGTCACACTGAGTGGCCTTGCCTACTGAGACAGCCAGAGAAAGGAAGGACACTCAGTAAAAGTCTTGCCGAATTCCCTGGAGCATGGGAGTGGCCCTGAGCATGGAAATCTTTGCTTCTTTCTCCCACTCAGCTCACCAAACCCAACATCAATAGCTACCGAGCCCAAGCCTCGCAAAGGCGTTTAACAAGAGAGGACGTGACCAAGGAAGTGATGGTAACAAAGCAAAGAAAGAAGTGGCACAGTGAAAATGTCAAAAAACACCAAGGAATTGGGAGAAGGAGGGACAGGAAGTAGAAATCTGGTGAGGCTTCCTGGAGGAGGCAGTAGCTGACTTTAAAGGATTTCAACAAGGAGATGCTTGTGGGTATGGGAAAGGGAAACTAATTCTGCTGAATTGAGGGAAGTCAGACACTCTCGATTGTCTGTCCTGGAGGCGATGTTTTGCCACCAGCAAGTGACAAAGAAAAGACATTTACTACCAACTTTCCAAATTGCACAGGCCATGGCATTGGGGGGAGGGGGGCAGGGAAGCTCCGAGGTCGTCCGTGTAAAAGTGGCCAATTTACAGTTATGGCTATACTTGAGTCAATTAAAATGTTTTATTAGCAGGGATTTGAATCTCTTACCTTCATTAACATTTAACAGTAAATGGGAGAAAAAAGGTAAATAAAATATTATCTGGCTTTTTAAAGGTCATTTCAGCCCCAGCATTATGAAATGTTAAACTGGAGAAGGGTGTGCCGGCCCTTTGTGTGGGTTCGGTAGGCGAAGACGCCATGCTTGTTGGATCTGCAGCCCATAGTTCAGTGCCGGCAGCTGGAGACACCTCCTGGCTGGTGAGGTGTTCAGAGGTGAAGTAGTTACACTCGGTACATTTGGGCAAGGAGACTGGGAAGAAGATGATCTGACGGGAGGGCTCGTTCTCTCTTTTAGATCTCAGATTATAAATCATCTAGAGTCTGCGGTCCTTTCTAATTGCTCCCATGCTCAACACCTGCCTTTTTTTTTTTTTTTTTTTTTTTTTTTACAACCTTGGGCAAGTTGCCCAAGTTGATTAAATGACATACCTAGCTATTCCCCTAAAGGAAGAAGCTGAAGGAAGCCCCGTGCCTAGACTTAGAGAGGTTTCGTGGGGGCTGGAGGGGAGCCACAGCAAAATCAGAGAGACGGGGCCCCATACCATGGACGTTCTACATCAAGGCCTGCTGACTGGAAGCCAGCCAGACATAGAAACAGGGTAGCTTGGCAAGGACGGGGACGTTCAGCTTGAAGGGAAATCTTTTTTGCTTTCTCGGTTTTCTGAAGTGGAGAGCCAGAAGTGACCTCAAAGCTGTTCCTAAAGGTGCTAAGGGAACAACGGTTCATCCCTATCGGTGCCCCTTAGAGTCACAACTTATGCGGAGAACTAGCATCCTCTTACCTCAGAGAGCCAGCAGGAAGCCCCACGGTTCCCGCCTGAAAGGGAAAGGCTTTTCTAGAAACTTCTATCCTAATGAGCAGCCTACGAAGATTGCTCTCTAACAGTGGAGTGCCTGAGGATTTGGAGGTTCGACTGATACTCTCTTCCTTGCTCCAGAGTGGGTGGGGAGAACGGCAGTATTAGACACAGATCCACAAAGCCCAGAGAGAACCCAAAGCTGTGCTGTGTGCAGCAGTCTAAAGCGGTCTTCCTGAGATGAGTCAGGGTTTGGTTAAATCCCCTTCCTGGGCCTATTTCATCCACCCGAGGGCTGACTTGAGTACACCTGGAAGTAGGGGGAGTGAGTTCTCAGCAAAATAAATTATTTCCTAATTTAAAATAAATATCACTAATCACCGAGACTGTGTTCCGAGCACAATGCAGCTAGATAAACACAAAGAGCAAAATTAGAAGGGGAAAAAGAATATTTACATGCACAAATATAAATCCCAAATCTGATATTCATAGCTAAAAGCATCGAGAGTGGTTCTAAATGTCAGAGGCGGCTGCTTCCCGTCCTACTAGTGCTGCCTCAATTAGCAGGTACGAGACAGCCTTCTCTAAACCCAAACCTGAAGGTAAATACCACAGGCTCTGGTGCGGCTTGATGAAGACCTTTTCCCATTCCATTCAACGGCTCTATTTTTGTCTAGCAAAGAAATAATATTTTTTCCCTTGGAGATAGATATTCAAAGCTATATCTGGCTTCATGTCTGAGATAGGGTCTTGCTAGCCCAGGCTAGCCCCAAACTCTCTGTGTATCAGAGGATAACCCTGAACTTCAGATCCCCCTGCCTCCACCTCCTGAGGGCCTGTTACAGGCAGGAATCACCACACCTGTTTTATACTGTGTTGAGGATTGAACCCAGAACTTCCTGAATGTTAGCTGGCCAAGCACTTACCACCTGAGTCACATCCCTAACCCTAGATCGGAGTTCTTTTCTGGATTTTACGTGTGTATTCTGATCTGCTGTGTGTATGCATGTGTATGCTAATGTGTTTTTGGGTGAGAGAGAGCGCACACATGTGTGCACGTGAAACTCAGAAGATGATGACCAATGCCTTTCTTAATCACTTCCCTTTTTATTTTTCTGTGGAGTCTGTCCCCAGAGTGTGGTCTCTCCTAGAACCTGGAGTGTGGTTGTTGGGTTGGTCTATCTAGCCAGCTTTCACTGGGGATCACCTGTCTTTGGCTCCTGAGGGTCAAAATTGCAACAGGCCTGCCATGTGGGTGCTGAGGGTCCAATTTCCAGTCCTCGTGCCTGTGCAGCGAGTATTTTGCTCTTTGAGTCATCTCCCCAGATATGAATTCTTAAGGTGTAGATCTGTGTACTTTCTATTTTCCAAAGATGTTGTTCTATTGACACCTGTTAGTCCCTGAAATGGGCATCCTTTAGAAAGATATACTGAACACAGAGTAAAAATCAGGCCCTGTATTTTTGTCCTGGTGATAGATAGATAGATAGATCCACGATCAGTCTGTCTGTCTGTCTTCTATGTATGAATCATCTATCTATTTATCCACCTATATATGCATATATACATATATGATAGATGGATAGATAAATACATAACCATAGATGATGGATGGATGGTGTCTTAGTCAGGGTTTCTATTCTCACACAAACATCATGACCTAGAAGCAAGTTGGGGAGGAAAGGGTTTATTCAGCTTATACTTCCACATTGCTGTTCATCACCAAAGGAAGTCAGGACTGGAACTCAAGCAGGTCAGGAAGCAGGAGCTGATACAGAAGCCATGGAGGGATGTTACTTACTGGCTTGCTACCCCTGGCTTGCTCAGCCTGCTTTCTTATAGAACCCAAGACTACCAGCCCAGTGATGGCACCACCCACAAGGGGCTGGGCCCTCCCTCTCTTGATCATGAGTTGAGAAAATGCCTTACAGCTGGATCTCATGGAGGCATTTCCTCTAGGGAGGCTCCGTTCTCTGTGATAACTCCAGCTTGTGTCAAATTGACACACAAAACCGGCCAATACAGATGGATAGTTGGAGATAGAGAAATAGAGAATAGATGGATGATGGGTGGGTGGGTAGATGATTGACAGACAATAGATGGATGATAGAAAGATAATAGAGAAATACTGAATAGATAGATGATAGATTTTAATGCTATTCCTACTTTGCTGTACAACCATACTGCTAACTAGCTCTGAAAGAGTCATGGCTGTGTCTGTGCCTCTGCCCGACTCTTGGGGAAAACTGGACTGAGTAGCTAGCTAGCTACAGTGAGGACAGGGGTGACCCTGTCTTTCTGTTCCTCCTAGGTTAGGATCTATTTTCAGTTCCTAAATTAGGCAAGAAGTTTCACTCCACAGATGTACTGCTTCAACCAATAAAAATGAACACCTCTGCTGGACATGGATCAGAGTGCCTGTCGATACAAGGGCTCATCCCTTCTTGATGATCTGATTTCCTTCCAGCCTGTAGTATGATTGTGTCATCTAGATACAAGTCAGGTCCCATCTGCAGACAGCAAGTCCAGTATTCACACAAGAAAACAGAGGCTGTGAGTGGGATGCACGATTCGCCTGAGGGCTTACACTTAGTGGCAATTTGTGTCTCTGCACCTCCAGCCTCCTCTGCAGTCACTCAGATCATCCCACATCTCTGTCACACCTAGAGACCAGTTCCCGCTTCTGCAATGAATGGATGGCCACAGGAGGTACCTTACAAAGCTGAAGATGATCTGACAGGTGGGTGAGGCCCCCGGGGAGCTGAGTCAAAGGAAGACTCACTGAGATGGAGTTACTGAAAACCCGTCCACATTTTCAAGTGAAAATGGTAGATACAACACACATGTGACTCACTTGCCAGAGGCATAAACAAGTCTGAGGTGAATGGAAACCTCTTGATAAGAGTTGATGTTGAGGAAATGAATGATGAAAATCATGGCCATTTACCAGAACAAAGCCACATGCACACAGACACACACACAGACATATTGACACATAGACACACACACAGACACATAGACACACAGACAGAAAGACACACATACACACACTATTCCATCCTCTCCTCTCCTCTCCTCTCCTTTTCTCTCCTCTTCTGAAGTGTCCCCAGGTCTCATGTACCAGTAGGTTGCTTGCCAGCCTGTGTTATGATTGGGAGATGGTAGAGCCTAGTGGAAGGAAATCAGATCATCAAGAAGGGATGAGCCCTTGAAAGGGATGCCAGGATTCTAGCCCTTTCTTCTCTCTTTACTTTCTGGATACCTTAGGTGAGGCAATCTACTATACCCCATGTTCCTGCCACAGGCAAGGAGCCAGAAATGGTAAACTCTGAAACTAGGGGTAGGAGGTGGATATAAAACCTTTCCTCCCTGTAAGTTGTTTATCTTAGGTACTTTGTCATAGTGCTAGAAAACTGAGTAACACACATGGAGTATATATTACAGAGATTGGCATGGTTTCCTGCATAGGCTTGCAAGGGACTGAGACTGAAGAATAAAGAAATAAATAAGGCAAGAAATGTTGTAAATGTAACTCTCTGTTTTTGAGCTTACATGCACTCACAGTGAGCATCTGGGGAGGCCAGATGTTAACACCACACACTCTCCATCATTCTCTGCTTTTTCTTTTGAGACAGGGTTTCTCCCTGAACCTGAAGCTCACAATTTCAGCTAGGCTGCCACACCATCAAGGCCCCAATATCTGCCTCTCTCCACCTCCTATGCTGGGGTTACAGTCATGGGCTGCTGTGCCCTGGTATTTACACGAGATCTGGAGATCCAAGTTCAGGTCCTCATGTTTATGAAGCAAACACTTTACCTTGATGAGTCACATCCCCAGCTTCCAGGATGAAACATTTTAAAATGACATTCCGACAGTTTAAAAATAAGTGTCCTATGAAGAAGATTCCTCATGTGAATGACGACATCCCTGACCCAGAGACGCTGTGCCTTGGGTCCAGGGACTAGCAAGAGAAGATGAGGAGTCTCTTAGCTAATGGGGGAGGCAGTGTTAGGAATTTCATAATTAGGCATATTGCTATTCGTTAATCACATGGAGCCCAGCCTGGCTGCAGCCTTCTTGCCTGCTGGGAGGGCATGGCAGAGTTACTCACTTGCATGAGGGATGGCACTCTGTGTGGCAGCCGTCGGCAGGCATGGTAACAGGGCTGAACCTGCAGGTCAAGGATGGTGCCCCAATTCAGGCTGCATGTAATTAAGAGGTTTGCATGGAGTAAAAAGTGACCTGTGCCATCACAGACCACACACCCCCACCCTCAGAAGCCACTCCTACAAAGTGAAACTCTGAACATTTTCCTTTTTGCTTCAGGGCTTTAAAACAATGTATAGATAGCATATTGCCTGGTAAAAATAAAAATAAATAGCCTATCATGTGACTGTGCTTCGAGTACTGAGGTTCTCAATGGCTGTGAACTGAGTAATCATGTATGCTACACTACACTACACTTCAAGCATGCACACACACACACACACACACAGAGAGAGAGGCATGAAGACAGAACAAATACACCACTGAATAAAAATGTGAATTTGAGGACAAATGAGGCATGAAACACATTGGCCAATAAACAACACAAAAGAAGGTCATCCTAAATGTTTTATCTAACTAGACTGGTGAGTACTAGAGCCAAGTACAGCCATAATTAAAAGACCCTCAAAGAGGATGCATTTCCTAACAAATACAAAGGATTAGTGTGCGTTTATTTTGCTGTAATTCAGATATTAAGATGCCTAGGAGCTTAGCATCCTGTGTTTATGAGATGAGACTCTCTGAATGCTTTCACTGTCTAAAAGCACAACCCTGACCTGTTATGAGAAACAAAGCTATACCTAAAGGGCCTGTAATCACAGCTCTTAGGGACTGAGGACATCTCACTCAGGAAGTCCTTCATCTAGTGAAGCACTTGGCAGTACACACAGCCCCTTTGTAACTGATCCATAAATAGAGAAGGTCGATAAGGTTTTCCCCCATTGTTGACTTGAGGAACTAAATACACATAGGAAGCTTGGGAGATTTTCTCAGGTTCCTGTGGTCAAGGAGGAGTAGAGCCCACCTAGGACACCTCTGGCTCCTTGATCTACTTTCGTCCTGATAGGAGGTTAGACCTGTAAGGACCTCTCTAAGGACTGACCCAATAGGCTCTTGTTGTATGAGTAAATGTGCTTGTTGTGCGTGTGCATATGAGTATGTGTTACTGAGGATGCACTCACTGTTGTGTGCACATGGAGGCCAGAGGACAACTGTATTTTTCTTGAGACATTGCCAATACGGTTTTCTAAGAAGGGGTCTCTCATTGGCCTGGAGCTTGCTGACTCAGCTAAGATAGCTGGCCAGTGAGCCCCAGGGGCCTGCCCGTCTCTGCCTCTGCAGCACGGAGATCACAAACATGTCTAGATGTTTTTTTGTTGTTGTTGTTGTTTGTTTGTTTTTTGTTTTTGTTTTTTAATGTGGATTCTGGGTCCTGGGGATTGAACTTGGATCCTTATGTTCTCAGCCCTGCCCCTGTCTTTTAAGGCAAAGCTGACTATAAGAGGGCATTTTCATCAATATATCCCTTTCTCAAAGGAAACAGAATGCTGTTCTAGGGACCTACAGCCAGTCCCGCTTGCAAATCTTGCCTCTGTTAGACACCTGCTGTGGAGCCTCTATGAGCCTCAGTTTTCTCTTCTGCAATGGCTCTCTGTTTTCCAAAGTCCAGGGGTTTGGCTGCTTGTAAGCGCCTTATGTTTTTGCTTCCACTCTCTATAAAGGTTATGCTGGAGAGATGTCTCTTCGGAGATGCTTAGAAGTCATGTGCAGGGCAGCCTAGACCTCCCACTGGAATTGCCAGCACAAGGATCCAGACATGAAAACATTCCTGGGCTCAGGAGCATATCAAACTCCAAAGAACAATGACACTAGCTGTCTTCAAGAATCATCCACCCTGTCTCTAATCCATAACACACCCAGGAGCACTGTAGGTCATAAGAAAAAAAAATCTATATATTCATTCAAGATTCTCAGACCAGTCTGTGCAAAGTGAAAAGGTTTCCAGGCCCTGCAGCTTCTGAGAAATACCCGAGCCTCACAAGGTTGAGGTTACGGAGCTCCTCGGGGGGAATCTCTGTCTATACTAATTAGAGAGAGCAATATTGTTTCAAAGCCTCCTCTACATCTGTCTTGCAATTCTGCATTGCTCTAGGATTTGGGGTGCTTGGAGGCTTGGGCCCAGTCTGCCAAGCCCTTCAAAGGTGAAGAGTGAAGGATCTGTGTGAACAGGTGTGGGTAGATGTGCCTGGACTCTCTCAAGTATTCTTCTCTTCACCTTTACCCTCATTATCCTCACCGTTCCGTTCGTCAAGCCAAGGCGGCCTAGTGATGCCGGCTTCCACACCTTCAAAGGGAAATATTGGCTACACAGGGATGCTGCTGCTACTGAGCCTCCTGTGGACCTGCTAGATCCCCACAGGGACACATCATGTCAAAAGAGGGGGTCCTCGTTAGACTTCTCTCACTGACATCCAGTGGCCCAAGGGAGGAAAAGAGAGATGAAGGGCCAATCACAGGTGTGGTGACTCGTGCTGAGAACCTGGAAAATTCAAACTTAACCTCCAAGGATAAGAACTGTACAGACAGGACCTATTTGCTCAGAACCTGGGAAAAATTATACACTTTGTGGTGGTGGATGATTGCAAAATTCCCCCTGGTGAGTTTTTTATTGGCCCCTTTAGTTCATATACAATATTCTTCAAAGCACTCCACTTCTCTCTCCACTGCTGGGAGAGAGGTTTGTGTGTCTAAGATTTTGGACTCCAGCTGCTGATGCTCCTTTGGGAAATTTGTGGAACCCTCAGGAAGATGGTCACTGACATGATGGGCCCTGAGGCTTCTGGGACCCACCTTCATTCTGTCTTCTTTCTGACTAGGTTTATAATATGATAGCCACAGGCTCCCATTTTCCATGGACTCAACTGATTCCAGCTGTCTTTTTGTTTTGTTTTGTTTTGTTGTTGTTTTGTTTTTTGTTTTTTGGAGACAGAGTTTCTCTGTGTCACCTTGGCTGTCCTGGAACTCACTCTGTAGACCAGGCTGGCCTCAAACTCAGAAATCCACCTGCCTCTGCCTCCCAAGTGCTGGGATTAAAGGCATGTGCCCCCACCGCCCGGCTGATTCCAGCTGTTTGTCTTCCTTGCCAGGGTAGTTCTATCCCTGAATCAGGGGCTAAGAGAAACCTCTCTCTTCCCTCAAGTTGCTTCTGTCAAGTATTGGGTCATGGTGATGAGATCTACCACAGACCCACAAACCCACAATACTCAAACGTCTAGAAATCATGTAACAGATTCTTGACCCAAGACAAGAGATGGTATGCAGGTCTTAGTGTGTTGTCATGGCAACAGATATGGATGTGACCAGAGACAGAGAAACAGAACTGTGTGGACCTGTGAGCTCAAGCAGGTGGGTCTAGTGAACTGGAAGGAATGGAGCAGGGTCAAGGTGACTGAGCAGGGTGGAGAGGGAAGAGAGAGCATACCTCTATCTTTTTCCTGTTCTGCTGAGGAATGATCACAGATTGGAAAACTGATGCCCCAATACCATGGGAAAAAGAAATTTCTTCAGCCTTAGCATTCCTAGCAAATGTCCATGAACATATAAATCATAGTACGTGTGTGGCGGTCAACCACACAGCTCATTCCCCTCCTTCTACTCTATTTAAGACACGGTCCCTGTTGGTTTTCTACTGTGCATGCCAAAATTGTTGACGGCCAGCGTCAACGTTAAAGAGAGGGTTACCTGGGAAATGGAGTTAGAAGGAAAAGCAATGGTAGGAGAGAGTTTTCTGGAATAAGGAGTTGGGAGAAAATAGGGTGGCCAAAATTATACCTGTCCACATGGAAGGTTAAAAAATTAGACGGGAGTCGTGATTGCTCAGCCATCTTGAATTTAATGCTTCTTAGTTACAGGCCAACAGGTAGAATAGGTGAGGCAAAAACCCCTCCCACAAGTTCGTCAGCATGCCGGCCCAATCAGCGGCTTCTTTTGGTCTCTGTAGAGGTGGGACTTCTGATGTAACTGGAACCAGGTTCGAGGCGTGGCAAATAGCAGGAGGTGGGCAGAGAGGTGTAGTTATGAGAGGCAGGCCTCAAGCCAGGAGGGTTACACAAAGTAGCTAGACTACGAGTTTCTAGAGATTCTCCTCTCTATCCCTCACCTCCCCGTAAAAGCACTGGGCTGATGGAAGTTCCAGCTAAGCAGCCGGCTTTCATGTGGGCTCTAGAGATTCGATCTCAGGTCCTCACGTCTCCTTGCAGGGCAGGTGGTTTTCCACACCAGGTGATCTTCCAGTCATTGCTGAACTCATTTATCAGTTTTATTCCCATAAAGATGTATGTATTGTTTTGTATATGTGAGGAAGACATACAAAAATATTTGGGTCAACTTGGGAAAAAAAAAAAAAGAATGCCCAGGAACTTGAATTCATCTTAAAGTAGATCACAGGGCATAAGATGAAGATTTGAACAATGGCCAGGCTCCATGTCCTTCCTATCTTCTTGCGGGTGGCTCCAAATGGTCTTGTAGCAGCTTCCTGGGAAATTGATCCATATCACTCTCTCAGCCACACCAGTTCCATACCTAGACTACCTTAGCCTGTGCTCAACTCTGGAGACAGATCCATCCTGTCCACAGACAGAAGCAATGGTCTTGAGAGTTCTACTGAAATAAATAAATAGATAGATAAATAAATAAAATTTAAAAATCCTTCATGTTAAATATGGCACTCACTCCCATGTTTCTGTGGGAACCCAGAGCTGATACGCATGCTTATTTTCTCTGGAAACACCAAAGAAAATTAAAAGCTCTTTCCTTTGTGGCTCAGTGCCTGGGGAATATGAAGTGAATGAACAAAAGACAGATTAACATTGAAGCTGGAGAGATGGCTCAGCAGTTACGAGCACTTGCTGCTCTTACAGAGGTCCCAAGTTCAGTTCCCAGAACCTACATTAGGCAACTTATAACCTCTTCTTGTCTCTTCAGGTACACACACAAACACAAACACACACACACACACACACACACACACACACACACACACTCACACACACACACACACAAAACAAATCTTTAAAAAAGATATTGACAGAAAGAAGAAAAACTATGTTATTGGGGTTTTTATATACAATAAAAATGTGTAGGAAAGAACCTAATGATGGGGCGCCAGAGCAGTTAGAATTGGCACTTTATACACCATGCTTAACAGAGAGTCAAAGTGTGGCAAAGAAAGACAAAAGAAAGGGAGTGGGGCTTGCAGGGGTAAGCTGTGGCAGGCTTAGTCACATGGTGAACAAGGGTTGTCTCACTCAGCTCAGTCTGCAGGTGAGTTGTTTACCAGTGTTTTGAGAAATAACTGAGCCCATCTTCTTGTGGAGAAATCCATATCCTGTTTTCAGACAGGAATGGGGAGAGCTAATTGCTTCCAGCTTAGAACATGTGCTACACCAGTGGTTTTCAACCTTCCTAATGCTACAACCTTTTAACATGGTTTCTCATGTCGTGCTGACCCCCACTTCCCCCCACACACACCATAATATTATTTTTGCTGCTACTTCATAAGTGCAATATTGCTACTGCTATAATTGTAATGTAAATATTTTTGGTGATAGTTTGCCGAAAGGGTCATGATCCACGGGTTGAGAACCACTGTGCTACACTGAAGCCATCTATGTGGGTGGTTATACTCTGGTCCCTTCAGTAACATGATTTTGATGTTGGCCAGCATGGAGAACCCTCCAGGAGTCTTGGGGCTGGGGTTAAAGGGTTGGGGCAGATCTTTTTCTCACAAGATCTGCCTGTCTCCATCAAGCCAGAAGAGTTGAGGAGGCACAGAGGTGGGATGTGCCTGGACAGCAAACATTTTCATTACACTGGAGCTCAAAGAAGTGCCAAGAGCTGGGAAAAAAAAGTTGCTGGAGCTCCTGTCAGCAGGGTCTCCACACATCCTCCACCCTGAAATGGGAGCCATTTGGCCAGGCATTGGTGAAAGGAGCCAAGGTAATTACTACTTCCCAGAACTCACAGTTCCACAGGATGTCGGGACTGCCCAGGAGGGGACCAGCTGCCCCAGCTGGAAATCTGAAATGTGTGGGGAACATTTTTGACAGGGGGAATTGATGACATCTGTGTATCGGCCCATGGAAAGGGACAGGGACCAAGATTAGCAGGTGCTCCCACAAGGTTAAGACCTAGAAATGAAATTTCCGAAACTCATCTTCTTTATTTGTCGTTGTTGTTATTTTTACTAGTAGGTTCAGAAGAGAACATTTCTCTAGCCTGTTTGTTTTGTTTTGTTTTGTTTTGTTTTGTTTTTGTTTTGTTTTGTTTTGTTTTGTTTTTTGAGCGGAGGGAGGAGAGGGCTATTTGGGGTGGAGGAAGCATTTTACTGCATAGCCCTGGCTGGCCTCGAACTCTGTGTACCAGGCTGGTCTGGAAGTCACAAAGACCCTCCTGCTTCTGTTTCTTGAATGCTAGGATAAAAGGTGTGCATTATTTTTTGTTAATATCATGACCACAGCTTCTCCTCCTTCCTCCCCCTACCTCTATCCACTGCTCCACCCTTTTTCTTCAGAAAAGGGTGGCCTCCCATGGACATCAACAGGTCTTGGTGTATCAAGTTGCAGAAAGACCAGGCACATCTCCTATTAAAGCCAGAAAAGTAAGCCCAGTAGGGAGAAAGGGTCCCAAAGGCAGGCAACAGAGTCAGAGACAGTCCCTGCTGCCTCTGTTAGATGTCCCACAAGCCCCTGCTGCCTCTGTTAGGTGTCTCACATGAAGACCAGGGCACACAACTGTTACATATATGCAGAGGGCCTATGTCCAGTCTATGAGTCCCTAAGAGCCCGGGTTAGTTGATTTTGTGGGTTTTCTTGTGGTGTCCTTGATCCCTCCGGCTCCTATAATCAATCCTTCCCCCGCTCCTTCTGCATGAGCCCCAAGCTCTGCCTAGTGTTTGGCTGTGGGTTTCTGCATATGTTTCCATCAGTTGCTGGGTGAAGCTTCTCCGATGACAGTTGCGCTATGAGTATGGCAAAATATCATCAGTGTTGGGGTCCAGGAATCACGTCACCAACCACACAGACACAAGTCTCAGTCAGACAGGGAGAGTTTATTGAGCATGCACCCCAGGACTAACTGACCAGGGCCAAGGGTCCAGATTTGGAAACTGAACCATGACCCCGAGTTAAGATCCTACAGAGTTTTTAAACCCCCAAATCAGCAAGCATCTGCCTATTTTACCAATCAGGATTTAGGGAGAGAGGATTTCCTTAGGAACATGTTTTTATTGTACTTTATCCTGCTCCCATTGGTTGGGGTATCTATCTGTCACAGGGGTCTTGCCTTGTCTACCAGGATGGGATTTATATTGTCTAATATTCATGCCTTAACTTGCCAACCAGAATGTCAGTTACCCACAAACACATCTCCTTCTGCCAAGTAGAATGTCAGTTCCCAGGCAGGTCTTGGGAACTTAAACTTTACTTGACCATAACTTAAAATGGAAGTCTTATTCCAAATAGTTTCTTATACTGGTGCAGGTGTCTCTCTTATGTTGGGGTCCATCCCAGGGGAGCTTATATTATAAAAGCTTATACACGGGTGCAGGAAGTGCTATTGGGTGGTTGATTCAGGCCCAAGCTTATGGTGAGTAACTATACAAAACAGTTCTACTGACTTCTAGTGTAAATGGTTTCCAAGAACACAGCATATATCAGAACATGTAATCAACCTTGCCATTAGAAAGTTTCATAGAGCAGAAACATATGAGAAAGTTTCCTTATAATGGCAGGCTAGCCAGGTCACTGTTTCCTAGGCCTTAACAATTAGAAATCATTTCATTGCCTTTTTTTTTTGTTAGTCCTGTTTGGTTCTATCCTAGGTCTCTGGGCTATCCAGCCTCTGGTTCCTGGTCTTCCAGGCAGTGTCAGGGGTGGACTCCCTCTTATGGCATGGGTCTCAATCTGGACTAGTCATTGGCCACTCCCACAATTTCTGTGCCACCTTTACGCCAACACATCTTGAAAGTTGGACAAATTGTAGGTTGAAGATTTTTGTGGCTGGATTGGTGTCCCAGTCCATCCACTGGAAGTTTTGCCTGGTTAGAGGAATTACTTGGTTCAGGCTGTGTTGTTGTAGGATATTTGCTCACACTGAACCCCAAGATTGTATTGTTTACTGAAAAACCCTGTTTGTAGTTGTGATGTACCTCAGCCTCAACACACACATTTAATCCCTCTGGCTGGAATTTAGACACACCCTTATTACACACCTTTAATCCCAAACAATGAAGGTCAAGTTAATTTGTAGAAGGAAGCACCCATGTTTGATAGTGATGTCTAACTGAGGGACAGACAAAGTGATGAATCAGAGAAGGATTTGACAGAATGATATGCTCAAGTCTCAGGAGAAGAGAGAGGAAAGGGAAGTAACTTGAGAGAGGAGTGCAGAGAGAGGAGGCCGTTTTTACCAGGACAGTTCTAGAGAGACAAGTTACAGAGAGAGAACAAGCTAGACACAGGTAAAAACAGGATGAGCCAGAGAATGAGAAATAGCCAGAAGATTGCCAAAGTTAGTTTGAGGCCAAACAGAGCAGCTCAGAAGCCAAGAGAGACTCTAGATTCAGTCAGTCATCTTGGAGAGGAGTTTGAGCCAGAACAGCTGAGTTGAACCAGCCATCCAGAGTTCAGAAAGAGCTAGAAAAGGTGAGCTTATTCAGCAGCAAGTCCCAGAGGCTGAAAACATGCTAGACCTAGATAAGATTGTACAGAGGCTGGAAGCTTCCAGGACTAGGCCTAGGTTAGCAGACAGAGGAAATAAATTTCAGAGACTATAATTACTACAGGAGAAAAAAAAATACTTATATACTCTCTATGTCCCATGCTATGAATCTTATCTATGGTCACCCTTATAGATTCCTGGGAGTTTCCATTGCACTAGAAATGTTTCCCCTCCCCTATTCCAATTGTCCCTCCCCCAACTCCCAACTCCCAGTACTCTCTCCCTAAGTCTTCCCCACACCTGATTCCCTCCTGTTTCCATTTTCCTCTCCCCATCCAGATTCCCCCTTAACCCCTTGTCTCACAATATTTATTCTATTTCCCCTTCACAGTGAGATTCATGCACCCCCCCCAGCTCTCCTCATTACTTAGCTTATCTGCACATAAAACCATACTATTATAGTCAATGTTGGCCCCCACCCCCATTTGTGCTACAAGGTAAAGACAGATGTGGAGCACAACCCTAATCCTAAACCACCTTGTAATCTCACTTATCACTTTGTGTTGAAGGATGGGGCCCCAGGATGGTATATGGGGAAATTGTGCAACTTTTGGGGAACAAACTTAATTATCTTATGTGTTTTATTATAATGACTAGTACATTCCATTTCTTTTTTGGTTTTGGTTTTGGTTTTTCAAGACAGGGTTTCTCTGTGTAGCCCTGGCTGTCCTGGAACTCACTCTGTAGACCAGGCTGGCCTCGAACTCAGAAATCCGCCTGCCTCTGCCTCCCAAGTGCTGGGATTAAAGGCGTGCGCCACCACCACCCGGCCATTCCATTTCTTTTTTAAATGTTTTTTGTTTTTTTTTTTTTATAATTTATATTTATCTGTGTAAGTTTTTGCCTGCATGTATGTATGTGTACCAACTGTCTGCCTGGTGCCAAAGGGGGCCAAAAGAAGGTGTCAGGTTCCCTGGAACTGGAGTTATAGATGCTCATGAACAGCCATGTGGGTGCTGGGAACTCAGCCTAGTTCTCTGGAAGAACAGCAAATGGTCTTAACATCTCTCTCACCCCCATATTCTATTACTGCTCAACTCTGCATAAGAGTCAGGGAGTGATCTGATAAGTGACAGAAGTGAACCTCCTCCTATGAAGGAGATCTTGACCATCAAACCACCAGCTCCTTCTTCTGCATCTGGGCCACAGGTCAAAAGCCCTTTACCCTGGAAGCCAGTTCCACCTCATCCACAGGCTCTTAGGGAATTTGCATACTCTACTCCTCCACCTCTGGTTCAGGAAGCCCTTCTCTCCCCCACTCTCTGCAATAGGCTGGACCTTAGCAAAAGTAACACACTACTCACACATTTCTATTAAGTCCTGCCTTAAAGTGAATTCAAACATTTTTCATGATCATTTGCAAGAATCAGAGATCTGGCAATCCACCTTCAGAATGACTTAACACACAGTCTACCACCCAGAGCCTGGGACCCTCAGGTTCTACTATGGTAATGCCTTCCGGGGACTCCACACAGCCCACTAATCCGTCATGGTATTAGGCATCAGGCAAAAACCAAAGAGGCAAAGAGGGGAATCTTATCTCTGCTTTCCCTGGTTTCTAAAGCTCTGAATGCTGCACAGAGCAGGTCTTGGTGAGGGGCAGAGACGACTTTCTACTCCCCAAGCCCACAATTCTCTACACAGGATTGGTTCCCTTTGCTGCTGTAATTAATAAGCAGCACTTACCAATTCTATCAACCGAGACTGAGCAATGGTGAGCTCACCTGTGCCCTCCTTTTCAGAGGGCACACTGTGAGTCTGAGACACCAATGTTCTGGACCTTGACCACGGCACTCTGCCCAGAAGGAGGAAACCGGAATTTGGATTTGGAGGCGACTGTCTGATTTGATTCATCTTCTCTGATATGGACAGTTGTACCATGTTGCTTAGGCTGCCCTTCCCTTCCTGAAGTCTAGGAAGAAGCCCTAGCCTTCGATAAGCAAACTGACACCACTTGTGTTTAATACACCTTTGCAGGTGTAATTCATTCAACCTACATCATAACAGAGAAAAAGAAAAGAATCGGGCCGAGTACTCCATGATGCATCCTATTACTTTTTTAGGGATTTTACATTACAACCCCAGTGGCCTTTGTTTGATGAGAATTTGACCAGTAGCTTCAATTTTAAAGATTAAAAAAAAAATTATTTGTATTTATGTGTAGCACATATGTCTGTCTGCCATGTGTGTACAGGTGCCCATGGAAGCCAGAAAGAGGGCATTGGATCCCCAGCAGCTGGAGTTCCAGGTGATCTGTGCGTGGTCACCTGATATGGATGCTAGGAACTCAACTCTGGTCCTCTAGAACAAGAGCTCTGAACTGAAGAGACATCTATCTGACAAGGGCTCCGGTTCTTAAATTTTAATCTTTAAAATTATGTTTCTGTATGTGTGTCTGTGTGAGTATGTATAACATGTGTGTCGGTGTCTTCAGAAGTCAGAAGGAGGTGTTGGATCCCTGGGAGCTGGTGTCACAGGAGGCTTCGAGCTGCTGGATGTGGCTAGGAGCTCAGCTCAGGTCCTCTTGTAGAGCTTCTTAAACTGCCTTTGGTTGCAGAATCGTCTCTCCAGCCGCAACCCTCAGTTTTGGAAGGGAGTGTTCTACTTTCTCCCAAAGCTCCAGGAGGACCATAGCTTGCTGAGGCTGCATCCCCTCAAGGGCACTCCACCCTTGTCTGAGACATAGTAGTACTGATCTTGAATTACAAGGACCAGAGTTCAGTTTCCAACCCCCACAACAGGCAGCTGCTTTTAACTCCAGATCCGAGGGATCCAGAATCCTCTCCTGGGCCCCATAGGTTACTTGTTGACTCATGGTTTCTGAGATCGGACAATCCATCATGGTAGGGGATGAGGGAGAAGAACAGGGCAGGGAGTGAGGTGCAGGACATCTATGAGGTAGGATGGCGTATAAAGGAGACCGGTTGGTAGGGAAACAAGACGGGAAGGGCTGACTGATGTGCCCGGGGCAGAGATTCTCAGGGAAAGCCTGCAGTGCACAAGCTTAGAACTCAGGGCTGGAGACTCCCAGAAAAGGTCACAAGCCTCCTGACCTGGGGCCACCGAGCCTCTCACTTCCTGGCCCACCTCCCCCTTGGAAGTGCTCTTTTCTTTTAATGCATTGTCTTTGCTTTTATCATAATCCTTGATCCGAGGGGACACATTCACCTGGAGTTCCCGGCAGGGACCCTCCAGACTCCAATATCCATCTGTAACAGGAAGACACGACAAGAGATTGTGGTATTGGGAGCTTGTGACGATGGTTGTCCACATTAGTAGACTAGGAAACAGACCTTTGGGAACTAGGGGCAAGTTATAACCTTTTAAAAATGATATTATTTTTCTGGGCTGTGGTGGCGCACACCTCTAATCTGAGCACCCAGGAGACAGAGGCAGGCTGATAACTGAGTTTGAGGCCAGCCTGGTCTATGGAGTGAGTTCCAGGACAGCCAGGGATACACAGAAAAAAACCAAGCAAGCAAGCAAGCAAGCAAGCAAGCAAGCAAGCAAGCAAGCAAAGAACAAAACAAAACAAACAAACAAACAAACAAACAAAGAAAAAAGAGAAAGACCTACCTTTAAAAATATCCTATTTTAAATTATGTGTATGTATTTGGGTGTGTGCATAGGTGGGTCCAGGTTCCTGCAGAGTCCAGAAGAGGCTCTCTGGAATTAGGGTTTAGAGTTAAAGGCAGCTGTGAGCTACCAAATGTGAGTGTAGGGGACTGAATTCAGGGCCTCTTCCAGAGCAGAATACATTCTTAACTGCTGAGCCATCTCTCCAGCCCTGGGTTCTAACCTTCTAGGGCCCTCCCCTCCCTCATAACTGACTGTTACCAGGTAGGCCCCATCTCCCAAAGGCTCCGAGTCTTCCCTAAGTACCATTCCTAGCTGAAGAATGAGCACTCCCGACACGAGAAACTGTGTTGTTCTCTCAGTCACACTGTAACAGCAGCTGATGCGTAATGAACCACTGATGCCCTTCACCCTTAGATGAGCAGATAATTATCTCTTGTGACCTTTACCCAAGCAAGTGCTTTCTTCTCAACAGCAAACTTGGGCACTTGCCTGCCTCCTAGCCACTGGAAAAGCTGGACACCTGCCTGCCTCCTAGCCACTGGAAAAGCTGGGTTTTGAGCAGTCTGAAGGGACGTCTGCGATATTTAGCCCAGACAACATGCTTATGAAGAAGCCCATTTTTCAAAAGTCCAAATACACGCACCGGCATCTGTTGGCTGATGGGACTTTAGGTAGCTGTTAATTTTCCTTTCTTCTCATTTCCTGTGTTTTCAAAATATGGCCTTAAGTTTTTTAAATTATACTTTCATTCTTTTGTTCCTTCCTTCCTTCCTTTTTTCTTTCTTCTTTTTCCTCTTCCTCTTCCTCCTCCTCTTCCTCCTCCTCCTCCTCTTCCTCCTCCTCTTCCTCCTCTTCCTCCTCCTCCTCCTCCTTCTTCTTCTTCTCCTCTTCCTCCTCCTCCTCCTCCTCCTCCTCCTCCTTCTTCTTCCAATCTCTCTCTCTCTCTCTCTTGTGTGAGTGTGTGTGTGTGTGTGTTTGACACAACACCTGTGTAGCAGTCAGAGGACAACTTGCTGGGGTCTGTTCTCCCTTGTCTACCTTGTGGGTCCAAGGATTGAACCTAGGCTAGATGGTGAGCATCTTTAACCACTGTCTTAGTTTGGTTTCTCTACTGCTGAGATAAACACCGTGACCCTAAGCAACTCGTAGAGGAAAGGGTTTATGTGGCTTGCACTGCATGTCCTAGTCCAGCACTGAGGGGAAGCCAAGCCAGGAACTCAAGCAGAAACCTGGAGGCAAGAATTGAAGCAGAAACCATGGAGGAATACTGCTTCCTGGCTTGCCTCCCCTGGCTTCTCAGCTACCTTTCATATACAACATCTCTCCAAGAATGGCACATCTCACAGTGGCCTGGGCCCTCCTGAATCCATCATTAACCCCCACCCCCAAAAGCTACGTACACTTGCCCCAGTCTTACAGTGATTGATTGGTGTGTGGAAACACACACAGAGCAGCTTGCAGACCTGGGTTCCGTTCCCAGCACCCACAAGGTCGATCACCATCCTCTGTAACTCCAGCTCCAGGGAATCTGCTTTCCTCTGGCCTCCAAAGGCAGCAGGCACAGACATACATGCAGTCAAAACACCCATACACAAGAAGTGAGGGGTGAAGAAAGCTCCAGAAAAGTTGATTGTGGAATCCTAACTGAGCAGTCGACTGTGCAGTAAGACAGACCACAACTAAAGAGAACCACAGAACCAGCGGTCACTTAATGGTAATGATAATGGTAATAAAAGCTGTATCTCAATTGATTCTAAAACCAGACTGCTAAACGAGGAGGAATGGAAAGCCATTTCTTTTGCAAATGCTATGCTTTCTCTCCCTTTCTCACCTAGAAAAGGGTTTAACTAAGATTTCAAAGCCTCCTGGCACTTCCCCGGAGTTTGGCCATTCTTGGACTGTGGGCCTGAGTGCCAGCTATTTGCTCTGCCAGCAGTGTGTTAGGAAAACCATCCATTAAAAGGATTTCAACACAACGCCTTTCCCTAGAAGCCTTTGTCTAACGGGATAATTTATGACCTGCTCAGGAATCTGGTCTTTACAAAACAGTAAATTCACACTTGCGAAGGACTTCAAAGCCCTCATTATGAGGCTTGGTAGCAGAAGGCATCCTGAAGCTGAGAGAAGAGCCACACATCAGTGAGGTTTTAATGATCTTGTTCAGTTTTACCATGCCGTGCAACTGGGACAAGGCTCAACAGCCCCTGCATTTGGCCTCCGCTTGCAGAAATTCAACCGTCCATGTGAGCCCTTTGATAATATTAAAACAAAACAAGACCCATTTTATCCTCTTCCCTTGGTGTGGGGAATCTGGAACGTGAATAAGAAGGAACTGAGTATCTTCAGGTCCCTGGTGAAGGGTTGCAGGGATGGCCTTAGGAACCACCAACCCCATGCCCAGCCTTGGCCCTCCCAAGTATTTCTCTGTAAAGAGTAAGGGGTGTGATGGTTCTCAGAGCCTTGGACTGTTTCAGCAGATGCTTGGGGGCAAGGATTATCTTTCCAACACATAGTCCTGTGCAAAAGCTAAACAGGGTTCTTGAATGGGCAGTTAACCAGATTGCACAAGAATCCTAGGGGGTCCTTCCCTGGTGGTCAGTTCCCAGCAGCTAGACCTAGGAAATGGGATTCAAATAAGCCGTTGGGGTTATTCATGCCCACAGCAAAGTGGAGGAACCCTGGATAGAAGGAAGACAGAACAGGAAAATTAGAGCTTTTGCTGGGTGGTGGTGGCATGTGTCTTTATCCCAGCACTTGAGAGACAGGTGGGCAATTCTATGGGAGTTCAAGGCCAGTGTGTATACAGAGTGAGTTCTAGAACAGCCAGGATTATACACAGAGAATCCCTATCTCAAAAGAAAAACAAAACAAAACAAAACAAAAATTAGGGCTTTCAGCTAGAGGGCTTTTGGACAAGCAAGGTCCAAAATGGAGCCTAGCAGTGTGCTGACAGACGTGTGTCCTGATCTCTCAGAACCCTGCTATTCTTCTGCATTAGAAGGAAGATAGATCCCCTGACTATGGAGTATCGATTATCTCAGAAGTCGTTTCACTCACCCCTCTAGCCCTTTTCTGCTTCTCATTTTCCCTCTGGACCGCCACCTTCTGATTCTCTGCTGCCATTCGGGCAAAAGTGATGGAGTTCATCTTTCCTGTGTTTCAAAAGGCATGAAAATGAACCTGAACTGGAAGCTTATCAGTTTGGTCAGGCTGGCTGACCACTGTGCTCCAGGGAGTCTGCCTCTCTTTGCTCCCACGGTGCTATGTGTACTACACCCAGCTTTTTACACGGGTGTTTGGAATCTGAACTCAGCTCCTCACATTTGTACACTAGCTGCCTGAGCCTCTGCTCCATCCCATTTTGTGCTTTTTAACCAATAATAGGATTGTGTCTCAGGTAAATTTTTTTTTCTTGGACCCATCACTTATCTCCCAGCAGCTCGGTGTGAAGCAGGGAAGGCCTCATGTCTGCATCCACTTAGCCTCCCTCCTCGCCTCAAGAAGTCCCTCCACATCTTCAAAGGCCCTTCTCTAGGGCACCATGAGCAGTAGAATGCAGGACAGAGTGAGACGCTGAGAGTTAGCAGTCACTGAGGCCATGGTGACATGGAGCTATTGGCACTAGTCTCTGCATGAGGGATACGGGGGGGGCTGGGGGGCACAGAGCCGAAGGAGGAAGGCAGTGAGCTGAGCTTCTGACACACTAAGCTTGACATGCCACAGGGGAGAACCTCTTTCAGACAGTTAGGGGTACATCCCCGTAACCATACCCAGAACTATACCCAGAAGCTTTAACACAGTAGAAAGCTGCTCTCTGTACAGAGCAGTGGTTCCCAGATTCAGCTGCACTTCAGAATGACCAGAGAAAGTCATCTGTCAGTGCTGTGGCTGGGCACGGGGCACTGAGGTGAGTCCCAGCGTTGAGCCACAATTAGAAGTGACTGCTATTTGAACAAAAGATGTGTTCCTCTGAACACATCTCTGAAGCTATATGCAATACCTACATCCCTAGAACACCAAAAGGCCATGATTTGGATGAGGAGATGCGCCTAGTGTCATTGTAACTTGTTATGCTATGTTTGTTGAGACCCCTGGGCTCTTTTCTGAAGGGAAACAGAGACTGGGTGGATATGGAAGAGAGAGGGTATGTGTGTGTGTGTGTGTGTGTGTGTGTGTGTGTGTGTTGGGGGTTCTAAAAAGAAAGGAAGGAGGTGAAACTGAAGTAGGGATGTAATATATGAGAGAAGGATAATAGATTAGATAGATAAGTAATTTTAAAAAGCAGTATTCATTTCTTGTAGATGCTGTAACAATTTATCACAAAGCTAGCAAAATTGTGTAACAACATAAATGAATTTATCTTGAAGGCTGTGGAGGCTGGACATCTGAAATCAATGTCACTGGGTGAAAATTAAGGTACAGCAAGGCTAGTTTTCCCCTAGAGGCTTTTGGGAAAAATCCTGTAGAAAGAATTCCAGAATTTTGCTGCTTTCTTTTTTAATCCCAGGTGTAGGGTTGTGGGGCTGCTTCAGACTGTCCACAGCAGCCAATTGTGATCTGCTTCATGCTTTAGGAGAGGTGTATTTTTGCCAACTGCAGATAGTTTCTACAATTGTGTAATGTTTGGAATTCTGGGAGCTTTCCAGAGGGGATATTAATGCTAGAATCCTGATAGGTGGGGCTGGTGGTTGGTGGTTAGTTAGAGGGTTGGTTGTGGTTTGTTAGCAGTTGTGCTCAAAGAAGAAATGAAAGAAATTATATTAAGATCTCTCTCTCTCTCTCTCTCTCTTTCTCTCTCTCTCTCTCTTTCTCTCTCTCTCTCTTTTTCCCTCTCCCTCTCCCTCTCCTTCTCCCTCTCCTTGCTTATCTTTCTTTCTCTCTCACTTCTATCCTTCTTTCTCTCCTATTCAGTGACAGGAGATGAAACTGGGGGTGGGGTGGTGGAGACAACGGATGAGAAAAAGAAGAACCCAGAAAGTAGCAAAGACCAACCACAGGATACACACATTGCCTTTCTCTGGTTCTAGTGGCTTCCAGCATCCCAGCTTCTCATGGCCACACCCCCCCTCACTTCTGCCTCCAGAGGTTCACTGTCTTCTCTTCATTTTGAAATTCTGACTCCTCCTCACACAAGGCTGCTGATGATTGCACTTAGGTCTCACCTGGATGCAGAGTTACCATCCTGGCCTGCCTTCTATTGCTGTGACAAACACAATGACCAAAAAGCAACTTGAGGAGGAAGGGGTTCATTTTAACTCATAGCTTACAGGCCATTACAGAGGGAAAATCAGGGCATGATCCTGGAGGCAGGAACTGAAACTGGAGCCATAGACAAATGCTGCTTAAATGGCTTGCTTTCTGTGGCTTGCTCAACCTGCTTCTTATACAACCTAGGACCACCTACCTGGGAATGACACCATCCAAAGTAGGCTGGACTGGTACACATCAATCATTGATCAAAAAAAACCCAAAAACCAAAAAACAAGAAAAAAAAAACCCAACAACAATAACAACAAAAACCGCCCTACAGGGCTTGGAGAGATGGCACAGTGGTTAAGAGCACTGACTGCTCTTCCAGAAGACCTTGGTTCCCAGCATCTACATGGCAGCTCACAATGGCCTGTAATTCCAGTTCCAGGGGATCTAACATCCTCACAGATATACATTCAGGTAGAACTCCAGTGTACATAAAATAAAAATAAATAAGTTACTAAAAAAGAAAGAAAGAAAATGTCCTACAGACTTGCCTATAGGTCAGTTTGATGGAGGCATTTTCTAAATTGAGGTTCCCTTTTTCCAGATGGCCCTAGCTGGTATAAAATTGACAAAAACAAAACAAGCAAGCAAGCAAACAAACAAACAAAACACCCCACAATAACCGTCTCAAGCCATATATCTCACTTAGGATATATCTGCAATGCATTTTGTTGCCACATAAAGTGATATTCATAGATCCTTGATGTTAGGACCAGCTATCTCTGAGAGACTCAATCTCCCAGCCATCCCCCCAAGTTCCTATGTTTCCATATCTAAAGTACTTGTATCTTTATTTTCCCATTCTCCAGTCTAAACCTGTCCCACCATTAATTCATGGCCAAACTCCTACTATCAGCTTGATAGTTTCAAATTGACCATCAAACTCAGCTAAGTCCCAGCTTCTTAAACTGAAGGCCATGACCTCATGTGAGGTCAGACAACTGAGCAGGATCACTGCAAAACGTTAGGCAATAGCTAAAGCTTTCTGAATGTACAGTAACCAAAATTAATTCAAAGTCAAATGCATAATGAAGTGGGGGGTATGTCCCGCAGTCCTCACCCATGTCACACAGTGTGACTTGATGACAGCATTGGTTCTGAGTGTATGACAGGCACACTTACAGTGTACAAGTTATCATATCATGAACTCTCAACAAACACTGCCTGACACACCTTGTCACAGAATCAAGACTGTAACGTTTCCTTGTCAGCATCATTCCTTAGTATATAAGTATCAAGGTATATCCTATATTCTGCTAGGATGCTTGATCTTGCTGATTGAGTTTCTTTTTGTTTTGTTTTGTTTTGCTTTTGTTTTTAAAAGATTTATTTATTTATTTTATTTATGAATACATGTTGTTGTCTTCAGACACACCAGAAGAAGGCATCTGATCTCATTACAGATGGTTATGAGGCACCATGTGGTTGCTGGGAATTGAACTCAGGACCTCTGGAAGAGCAGTCAGTGCTCTTAACTGCTGAGCCATCTCTCCAGCCCTGAGTTTCATTTTTTTTTAAAAAAGTCAAATTAGAAGTTTAAAAGGAGGGGGAGGCTGGAGAAATGGTTCAGGGGTTAAAAGTATTTACTACTATTGTAGAGTGTTGGGAACCATGAGAGCCCTGAGATAAACATCCTGCCCCAGATAATTGAGAACCCTGAGATTAA
>NW_022196906.1:64239368-64276464 GCF_008632895.1 Mastomys coucha | reverse complement strand
TTTGAGTCCTCCACAGCTGGAATGCAAGAAACTCAGACAACAGTATCAATCTCCTACAGCCTTTGGGCAGGGTAGTGTGTATGAGTTAACACTAGTTTTGGCCATGTGTTTGCCTCTCTCTTGGAAGCAGAAATAAAGAGGCTCTGGACTTCCCACACAGGCCCTGGCTTTGAGCAGGCTGCAGCTGCCTCTGAGGTTGCACTCTGGCCAGGATGTGGTTGAAAGTTCACACTTTTAAAGTCCACTTAAGAGGATTTAAAAGAAACAACAACAGAAGCAGGTGGCACAGGAGTGACCTAGTCACCTTTTGCCCCTAGCACCATTTCAACAGCTGGGAAGACCTGGGCCAACCAGCCCTGCTGGACCATAAACCTCCCTGTGACGCCTGACCACCCGCTTCTGCTTTGAATAGAGTGCCTGCAAGGGACTCCGGCTAAAGCAAAATAACCTGCAATATGAGATACAATCACAGCTAGAACACAGGGCACATGTGCAGGCAGGCAGAGTCTAATCCGAGGACCTGTAACTTAGGACCAAAGGTGTTTCAGCCAGCTCACTTGACAAATGGAGGTCCTGTGTTTGTGTCTCATCTTAGATCTGGCGGGTTGGAATGGGCAGGGAGCTTGGCTGTTAGACTGAGTAAGTGCCTGCAATGTCAGCTATCTCAATCCACAAACAAAGCAGTTCAAAAATGAGCCCAGCTAGGTGGTGGTGGTGGTGGTTTGTGAAGTCTAGGTCTAAGAGTTAACACTTCACCACAACAGGAGATGAGCAAGAACAATCCGAGGAGAGACATGAAGGGGCCAAAAACATGATGATGTTCTCATTCAAAGCAAAGAGTATTTGATCTGAAGAGATTATGTCTTCTATTTTGATACAAACTGCCAAATTCAAATGACATACACAGTACCCTTCCGACTCCTTGCACACCATCTGGTCTCTTCAGTTCCGGGGTACCCATTTGAAGTGATTCTGAGAAGGTGTGGAATTCTTTATACCCAGGTTCTAACCGGGCTGGCTAGCTAGCCATTTGTGACAAGGACTGAGGCAAACTTGTAGAGCTGATACCTCTGAAGTCCCAGACCTACCAGGAGTAAGTAGCTCCCTGCTTATATGTAATTTGCAAACTTAAATGAAGGAATGAGGTTATGAGGGGGCTACAGGCTGGCCTTTCTATTTACTACTAGTTATTCAGCTACTAGATATTATGAACAAAGTGTCATTCATTTCTGCTCCCTCTCCTGAGACAGTGGCCCTAATGAGACTCTTGCTCATTCTCTTGTATCAAAGTCATGCCTGCCAGTTCAATGACAACTGAAAGATGCCACCAAGAAGAGCAGGAAAACAAGACTCTTCACCCTATTTCAAGCCATAAATGTCTTTTCACAGAAACCACCATTTTATATTCAAGCATAAAACTTATCAAGCATAGTGGCATGTGTCTTTAATCCCAGCACTCAGGAGGCACAGACAGGTGGATCTCTGTGAGTTCAAGACCAGCCCTGTTCTTCATAATTAGACCCTACTAAACAAACAGACAAAATTTTAACTTAAAATTTACAAATGTATTATTTGTTTTCACAACCTGTTCACAAGGTTAGTGAACTTAATCTGTCCATAGAAATTTGATCTTGTGCTCTGCCGTCATATTGCACACATGTACCAGACACATTCCCAAAGATGCCACAAAGAGGACAGACAGGCAGACAGTTCATGTACAGGTATACTCAAGCACAGTCACAGGACACTCACACATATAATCATATACATACTCAATATACAAAGAGATTCATACACGTGAAATCTTTTCATAGAGTATCTTTTATTCTTTGATAATATCATACATATTAATATATCTTGATCATAAGCATGTACAATTCCTCCCTCCTACTTTCTGCCTCCCCCTCCAACTCCTCTTAGTCTGTAAACTTACAACTCCCTCCTCTACTGTACCATGGTACCTCCACCATGTCTAGGTCTTCTCTTCACATTCTCTCTCTGTTGTTGTTGTTGTTTGACTTAATAGTTTTCTGAGATCAATTAGTGCTGCCTGTTGGAATGCTGATTGATCTTGACTTGATCTTAACCATTGTAGCTGCTGTGAGTTCATAAGCACAATGACCATATCATGTTCCAAAGACAGCATTTCACAGCCCCCATCCCATCCTCCTGCTTGTACATTCTTTATGTTCCTCTTCCACAATGTTCCCTGAGCTTTGTGATAGTAAGGTTTGGGAGAGATGTCTCATGGACTTATTCTTGATAAGTCACTTATTCTCAGTATTCTGACAAGCTATGAGTCTCAACTGGTATTTGATTCTTGGAGGTAGTTTATCCCATCTCTGCTTCTTCCAGGTGGCTAGACTTGTCTGTAGGTCCTCACTGAATTGTGGCTTGTCTAAGAGTGACTCTCATAGTTCTTACTGTTTACATACTCTTGGAAAGGGAGAGGCCTAGTGAACCTGGTCAGTTTCAGGAACTTCCTGAAACTCAAGTTGTTTACATCTTAAGGACCTTCTATGCAGACTGCAGCATCTTCAAGAAAACTGCAACAACAACACACACATGGTTGGCATGGGGGATATTTTGACAACTTTTTCTCCCATAGCACCCTACACAGCACCTTCAAGTACTATGAAAACCAGTGAGAGAGAACAGATAATATTCAGCTTGGTTTCTTTATGTATTATAACCAAAGTGTGTTAGACCTTTGGCAGTAAGGACTTATCATCTAGTTCTAGTGGCAACAAGAGCAATGGCAATAGTATGTACTGTTTGGGGGCCTCTGGGACTTCTCCATGTATCCCATGCCTGGAGAAACCTTTTTTGAGCACTTTCATTTAAGTAGAAGGTAACCCATGAACACTCACTCACACACACACACACACACATACACACACACACACACACACACAATTTGAAACTAGACTAATTTGACATTGAAAATGTATGATTCTTTGTAAAATCTCTCCTTTGAGGAATAAAATTAAATTTTTCACTGTACCCTAAATTACTGATTAATACATGCTTCTATTAGGTGCAAGCAAAAATTCTAACATTCTCACGATAAAATATTTTGCTTTTGTTTCTTTAAAAACCACGATATTAAGTATTATCTAGAGTTCTGAATCTATAGTTGGACCTGTTATAGGAATTGAAGCTTGTAAGAAACACACATATAAACAGACCAACTTATGGTTCCTGTGGGTTAAAGCAAGAGCTGATGGCTGGAGATTAATCACCAAGAACAGCTCACAAGTTGATAAAGGAACATATTGGAGATATTTACTTTCTTGGACTAGCAGAAAAGCCTGACTCATGAATGCAAAGTTGTAGACCACTGAGATAAGCGATGAGGTCACCCAACAGAACTAACACCAAAACAGCGTCTTACAAATTTATCATCTCACCTCCATTACACACAGTGCATGGGAGTCAAGAAGCTCTGCTGCAAGTTATATTTTGGTTAATGGAAAAGTAACTATTTTAAAGTCAAAATCAGGATGAGTGGCCGGGCAGTGGTGGAGTATGCCTTTAATCCCAGCACTTGGGAGGCAAAGGCAGATTTCTGAGTTTGAGGCCAGCCTGGTCTACAGAGTAAGTTCCAGGACAGCCAGGAATACACAGAGAAACCCTGTCTTGAAAAACTAAAAAAGAAAAAAAGAAAAAAGAAAAAGATCAGGGTGAGCAAGATGGTTAATACTGATTGTCAACTTGATAGGATCTAGAAACGCTTATGAGACATTCCTCTGGGCACAGCTGTGAGAAAGTTTCCAGACTTGGTTAGGGAGTGGATGGCCCATCCTAACTGGGCACCACCATTCCATTGGGCAGGATCCTGGACTAACTAAAAATGGAAAAGAAAACTGAATGTCGGTATTCCTCTTTCTCTGTTTCCAGGTTGTAGGTGCAGTGTGAGCAGTGGTATAAGATTCTTGCCCCGTGTCTTGCTCTCCATGATGGACTCGATCCTTGGACTCTAAGGTCAAATAAACTTTCTTGCCAAAGTGGCTATCAAGGATTTTATGAAAGTAACTAGCACAGTAAACTGGCTAAGTTGTCTCCTAGCAGCCATTCCCTACCAATTGCTCCCTCTGTCAGACTTCACCTAATAGGGTCAGGGTAGTAAGCCCATTGGCCTCTGATGGTCAGGAAAGCAGGAATGGGGGTGAGTCGGACTTCAAGGGGCTAAGGCTGAGAAGGCTAAAGAGTGCTGGAGGTGATATCATACCAGGAGACCAAAGAGGAACTGTCAGGGCTTAAAATACATGAACAGGCTGTAGCACTGAGGAAAAGACTAGAAGAAGAGAAGAGGTTCAAGATGCAAGATAGGGAAGGGTCTCTGAAGTCAGGGTGTAATGTTCCAAAAAAGTGGCTGTGAATAAGCTCAAAGGCACAGGGAATCAACAAGCCTAGGCTTTGAGAGTGACATCCAATCTCTCTCCTCCAAGGATGGAAGAAGACAAAAAAGTGTCATTGGAAAGTCTTCCCATTAGGAGAAATGAAGATTAATGCAGTATTAAACCAGGATTTGAGTTCCCTTGATTTCTTTACTAGAGATTGCATGAGAGGGAGACCTTCTGTAATTGCCAAGCTTCAAGTCCTAAGCAGTGAATTTGGGGGAAATTTCAAGTATTTTGCTTCCTTGGGCATGTGCACACACATGCACATAATTAAAAAGTAATAAAATAATCCTTTAAAAAGAAGTTGTAGGTTTAGAGAGAGAGACAGAGAGAAAGAAAGAAAGAGAGAGAGAGAGAGCCTAGCCCAATATGAGATGACCTGAATGAACACTAGGAACATAGGAAAGAAAAGAGAAATAAAATAAAGGGAAGGTGTTTTTATATATATCACCTTTTGTGTTTGTGCTCAATGAGCCAGGTTACATAAATACCCGTTTCTTCTATTATCTAGTACACTGTTGTGAAAAATCATGATAAAAGCAGCCAGGAAACTATAAAAAGCCTTGATTCTTGTAAATAATAGGTGAAGTGGTAGACAGATCAATGCAAGGACAGAGAGACGGATGGGAAGACAGAGTATCTAGCTGAAGAAAAAGGTATGCAATAATTTTAAACTGCTACTTTTTAAATGTGACTTCAGAGCTAGGCACAGTGGCACAAGCCTTTAGTTTCTTAGCGCTCAGCAGGCAGAGGCAGTGGACTTTAAGTTTGAGGCCAGTCTGGCTTACAAAGTGAGACCCTGTCTCAAAACAAACAAACGAACGTGACTCGGGCTGGGGAAGAGTATCATTGTTGTATCACAGAGTAGAAAAAGATAAAGGAAAGAATTCAGTCTTTCCTCTGAGCTGGGTAATATCAAGGGTTGTGGTTGGGATCTTCATCTGTAAGTGTTTTTTTTTTTGGTGAGAACTGAAGACAAAGGCTACATGTTACTAGTTTTCCCTCTGCTCTGTGTGTGTGTGTGTGTGTGTGTGTGTGTGTGTGTGTGTATGTGTGTGTGTAGGTACATCCAGTCAAGGGCTTTCCTGGGCAGCCTCCACCTGGGTGACAATACAGAAGCCCAATTTTTCCTTTTGGCTCCACCATCTACCACAAATGGTTTCCAAGGTGTCCCAGTGGAAGGTCATCCTGAGACATGGGAGCCCAGGAACCACACAGCTCTGAGAGGAAACATCCTGGGCAGAGGCGGTGCAGTTCTCAGGCAAGGGCATCCTCAGCTGAGCTGAGAAGCTCAGGAGCCTCAACTCCGCTATATCAATTCTTCTCTTCTCTTCATTGCTGCTGCTTCTGATGAGAGTCACACCAGGCAGCAAATCTCATAAAAGGGATTTATTGGAGGGTCCAGCGTATGGGGAGACAAATCTAGAAGTGGCTGCCTATGCTTCCAGAAGGGAGCAGACAGCAGGGAATTGAACACAGTTCCGAGCTTCTATAGGGGTTCTTGGAAGGGTGGTGGTGGTGGTGGTGGTGGAGATTTCCAGGGTGAGGATTGGTGGAATTTCAAGTCCCCAGCTTGAGGGAGCTCAGGGATTGGTGGGTTTTCCTGTTCAGGGATTGGCCAGGTTATGTGCCCAGGGATTGGTAGGTTTCAGTGGAAAGTTCTGGGATTGGTGGGTCTTACTGTTTAGGGATTGGTGGCTTTTGTTCAGACTTCACCTAAAATTAGCATAATCTGGGGAGGGTCCTGTTGAGGGGCTGGAGATGACCTTGGTGATAGTTGCAGAGGCTGGAAGCACCATTAATGACAGTTAGGGAGGTCTAGAGGAGGGGGCCTGGCTGCTGGAGTTCCTAAGGCTAGGTCCTAGCCACATTCCTGCCTTAAGGGTTTGCAAAGTTTACAAAGTATACAAAATTTACAAAGGGAGTCCACTGCAGGGGCAGCATTTCCTGCCATTCAAGAGGGCATGAATATCTAACAGATGCACCTAGCATAGTTGAGCAAGAAAATCAGACAACAAAAATGCCCACAGAGTGGTTTCATTTATGTCTCTATCTATATGACTTGTATATCTGCCTTTTAATTCTTTCAAAAACAAATATAACCCCCAAATAGACAACATGAAACTATCGTTTAGAGAACTATGCTTGGACAAAGAGCTTCGGTGACATCACAATTGATGAAGTGTCTATCTCACAGCACAAATACCTGAGTTGGGTGCCCAGCATCCATGGCGGTGGGGCAAGAAACTAATACACACACTCAAAATTGGGTGAGGTGGCTTAGATTTGTAATAATCAGCTCTAGGGAGGTAGAGAGAAGGGAATCTTGGGGCTTGCCCACCTAGCTAATAGGATGAACTTCAGATGGATGAGAGACTGCCTCAAAAACACAAGGTGGATGGCTCCTGAGGACTGACACCTGAGACTGATCTCCATTCTCCACATAGATGTCCACTTAAGCACACACACACACACACACACGCACACACACACACGCACACGCACACACACACACACACTACATATACATGTGCAGACATACATGCACACACACGTACACACATGCTCACAAATACAAAGGGAACTATTACAGCAACACTCAGGAGCCCTCTTGAGGAATGGGAAGCTGACTATGGCCTCCTTCTGAACCTCAATATCACAGTCAGTCTCTACCATCAATGTGACATACCACGGAGGGCCTGCATTGAACTGGCCTGTGGGCATGTCAGTGGAGTATTTTCTTACTTGTTGGGATGGATGGCCCAGCCCATGTGCCACCCTGGGCAGGTGGTCCTGAGGTGTGTGTGTACAAGGAAGGCATCATAGGAAACTGGTAAGCAGTGTTCCTCTGTGATCTTTGCCTCTGTTGCTGCCTCCAGGATCCTGCCTCCCCTTTCCCAGTGAGAGCCTGTAACTCACAAGCCATAGAAGCCCTTTCCTCCTCCAATTGAGTCCTGATATTCTGCACAGCCACAGAGAGCAAACCATACCACCGAGCAATGGCTCTCTGTGTGCTCAGGAATTTCTTCTCCTCTCAAGCAATTTGTATCCACATGTAGAAGTTCAAAAAGCCAAGTGTTTCCCACATAAGAGGATGGGGCTGCAGCGCACAGAGAAAGGCGTTTTCCCTCAGGCAAGAACACAGTGGCCTCTGGCTAGCTGCGGCTTTCCTTTCTCATCTATTTGACACAAGCCCTCTGAGCCTCTCTTTTTTCTTTCTTTCTTTCTGATTTACCATGTTGAGGGGGAAGAGAAATCTGTGCTCCCATTTGACATAATTGCTGAACACCCAACTCAGTCCCCACAGGTCCTGCGTAAATGTTATTATCTGCTGTTGTCTCCCATAATTACCACCCCTTTCCTGAGTTGATGAACAGTTTCTGCCAGTTCTGCAGTTAGCAAAACGCTACTTTGCTACCGGGGCCTCGCTACCCGCCTCGTGATCTCTTTATCTATGTTTCCTACTGTAACTTGTAAATTCCAGTGACTCATCTCTCTCTTGTTCCAGACACTTAACTTTCAAATCTGTATTTTCCACCCTCCAGTGCACAATTTGTTTTACATTCTCCTGCTTCTCCCTTTCATCATCCTTGAATCCTACAGCTGGGAAAAGCCTTCCTCCTGCAACTCGGCCCAGAACACCTCTGTTCGCCCCACTTTGCAGCCTCAAACATGCGCTTTTGAAGGTAGATAATTTGAAGTATTCCCATGTCCTCTCGCATAAAAGGCATTTGTACTGGTGTCCTTCAGCCGAAACTTCTGTCAGCCTCCTACTGAGACATCCAAAGAGCCGGTTGGCTTGCAGCCGTAGTTCCAGAAAGGGTGGCATTTCTGTGGCAGGATTCCCACTACCTCTTGACTATGGGATGGACTGTGTAAGTCTCAGAGAAGGAAGGACAGATAGGCAAGGGAAAGAGCAGTCGCTCAGGTTTCATTCCAGAAACGACCTGCAGGGAGGAGGACTCTAATTCAAAAACCAGAAAGGGTGACATGTGTTTACAAGCTGTGGTAGATAAGGGAGAAAAAGAGAAGGGGCCCGTGGTTTCCTTTCAGGGCCCTGTGGTTGGTTATTGCTAGGGGTAGTTGAGGAAATAGGGTGAATGGCAATCAAGAAGAATGATAAGTGAGGGTTATTACTGGAGTGTTGGGGCAGGCAGGGCAAGAGTCTAGAAAACCCAAATGGAAGAGCTTTACAAAATGGTGTGGCTATGGCCAACAGATTGGTCAATGCAGAAAGGACCAGTTGCAGCTCAATGCTTCCTCTGAACTAAGTCACCCTCAGGAATGATGTCACCTAAGAGAGAAAGTTGTTTTTTTTTTTAAATTAGGGGGTGGGATAATGCTTTTCTTTTGTTGTCTTTCCTTTTTTTTTCTCTCTCTCCCTATGTCAACTTACAAGGGCTTTTGAACGAGTTTTCAGGCTCTTTAGGTTGAACAGCTAAGCTGGTTGGTAAGACTCATAGGCATTCTCCAATTAAAGGACCAGACTGGCTGTAAGAAAAAGAAGTCAGCTGTAGATCCAACACTGGTGAGCGAATACAAGCTCAGGCCCCATGTTGTGAATTTAACAGCAGTCACCAAGTCAAAGAAGATGCATCGCTCTTGTCCAAGGCTTAAATGCCTCATCCCCTAATGTCAATCATAGTAGTGGGTTTCACCTTCAGGTTTAAGGATCTCTGATCAGGACAGGTATTTGTAAGGAGTGTTGGGGTTTAGAAAATCCTGTGGGGCCTCAGTGAGACTTTATTCACCTCTCACCCAGAGCCCACCCTCTTTCTTTGGTAAATTACATTGGATAAACATATGATGAAGAGCAAGACCCTATTTTGATTTTTTTAAAAATCTTTTTTTAAAAAAAAAATATTTATTTATTCAATGTATAAGTGCTCTATCTGCATGTATACCTATGTGCCAGAAGAGGGCATCAGATCCTGTTATGGATGGTCGTGAGCCATCATGTGTTTGCTGGGAATTGAACTCAGGACCTCTGGAAGAGTAGCCAGTGCTCTTAACTGTTAAGCCATCTCTCCACCTCCTAAAAAACTTTTTAAAGATCATTTACAACTTAAAAAAAAAAAAAAGAAGCATACTAGCAAAGTCAATGTTGGTTACAAAAAGCAGTCGATGATTTGGTTTAGCACGCTGGATAGTTTAAAAGAGCATTTAAAACAGGGTTGTGTGAAAGAAGACAAACCCAAAAGCCCAAGGACATTAAACTCTCAAAATTGTGCTCCCCCCATCACTAACATGGTGTGATGTTAGTATTTATCACTTCAAATCCGTAGCTCGTCCTGGCCTAACTGAAACCAGAAATGTCTTTTTTCCACAGGGACCTTTATTCCCTGTGGGAAAACATTAAAATATTTCCAGCTAAGTGTTATGTATTGATCATACAAAGGCTCACCCATCCCATCAGACCCTTAACTGTGTTCCCAGCTCTCTAGGACCACTTTAAGATGAATTGACTTTTAAAAGGGATAACAGAAGTCATATTCGAATTAGACATTAGGAGGGTTTTGTTTGGTTTGGTTTTGCTTTTCTCTTCCTTTTCATTTCATTTTAGACTTTTCCCTAACTGAATAAGGTAAAAATTTTTTTACAAGTGCTTTCTTATAAAAGGATTATTTAAATAACGTTTTATAAATCGGCCACACTCGGGAAATGATAAATTAAGGCTACTAGCCACTCTCAAATTAGGCGCGCGCGCACACACACACACACACACACACACACACACACACAATTGCACAGGTTGAACTGACAGGCTGGCAATTTTCCCTTAAATTGTCTGCGTTTGCCTGGTTAATCTCACATATTAAATAAAAAACACGAAGTGCTTTAGATGGCCTGTAGACCTTAATGTTTGATTCCTAGAAAGACTCCGGGGTGGGGTGGGGTGGGGGCGGGGGGATGGAGAAAGATTAAAGAGCTCTCACTCTGTCCAGCCCAAGATCCAAAGTTCCACATACCCTCCTCTCTTCAGCAAGTGAATCCTCGGAGAACAATATTAAAGGGATCTTAAAATACTATCAATCATAAAATATAATTTGCATGTCAGTAGGGTGTTTGGGGATTGAGGAAGGGGATGTGTGGGTGGGGCTGCGGGGGCTGCTGATGGGGGAGGGGAGGTTTGGCAACTCATCCTCCCTCGAAGGCATGAGGCACAAGAGGGTGTGCTTTTCGTGCTTCTCCGGGCAGGCAGCATCTGTTCTCCAGCACCCCCAGAACAGGGATGCTCTCCTCCCCTGTCCAGTGCGGGTTGGTTCCCTCCAGCCCGGGTGTGAGGCAGCCAGCCAGGGGGCTCGGCCGAAACCCTGAAAAGTCACAAATCACTGGTTCAAATAGACCCGCTTCTTCAAAGGAGTGCTTGGGGGTTGTGGGGGAAGAGGGCGGGGACATGCTGAAAGCGATTTAAGACCCCCTTCGGAGAGCGGTTTTGGCACCTGGGCCATTATGCTGAAGCTTGGACTTTCTGACCAGTAACAAGAGACATTGAAATGTACTCTGTTAGGATGGTCCATCTTTCCCTGGATTAGTCAGGCATTCCATATAAATAAGTAAACATCCAAGTCACCCCCACTAGACCCCAAAACATCCCCCCCTCTTCACTTTCTTTCTCTTGATTTTTTTTTTTCTGAGAGGGACCAGAGATTAGAAAAAGAGGTCTTGTGTATTCAAAATGCTAATTCAGACTTCTTTCTCTAATGCACTCATGAAACATTTTAATTGTCTGACTTCGCATTCAAAAGCCTTGTTTGCGACTCCTAATTGCCGGCTGCTTTGAACAAATAATTGAAATGCATGACTTGTGGGGTCTGCTTAAACAATTATAATGTGCTTTGCCGCTAGGTGCAGGTTCCCCCTCCCGCCCCGAGTCCCCTTTTGCATAATGACTAGCATCCAGCTTGGTATTTGCAGCCCAGTTAAAACCGTGCTAATTTGCTGTGGAGAGCTAGGGCTGAGGCGGTGGCAGTACCTGCGTTAGTGCTTGCCACAGCAAAAAACGGCTCCAATAGTTCAAGTGAATGTTACCAAGACCTTTTCAATTTCTGCTGAGAGAATCCCACTGGGGTTTGCTTTTCAAAATACAAATCTTTCACGGGCCTGTTAGTTTTGGATTTCCACGCAATTTATGATGCCCTTTCCCTGCAAATTCTTCCCAACCTGATTTTTAAGTTTCAAGCAAATAGGTCCCTGGGTCTCCAGTGGCTGCAGTTCGAGTTTAGAAATGAAACAAAAGTGCAGAGATCCTGGGAATGCCCCAGGCGCTGGCCACTGTGGGCGGCTCGGGACCACACACGGGGAATGCCCCCGAGGAAAGGCTCCCCCACTTTTAGAATCTAGAACACACTGCCAGATGAAGAAGTCCTTTCTGGCCTCTTTCTGGGGACTCTGAAAGGAGGAGAAAAGAGGGAATTCTGCTCACTTTCTTTTGGAATATTTGATTTTTTTTTCATGGTTGCAGTGGAGTTCTGAACATTTCACAAACCTCTTAAATCAGACAGTTCGTTGGCATGAAGTATCTCTACACGGCTGCGCAGCCATCAGTACTGTCTGCTCCCAGAACTCTTCATCAAACAGCCAAGCCCACAGCCTTTCAACACAGAGCATTCTTTCCCCTCCCCTCAGCCCCTGGCTGACACCAGCCTACTTTCTGTCCCTATGAATTCTACAAGTCTAAATGAAGCAGACGCACAAATGAACCATCTTTAAATGTGCCAGGAAAGAATCAAGTTTTTACTAATAAAGCACATTTTTGAAAGAACCCTCAAGTTGAATGTCTGGGCTTCCATTACCTTAGTTATTTCTGTCGGAGGTGTTTGAGGGATGTACCTAGTAGGTTAAAATGGTACACTTAAAAAAAAAAAAAAAAAAACAAAAAAAAACAAACTGAAGTTCTCAAGTCTGCATTGGGCGGGGTGGGGTGGGGGGCTCACTATAAATGACATCTTTGTTTCTGGGGACTTCCTGCATGCTTGCAGCAGTCTGGTGAGGTGACCACAGAAGGCAACGTGAGATGGCCCAGCATTGCGGTTTTAGATTCCGTCAGTTTTAAGTGCTTATGATGAGCCATGAGGATGTCTGTCTTACACAGGTGGGAAGATGAAGGTCAGAAAAGCTGGGTTACTTGCCCAAAGTCACACCGCTTCTCCGTCGGGAGAAAGGGATTCAAGCCGGGTTAGAGAGTGAGACTTCAAAGCCCCTTTGAGGCCGCTGAGCTTCGCAGCAGGAAGGAACCACAGGAAACGCTACTTCAAAGATCCTTGGCTATTTGGCTGGGGGAGCGAGGATTAACACCAGCTTGCCCCAAGACACAGGTGTAACACTTGTGAGGAGGCCGAGGAGAGGGAATTCCTGGCTATTGTTATGAGTGTGCTGGATGGAGGCTGGACCAGGTTGTAGCCAGCGGGTGGTATTAGAACCCTCTGGGAGCCTTTCTGGCCTGGTGTTTCTTGGTTTTACTAATCTCTAGAGAAGAGTCTAAAGATTATCTTCATAACCCACTTAGGAGCTGAGAAAGACATTCATTCGAGGGACAATAGCTGGCTTTTATTGGGTGATTAACGCCACCCAGCTTTGGGTCATTTGCAAATGCAGGCGGCCTTATTCTCAAGTTCACATACTCAGCACTCCCCTAGATGAACACTCCTCACTGTCCACGAGGTTGCACCACTGCACCCTTCACCCCCATTTCTCCAGTGGGAAGCCTACACACCTACAATTTCGAGGGCTACATTGCCCCAGTGAGATGCTCTGGATGGACCAACCATGCCATGCAAAATGACAGAAGCCAACTATGTGGCTTCCCACTGGATCCAAGCCTTCTGGGTAGCTGTCTTAGATAGGAATATTTGCATTGTTAATCTTGTTGCCTAAAACATCATCAAAGATCACCCTATTTCCCCAAAGCTAAAGTTAAACCTGCAAATGTGATCTACGATTGAGAGACTAGACATCTACGATAGATTATGTCAGGAAGTATTCACTCCTTGAAGAATGAAGGAGAATGTAATGATCAGCTTATTTCAGACCCACGCCCCAATCTGGTGGCTCTGCGAGCTTCAGCAAATTTCTTCACAGTTCTGAGTCTCAGTATTCTCTTCGATAAAATGGAGATTATACCCCGCATCAGGAAAGTGGCTCAATTCAGAGAATGTTTTACCTTGCTGAGCAAACATGAGGACCCATGTGAAAAGGTGGTCCATGTTCATGTCTAATCTCAGCATCAGGGAGGCGGGGATAGTGAACTCCAGGTTCAGAGAAAGACTCTGTCTCAGAAAATGAGGTTGAGAATGGTTGACGAAGTTACTCAATGCTGACCCCTGATCTCTACATTTGCATGCACCGTTCCCCTCTCCCCCAACAAGTACTTACTTCAAATAGTTGAAAGTGTTACCTAGGTACGAATGCACACAACCCAGAGTTATTATTGCAATTGGAAATATAAATTAGGTGTATTATTTCACCAGGACTAAGGCAAGCTTTTGCTCTTACTCGTAGATTTCTGGGAAGAACAAGCTGCGAGATAACACAAGAGACCAATAGCAAGCAATTGGGCAACTGATTAACAGCCTCCTATCAATCATCAGCCTAAGTGAGCCAATCGTTCTGACTGGTCTAGGCTTCCAGGAGTGTGATGTTGCCATTGCTGGGCGACAGCCCCTCCAGGCCCGCCGAGGCTCCTTCTGTGGAAGAGGAGTTTGATTTGCTCGCTGTAGAGAATTGCACACCTTGCCTTGGCTGCACAGCTCATGAGCGATACAGAAAAAACATAACTGTTCTCTCACCAACACCTGCTTCTCTCAACATCCTCCTACCCCAACCCCGTCCTCTGCTACTATGTCGAAAGCGCTGAGATCACTCTCAGTTGCCTTTTGTAACTGCAGTTAGAGGAACAGATAAATTAGACTAAACACAGACAAAAAAAAAAAAAAAAAAAAAAAAAAAAAAAAAAAAAAAAAAAAAAAAAAGGAAACCCACCCGAGATCTCCGTTCTGACTTATTTTTGAAGATTTGACTCACTGGCTGCCACCTGCTGAGCCTGGCAGCACCCCTGGGCACCACAGCTGACTCAATTTGCCCATCTAGTCTGGAGCAGGAGAACACACTCAAAAGCACGCCTACTCAGCCAACCCGGTTCTTCACTCACAGAGACTTTCAGCACTTCACGTCAAGCATTCATGGCTTCTTTTTATCCTGCACCCAGTCCAACGTCAAATATAGCCGAAGACTGAGGGGTGTCTTACCAGCATCCTCCCTGTCAGAGACGCAGCTGGCTGGGACACTCACCAGGCTGGGATAATTTAAGCATCAAAATGAAGAAGACCAGAGCTGGGAAGACGGGGAAGAGACTGCCATGTGAGTGTGAGGACCTGAGTTGAGAATCCTTGCTGCTGTGGCAGAAGACCGGGGTTTGATTTCTGGGACCCACTCAAGCAGTTCACAACAGCTTCCTGTAACTCCCCCTCTAGGGACCCAAGGGCCTCTTCTAGCCTCCGTGGGCACCCAAATTCTCACAAGCACATACCCCCCCACAACACACATAATCAAAAATAAAATGAAATAAGTCTTAAAAAAAAAAACAACACAAGGTAGATGGTACATGAGGAATAACCAAAGTTGACCTCTGGCCTACACACACACACACACACACACACACACAAATAATTGTAAATTCATCAAATTTATAAACAAAGCAAACAAACAAAAAACAACAAAACAAACAAAACAAAAAAACCTCCCCATCCATAAAGATACCCTAGCAGAAAGGCATCCCTATTGATGATCACCGGAATATGCCAACACCCTATTCTAGAAGCTGGTAAATAAGTGCAAAGGATTCTGCTGATTTCTTTGGAGCTGGGGCGAGGGCTCAGCAGTTAGGAGCATATGCTGCTTGCAGAAGACTCAGGTTCAGTTCCCAGCACCTACATGGTGACTCACAAGTATCCATAACTACAGTTCCAGGGTCTCTGATGCCTTCTCCTGGCCTTCATGGACACCAGGAACACATGCAATGTACTTATATACATGTAGGCAAAACCCCTACACACATACACACACAAACAAGCAAACTTGAAAACTTTGTCTGGCCTCACCGGGACTGGATAGATCTAACTTTATGAGCCAGGGTTGGGGATACCTAGCAGGCCCCCAACCCTCTCAGAGGAGAAGCAGAGGAGAGATGGGGGGAAGGACTGTGTGTGTGTGGGGAACAGGAGAGGGCATCGATTGGGATGTAAAATGAATAAATAAATAAATAAATAAATAAATAAATAAATAAATAAATGGAAAAAAAATAGACTTTAAAAAGATTGAACTTTCCTGTTGGAACTGTCTTAAAGTAATGGTTAAGCCTTTGTGAATGAGGCAAAGCCTTCTTTTATGAATACTAGTGAATACCTAATGTTGAAGGAACTGTCAGGGCTCCCAACATGTGTCCCCCAGATACAGCATCTAGAAAATCCAGAAATCCACAGAAGCAGAAACCTGCGACTCTTCCTCTCACCTTACTCTGTGAGGGCTGGCTGTAAAAGAATGCTCTGACCTTCCTTGCCTGACAGTGAATGAGTCCAGAGACCCCGTGTGACAGGTGTCCTGCTTTTTGCTGGAAGAAAGGGAGGAAGAGGCAGAATATCAGGAAGGCCTTAAGCAACCAAGCCTTAGTAAGCTCCCCTATTTCACTATGTTGTCTAACCCTTCTGTGTAACTGTTCATTCATCATGCCTTTATAAGGAGCACACAGATTATGGGGCTGGGGCTGTAGCTCAGTTGATAGAGTACTTACCTACCTTAGTATACAATATAGCAATCTATCCATCTATCTATCTATCTATCTATCTATCTATCTATCTATCTATCTATCTACCTATCTACCTATCACCTACCTACCTCTTATCTATGTAATATGTATGTATGTATGTATGTATCTTATTATCTATCTACCTACCTATCATCTATCTATCTATTTATCTATCAATCATCTATCTGTCCATCATCATTTATCATATATCTATCATCTATCAATCTACCAATCTATCATCTACCTACCTATAGCTTGCACAAGACACTGCATTTGAACCCCAGCACTGACATACCATAATGTCATGCCAGATATCTGTTGGACACTCAAGAACTGTGATACAATCTTTAGAACAACTGGTCTTTTATTCTTGACAGATGAGTCAAGAAAATGAATAGGAAACCAGGAGTTGGAGCCTGGTGTAGATAACCCACTAGAATGGCAAACTTGCAATTCTGTTACCTTGAGAGCAGACAGGAAACAGTGTGGTTGGTGTAAGAACCTGGCCACATTAGAAGATCCGGGTTGGCTGCTGTGCTTGATAGCAAGTGGTTGAGGAAGACAGGAGTAAAGCTTGACTTTTGGATTCTAGATATTCATTCTTTAATCCCTCAACCAATTTCTGGTTAGTTTAAACATTTGTTGTTAACAACCCAGATGTCCCTTAACAGAGGAATGGATACAGAAATTGTGGTACATCTACACAGTGGAGTACTACTGAGCTATTAAAAACAATAAATTTATGAAATTCTTGGGAAATGGATGGATCTGGAGAATATCATCCTGAATGAGGTAACCCAATCACAAAAGAACACACTTGGTTTGCACTCTCTGATAAGTGGATATTAGCTCAGAAGATCGGGGTACACAAAGTACAATCACAAATCACAAGAAACTCAAGAAGAAGGAAGACCAAAATGTGGACACTTCATTTCTTCTTAAAAGGGGGGACAAAATACCCATGGAAGGAGTTGCAGAGACTAACTATGGAGCAGAGACTGAAGGAAGGACAATTCAGCCTGATATAACTGTCTCCTGAGAGGCTCTGACAGTACCTGACTAATACAGAAGTAGAGGCTCACAGCAATCCATTGAACTGAGTACAGGGTCCCCAATGAAGGAGCTAGAGAAAGGACCCAAGGAGCTGAAGGGTTTGCAGCCCCTTAGGACAAACAACAATATGAACTAAGTAGTACCCTCAGAGCTCCCAGGGACTAAACCACCAACCAAAGAGTACACATGGTGGGACTAATTGCTCCAGCAGCATATGTATAGTAGAGGATGGCCAAGTCAGTCATCAATGGGAGGAGAGGCCCTTGGTCCTGCGAAGGCTCTATGCCCCAGTGTAGGGGAATGCCAGGGCCAGTAAGCAGGAGAGGGTGGGGTGGCGAGCAAGGGGAGTGAGGAGGGTACAGGGGTTTGTTCTTGTTGTTGTTTTTTGATTTTTTGTTTTTTGGTGTTTTGGATTTTTTTGGAGGGGAAACTGGGAAAGAAGATATCGTATGACATTTAAATAAAGAAAATATCTAATAAAAAACAAAACAAAACAAAAACATTTGTTGTTGTTGTTACTTTTGCTTTAAGTGTTTTCAATTATTGTTTGTACATGTGCATGACGTGTATAGAGGTGCAATGGGCAGCACAGGCATACCTGTGAAGGTCAGAGGTCAGCTTTGTGGAGTCAGCACAGGAGTTTTACCTGTGTGGGTTCCAGGGACTGGCCAAACTCAGAGTGCCGGGCTTGCATAGTAAGCACCTCTCATAGTAAGTTACCTGCTGAACTCTCTTACCAGCCAGACTTTTGCTAAGTTGTGTGTATAATTTTGCTCTACATTTGAAGAAGACATACAAGATGTACTAACCAAATCTCATGTGTCATTCCTGAATGTATCACGGTACCATCAAACCAGCTGTGAAAGGCATTTTAAGAACACCACGAAGTTGACCAGTTACTGACTGCAGAGATGACAGGCATCCCTGACTTCCCATCATCAAGTGAGATGGTGGCGATTTGTTTATGGGGGCAAGGATCTGTTTTTATTTTCGTTTGACTGCAATTTTTAGAAAGTAAAACAAATCTCATTAGTAATGTCTTTTTTAAGTGTTCCAGTATGAAGAATTTAGTAAACCATTTGAAGGATCAGGTCAGTCACTGCTAATCGTAGAAAATCAGAATGAGTGTTTATTGGATTATTTTCTTTTTGAAATGTTCATATAAACAAGACAGAGAGATACCCAGATTGAAAAAGAGCCTATAATGTTTTCATTTCTTTATAAGTTAACTAAGTAGTTTTGCTTAATCAGGATACAGTCATAAAAGGGAATTATTTCCAAGCAAGTGTTTATGAAGGGGACTCCCGAGTAAAGGAAACTTTCACCTTGACCATCTTTAAGTGTGTGCCAACACACAGGGTGGGTTCTTTAGCATGCAGGACACTGGTCCCTATGATGGGCCACTCAGAGGAACCTTAGGAGGTGGGACAGAGGATGTGAGAATCCCAAGCCAGAGGAGCCTTCAACTTCTGCTGCTTAAAAAATCTGAGGGGGGGCTGGCGAGATGGCTCAGTGGGTGAGAGCACTGACTGCTCTCCTGAAGGTCCTGAGTTCAAATCCCAGCAACCACATGGTGGCTCACAACCATCCATAATGAGATCTGACGCCCTCTTCTGGTGTGTCTGAAGTCAGTTAGAGTGTACTTATATATAATAATAAATAAATCTTTTAAAAAAAAAATCTGAGGGGAAATAGTGATTGGCTTAAAGCATTCTGTGCCACATTTAAATAGGATTCTAAGAAGCCACCTGACAGGGCTAATGACTCAGCTCCTCCTTAACACATGGACCTAGAAGAATGTGGGTATCTGGACAACTCTAGGTTGTATGGAAGTGGGATGGGACCTGCTCAGTTTTTCAATAACATGGAAGGACTTCTCTCTACTATTATCTAACAAAAGTGGGGGAAAAAAGAACATGGGATGAGGAATGATAGCTATTTTCAGAAAAGTGATATTGAGCATGCAGTGTGACTACGTGGACAAGAATGTGAGTTTGAGTGTTTGCGTGAGGAGCGTGTCTGAGTGTGTTTAAATGTATGTAATCAGTGTCTGTGTGTGAGCTTGAGTGTGTGCCTCTGTGTGTGCTTGGGTGTGTGAGAGTGTTTGAATGTGAGGATATTAGACCAGTAGAGGCTGTGTGGCTGAGTGTGTTACTTTATGTGGGCATGTGAGGATGTGAATGTGTGTGTGGTCTGTTTCCCCGGGTCCTATCTAACCTCTGCAGCTATTAGGTCTATGCTCCATCCTTGACAATAGGATGGGTTTGTCTTTAATCTGACTCTTAGAAGAATCCTTCTGGAAGCTAACTGATTTTTAAAGCCAAGGGTTAGGGGAACAGGACGAGATGGAGGAGAAGAGAGCGCCCTCTTCCTGTAGCTTCCATACAGTAGAGACGGGGAAGCCCAGTCTTAGATGGGAAAATGTGGCTGGTCCTTTTGTCTCATGAATGAAGTCAGGCCTCAGAAGGCAAGAGCTTGACCTCACCAGGCAGCTGAACAGAACCTGCTCAATCTGGACTCCTAAGTCTGCCTTCCTCCTCTTGTAAGGTGACTCAGCCTTGGTGAAGGCGACAGCAGTTTCTCTCAAACCATGTTTCCTTCATGACAGAGTACCGCAGCTTAGTGTGTGTTGTCTCCACTCCCAGTGGAGTCTCTGGTGGAGCCTCTCTTTCTGCCCAGGCATTAGAAGACCAGCAAACCAAGCTCTTAAGCAGCAGGTGCCTCAGCAGCTACTTCTCAAAACCTCTCCAATCCACTAAGAAGCATTTCAGAGCCCAGAGTCCATGTCTCATGTGGAGAGAGGGTGTGCTTCCACAGAAATGACACAAAGCCAAGACAGAAGAAGGATGGACAGGTAGAGCTCCCCAATAGTGAAAAAAACAGCAGGGCACATTTCATACTCTGTGTCTGAATTAAATGAGGTAATAAGCAAAACATAATATCACATGTTCAAACAGTGCCAGTTCGTACCGGTATACCTAGGTAAGCAACCTTATGTATGTATTCAGCTGTAACTGATGTTGTTCTAGAGAGATCAGATAATCATACATACTTTTTTTTCCAGATTGTGTGGATATTGCAGTTACAAGAGAGATTTTGAGCAAAGTTTACAAGGAAGGGCAGAGCAGTTCTACAGCATAGACTTTTCCTTCATACTTCCTTTCCCTCTCCTCCTTCTTCTTCCTCTTCCTCCTACCCCCACCTGTACTCTCCTACCTCCAAGGGACAGTCATCCCCCCATTTGCTTATCAACACTGCCCTGCTCTAAAAGTAGCATGGACTCCTGGGTGAACCACACATGAATCCCCTCCTTCTCCAATACACATTCCATTATTTTCATAAACCAATTTCTCCTTCACCAGGAGGCATCCTTCACATCTTCAGACACTTCTAACATAGCCATCCCTCCTCTCTGAAGGACCAGGGGCTTCAAGGCACTGCTCAAATGCATAAAATGAAAATAAAAAAATCTCTAAAAATATCTGGCTTCCCAGATCACCAATTATCTGGTGCTGAGGCAAAAACACCATGACCAAGGCAAACTTAACAAAGAAAGGATTTAGTTCAAGTCTTTTGGTTCTAGAGAGTTAGAGACCATGACCATCATGGCAGGGAGCATGGTAGTTGGAGGCAAGCATAGCACACTGGAGCCGAAGCTGAGAGCTTAAATATGATCCACAAGCATGAGTCAGAGAGAGCACACTGGGAATGGCGTATGCTTTTGGAACCTCAAAGCTCACCCCCAGTGACACACCTCCAACAAGGCCACAACTCCTAATCCTTCCCAAACAGTTTTACCAACTGGGACCAAGTCTTCAAACATAAGACTCTATGGGGACCATTATTATTCAAACTACCACACTATCACACATTGCCTTTTTTCTGCCAGTACCTATATCTATGCAAACCCAAACACTTATGATCTTTAATACTTTGTGATAATGGGTAGTCATTCTTTTAATTTTTCTTTTATCAGCTTGCATTTGCTTTGTTCAAAACAAATACATATTTCCAGTTCAAAATTATCAGTTAAAAAGAACCCACCAGAGGTACTGAGATCAAAGTCATGCATTCGTGCCCTGCTGTACCGTGGCACATAGAACACAGAAAGATGTACAGGGAGATCTGTCTGACAGTCAGTTTTGCTTTGATTTCTGTTACTGGGATAAAACACCCAGACTGAAAGCAACATGGTGGAGTGGAGAGGGTTGCTTTAGCTCATAGTCTATCACTGTAGGGAAGTCAAGGCAGAAACTCAGGCAGCTGATCCCATCACATCCAAGGTCAGAGAGAAACAAACATATCTATGCTGCCTGTTGCCTCTCAGCTAGCTTTCTCCTATTTAGTTCAGGGCCCAGCCCAAGAAATGCTGCTGCTCACAGTGGGGCTGGATCTTGATACATCAACTATCAATCAAGATAATCCCTGGCAGACATGCCCACAGGTGGGCCTGATTGAATTATGTAATTCCTCAACTGAGACTCCCTTCTTGAGATTTATTTTATTTTTTGTGTATGGGTATTTTGCTTGCATGCATGTCTGTGTATCATGTATTTTCATTGCCTTTGGAAGCATGGAGAGGGGTTCATATCCCTTGGAGGTAGAGCTGCAGACAGTTGTGAGTTGTCACATGGGTACTGGGAACCAAATCCGGTTCCTCTAGAAGAGCCACAGCAAGTAGTCTGAACCACTGAGGCATCTTTCCAGATTTTAGCTTGTGGCAAGTTTACATTTAAAAGTAATCAGCACAGCTATCATGTGACAAGAGCCCTCCTGTCTTTGCAGGAGAAGGGATGTCATACAGGGATGCCAAGGAGAGTCTGGACAAACAGGTCGAGGTGAGCTCTTCTTAGCCTGTTACTATGAAATCACGCCTTTTTGTTCTCCTCTGATTATACTTCTGTGTGTCTCTGGCTTTTATAAACAGTAACAGCTGTCCCTATATCTTAAGCTTCTGCACACAAAATTTCTATTTAAAGAATATGTCTGCTTTCCTCTGGTTAATCTGTCTTTGGTCTGTGGGGGTGCCTTGATGTTACATCTTGCAATGGCTGAAGAAAAGAAATCTTTTCCCCCTTACGGTAAATAATTTAAGTTGGGAAAACATTCCCAACATTAAGTTGGGAAAACATAAGTTGATAGGTGTTTCCAGCCCCCCGCATGGTCCCTTTGGGGGGAAAAATGTGTTCAATCCTTACCATGTGTCCTTTGTACCAGAGAAAAGACATTGATTAGAATAAGTGACCTCTGCCCTCACCAAACAGGAGCCACTCCCAGCAAGTAATAGGAGAATAACAATGGACGACAAAGAAAGAGAGGGAGGAATATTTGAATATAGGAATTAAAAATACATTTATTTATGAGTGTGTATGTACATGTGTGTCTAGGAGCGAATGCACCTTGTATACAGAGGCCAGGAGAGGACACTGGGGTTCTTTTCTGTCATTCTCCATTCATTCCTCTGAGGCAGGAACTCTCCATGAATCAAGGGCTTGCATTTCTCAGCTGGGCTGGAAGTCTAGGAAGCCCCAGTAGTCCTCTTGTCTCCACTCTCCTTGAAGCTAGGGTTATAGGTATATGGGCAGGCCACCTGGTTTGATACGTGGGAGCTGGGATGCAAATTCTGATCCTCATGATTTTGCAGTAAGTACTCTTAACTGCTGAGTCATCTCTCCAGCCCTAATAACAAAAATTCTCCCCCCACCCCCCCAAAAAATTAGAATATGTTAGAGTAGAAAAGAAAACTTTTGAGCTCAACAGTCTCTAATGGGGCCTCAAATGACCAGATCTGATTATGCTTCTTATGGAGAGAAGCATATAGACCAGTTAATTTGCCTCTTTAAAAAAGGTTCATTAGTGCTAAATCTTTCTATCGGTGTCTGTCCTCTTTGGCAGTATCCCGATTTACTTGATAGACATCTTCAGTTCATCATCTGATGGCCTCACATACACAAAATATTCGGAAAGATGCCATGAGCTGACCACAAATTCAGATACAAGATCTTGTAAACTTTTGGGGATGGGATGGTCTTCAAAGAGAACTGGAAGAAAGAGAGCCACGGCAGCATAAATGCATCCTAAAGGCCCTCGGTTTCCAACAGAAGTTTCGGCTGATTGCCCATTACCAGCAAAGCATATGGCCCTGCCCCTCGCCAGCTGCAGAACCTGGGAGAGCAGGCCCTGCACCTTGACTGGGCAGCACAGTAGCCCTGGGTCTGATGTGGGTGCTGGGAAGCAGGCCCAGAAGGCATGAGCACAGGAGAGCTGGTTCCATTTGTCTGCTGTGTAGAGAGTGTAGCAGAAGCCAGAGGCCTCAAACCAGACCAACGACTCATTGTACTGGACATTTGTAAGTAAAGATGTGTGGCCAAAAGGGTCCTACTGTGGGACACACTGTGACATATTACAGCTTCCACAATGAGATCTTTGTTTGTTTGGTTTTTATTTTCTTTTGGGGGGGAGGTTGCAAGGGTTTAGGGTAGATATGAAAGATTGGGGAGATGAGTGGGATTGGGGTGCATGATGTGATGTTCACAGAGAATCAATAAAAAGTAAAAAAAAAAAAAACAAGCAAAGCATACATGTAGGAACATATAATCAAGAAGTGAACACTTGGAAGTCCTCATTGTCTCCTTGTGGATGTCAGCTCAAGATGTGTGTGTGCACGTGCATGTGTGCACCTGTGTGTGTGTGTGTGTGTGTGTGTGTGTGTGTAGGGGATTTATTTATATGTACATATGTGTGAAAATTTTGTACATTCATATGTGTATGATGTGTGTGTGTAGGTTTGTATAGGGGATATATTTACATGTACATATGTACATATGTGTGAAAATTTGTACATGGATATGTGTATGATGTGTGCATATGGAGACCAGAGGTCAATGTCGAACATACCCTATCCCTTTTCATCCAGTTGGTTTTTAGTTTGTTTGGTGTTGGGCCTTTGGCTTGTTTGGCTTTTTTGAAACAGAGTTTCTGGCTGAACTTGCTATTCATTGAGTTGACTAGGTTGATTGTTCAATGAGTGCCAGCAATCTGCTTGGCCCTTCCTCTTAGTGAGGTTACAAATGTGTACTACCACATAGGCTGGGGCGGGTTTCTGAACTCAGGTCCACGTGCTTGTATGGCTATGGTTCTCAATCTGTGGGCCATGATGACCTTTTCACAGGGGTAGCCTAAGACCATCGAAAAACACAGATTTACACATCCATAGGAAAATTACAGCTATCAGGTAGCAATGAAAATAATTTCATGGTTAGAGCTCACCGCAATATGGGAACTGAATTAAAGGGTCACAGCATTAGGAAGGGCGAGGACCACTGTTGTATGGGAAGCGTTCCTCAGAGCCTTGGTTCGAGTTTTTAAGTTTGATTCTCTACTATTCCATGGGGAATCCATCCTTCCTTCTGCCAACATTCCTTTGCAGTAAGCATTTTCCCCAGCTCACCATCGCTGCTGGATGAAGATGGATGGGTCTGCATTTGGCATTCTAATTATATTCAAGAATAATGACCAGGAAGATCGTGGGGAAGAGATGATAATTTATCGCTCACATTACTTCCCCCCTAACTAAGAAGTATTCAGAAGGGAACTGTCAAATCCTCCCAGAATTCACCTGGAACACTTGGAAAAATAGAAGACAAGGTGAAAACAAGGAGGGAGCTCCCGTCCCTTCCCACAGAATTGGGACAGGAAGCTGCAGATATTCCCAAACATTTTGACTTCCCATCCAGGGAACAACATTAGCCATCAGAAAAGGAACTGGTGGTCTTATACATTACAAGCCTGTGCTAGGTGTATGTTGCTTTCCAAATCAGCTTTGCAAGGTAGATGGAGTTATACCAATTAGGCAGAAGGAACAAATGGAAATCCAGAGCGTTACTTTCCCAGAGCCACAGATCAGATGCATGATGGGACAGGAGTCTGAACTCAAGTATGACTCTAAATCCAGGTGATTACTTTTGTGTACCTCAGTCAATTACATGACACTGGGAGCTGTAACTGGAGCATCATGGTCCCTGAGGCCATCTTGCCAGAGTTCCCAGGCCTTTGAATAGCAGGAAGTAAATTCAGTGTCTTGTATGTCTTGTCAGTTCCAGCCAGAATCTGCATATGGAGAGGTTATGGTGTTCTATTGGCAGGAGACTGAGGCTAGCCCACTGATACTCATGTGTTGTGGCTCACATGCCTGAAAACTGTGGTCTCCTAGGCTAATCAGTGTTCTCTTGTCACTCTGAGCTAGATTGACTGGTAGATTCATTGCCTTCTCCATCACCCCCCTGTCTACTGTTTGGTGGGTGGAAAGAACAGATGGCTTTGATGGCATAGGAAGTGAAACTGATCACACAGAGAGGTATGTTGAGCAAAGCACTTCGCAGTGTTACTCATGAGCAAACTGTGTGCAGAATATCCCTATCATGGGTGGAATGAAACACAAATGGGTGTGACCTGCACAACACAGCACAAACAGAACAGGAAGACAGGGAGAAAATTAACCCTTCATCGAACCTCATCCTGTGTCCACTCTCAATATCTCAAAAATATGCAAGCATATGTGATACATCTGACAATGACAGCATCTATCTCTCACTGTACTTTATGGGGTAGATGTGGTCCACTGCTCTGTAGATGAAGAAACAGGACCCTCCAAGTCAGCTCATCCCACCGAGATCCACAGTGAGTTTGTACCAACTAAGTTGACTGGTATCTGATCTCTATATTTCCATACTACCTCACAATGCAAAAACTGGACATGCAATTATGTTAACAATAACCTAGTTCTTGCTGAAAATAATCAAATAGAAATGCAAGGGCAGATTAGCTACTCAAGTGTCCACTAAGTGTGGTTGTAAATTGGGGATCCAAGGGGAGTTGTATGTGATAGATCAAACTGTGATTCTGTAAGGTCCACTATCATCTGGTTATTTGAGTACTCATTTTAACACACATTGATTGAGTACCTATGTTGTGTGATTGACATTGTCTAGGGAGAAGAAACAAATGCATATTTACCTCAGATAGGGCATTGAGGACAGACCAATAAAATGCCTTTACCCAAGTCCAGTTTAGTGAACCCATGTTTATTGGTATTACAGGAAAGCAGGTGACTCAAAGGCAGCTGCATCACTGAAGAAAACCACCCAGCACAGGTGATAGCTCACAAGTCCTGCATCCCTGGAGCAGCTGCACAACCTGTATGCAGTCAAAGAATCTCTCCAGCAGTGGGTATTGCTTACATGTCCTTGGGAAGGCACCCTATGGATCCTGTAAGTTTCTAGAACATTCTCAGACTTGTTTGATTACTTCCAGAGACATCTTTCATTTACTTCCTGAGTTTTAAAGGGCCCACCCTCCAGACAGAAATTTCAATTTAGAGAACACAGCTGCACAGTAACCTATTATGTGTCACAGTTGAGCACAGGGACAGAGTGGTAAATATGTCAGCCAAGAAAGAAAATAAGAATGGACTAAACAACTTTATGATAATAAGATTCTGGGAGGGAGTAATGAAGATTCCTTTACATAAGGGGGTCAGGAGAGCTTTGTGGGAGGGGGAAACCAAGGCCAAGGTGAGGAAGAAGCAGTCATGCACAGATGAAAGGACAACTGAGAGGAACAGAAAGAAGACTTCTTTCAATGGAGGGTATGACTCCAAGATGAAGGGGGCTTACAGATGTCAGGAGAGGCAGGCAGCACCAGGCTGTGTTCAGAAGTCTGAATCTTATTCTAGATGTCCTGGAAGTCTCTCAAAAAAACAAAAATCAAAACCAACCAACCAAACAAACAAACAAAAAACCTGTTGGCTGTGCTCCTCGCCCCATGTTTTTCAGATAATTCCACTGCATTCTGCTTTTGCATGTTTAAAAAGAAAGGATTGTAACCCCACAAATTACCTAGGTCTTCATGGACCATGGCTGCATCCAACACACATCTGTCCATTTGCATCTGGGCAAGCATGTGAATTCTCTGTGGCAGTCGGTAGCCAGCATCACCGGGAAACTGCCAGGCTGTGGATTAGAAGGCTCCTGTTTCTCACAGGTCCAAGAGGTATTTAAGTGTAAGGCTATAGACCCCAGGCTGCCTCTCTGACTCTACAGAGGTCAGCTCCCATAAGGTCCCAAACTCACAAATACACCTGGTGAATTCTGAGTGACATGCCAAATGTGATTCAGCTTCTGCCACTGTGACCACAAGATGGTTGACTTGTAAACGGGAACATTTATGGTTTCAGAGCCTTTGTCCCATAGTTTTGAGCCTGTGGAAAGGCAGAGCACCAATGGCAGGATGTGCACAGCGGAGCAAAGTGGCTTACATTATGGTGACCATAAAGTAAAAAGAGAGAGAAGAGTGCTAAGATCCTATTATCTCTTTCAAGGGCACACTGTCACGACAAATTCCACAAGCTATACTTCCAGAAGGTTCTACAATATCCTAATAGCACCACAGGCTAGCCACCAAACCATTAAACACATGGATCCTTGTGGTCACTTAAGATCTAAACCCTAACAACCAGCACACATCACACAACTACCTCCCACAAATGCCTCTCCCTTCAGCGATTGGGAGGCGTGGGCTTCTGAGTCTGCAGTTGTGGTATAAACTAGGTTTGGACTCAGATTGATGAATAATTTAGAATCCTATCTTTGCTTCAGGGAGTGAACTTCTTTGAGTCTAGTTCCCTCATCTATATCTGGTGGCAAAGGAAAAAAAAAATGTTTCCATAGAATTTTGGTGGGATTAAAAAAACAAACAAACAAAACCAAAAACGTGATGAGTCCTTTCATGGATGAAACGCATAAAAAAGCATATTTTTTAAAAACGGAAATAGCAAACCTTGCCACTTAAAAGTAGAATTAACACCACCAGGGAATCTCACTGAGCTCCGTGTCCCCTGCCTATCTCTGAGGCCTGAGAGAAGAGGAAGGGATATGAGCACATCCCAACTGAGAGCGCTGCTTCAAAATACAAATATCTTGAGCATTAAGAAAAATATGAGGTTCGAATATCAAAATCAGCTAAACTTGGGAGATAAGAAAATGTATATGAAATTTAGAGTTTTGTTTTATGCATACAAGGGGAATAATTAACTAATCTCAAAACATGTAAATTAGGGCTTAGAAGCATTTTCAAAACAGTACATCTAACTCTAGTTACATATGCAGAATTTGCTACATTATAATAATTAGGGCCTTTTTTTTTACAAAAGATTTATTTATTTTGAATAGAAGTATTAAATATTATACTAATTACTGGTTATTTTACTTTGTACCCAGGGAAAAAAGAAATGAATATTCATTAGCTCCTTAAGCTACCGGTCCTCAACTGACTAGACAGATTCGACATTACCAAGAAGCTGTGGGTGGATGGAAAATACTCTCTGGAAAACGAGGCTGGCGATACAAATCACAGCCCAATCTATCCTGCTAATGTGTACCTGCTGTAACCCCAAGTGAATTCTCTTGGCTTTACACTGCTCAGAGCTCCCAGCTGGGCAGCCAATAAAGAAGAATCATTGTTAAATTGATAACAAGGCAACATTTTCCCTGCAGTCTATATAACCCAGTGATCTTGAACAAGCCTTACAATTTTAAACATGATTTCATAGGGCTAAAACCAACACACCCATCTTACTCACTGAGAAGCGGTTTCCACGTACATTCAATCATTTCAGCCCTACTGTAAGGATGAGGTCCATCCTAAATGGCCCAAGCCAGAGATTTTAATTTATGGCTATTTTTGCCATAGCCCAATAGATACTTTTTTCTCCCCTGTCTTCTCTCTAGTAGAAGGAAAAACTAATTAGGTAACATATTTTACAAGACATCTGTCTTGTTGACTTCCAACCCTTGTTCTGTTTAGAAGACCACTGCCTAAGATGGTGAACTGCTTGATTTTTTTACTTTTTAGTTTGTTAGGTTTTGTGAACCAGTTTAGTGCTTGAACAAGTCACAGTCAGGGGAGGGGAGAGGCCATTGGCTCTGGGGAGAGTCTGCTGGCTCTTGGGAGAAGCTGGGCCTTGCAGAGGGGCCATGGGCTTCCCTTGTGCTAGGGCTTATGGGGCTAAGAAGCAGCTGTAGTTAGGGGCACCTCTTCTGGGCAGAAGGTGCAAATCATGAGAATCCCGGTTAGGCAAAGGTGACTAAGACGCATGAGCCCTGGGCTGAGCCATGGGCTTTGTCTATGAGTAGGGGCAATGTGCTCAAAGCCTCTAGGAAGCCAAGAAGTGCACACAACGTTTTAATTGAAAGCAAAAATTCCTCAGTCTTTTCTTACCCAGAAAAAAAGAGGATGTGACGTCATAGGGGTTGCAAGTCACTGGTGATTAGAAAGAAAAGATTCACTCAACAGACAATAGCAAGCGTGAACGCTGTGTGGGGGTTCCCAAGTCAGCCGTCTTTCCAGAGCCTGGGAGTGTCTTAAAGATTGAACAGCCAGCCACTTTTAATCCCAGCACTCAGGAAGCAGAGATAGGCAGATCTCTGAGTTTGAAGCCAGCCTGGTTTACAGATCAAGTTCCAAGACAGCCAGGGCTACACAGAGAAATCCTATCTTGAAACAAACAAACAATAACCGAAGTCAACTACAGGTACAGTAGACTGGTTTGCGAAGTAATTCCTACACTGATGTTTGAGGAGAGTTCTGAGGGGTACTGTGCTAGGTGCTCACATGTAGTCTCTGTTTAGTGCATTCTAAAAGTAAGTATCTAGAGGTGGGGATGCAGTTCTGTGGATAGAGCACTTGCCTAGCATACATAAAAACCTGAGTTGGAACCCCCAGCATCACATACCCAGCACACTCCAGGCATTGGTGTACATACCAGTAACCCCAGAACTCAGGAGGTGGAGGTAGGATGGCCAGAAATTCAAGACACTCCTAAGCTCTACAAGTATATGAGTTTGAGGCTAGCCTAGGATATGTAAAAATCCAGGTCAATCATTTACCAAAAGTTGTCGTGGTACAACTTAAGATACACTCCTTCACTCCTTCCAAAGTACACTACACAAGAAATTACAGTGATGTGAGTCAGACGTGGGCTATTTCCATAAAGATCCCATGGGCCAAGCCAAGATAAAGTCTTCCTTCAAAGCAATCAAGGGTGTTCCTCCCACTAACAGGGATCTCTTGTTTAAATGTAGGTTCCTCAAGATTTCTTGAACAGTCTTAGCTGTGAGGGGGAATCCAGGAAATATAGCTGTTTTTAACTGACTTACACCTGGTGAAGAGAGAGGGTTAAAAGGAAAATTATCCAACTCATTGAGCTCCCTAATTTATTTAGGTCTTTCTAGTGAGAGGCCCTTTGCATAAGAGATATCACATGAGACAGATCAACATCGGGGATGGGATGTCTCCATTGATGTCACTGAACCATTGTCCAACATTTTATCTTCATTTTCTGCTCTGATAGATGCTGGCGAGACCCCTTGATTGGTTGTGAGAGCCACAGATTTCCCAAAGCCAAATGGAAGTATCTTTAGAGATATTGTAGAAATCAATGAGCCATGTGGCTTGTTCTGTGAACTTTCCCCCAGCTTCCCTAGAGCTTCTTTCGGGTCAATCTTTATCAATGTGTCTATTTCCCAGCACCTTATTGTCACATTAAATTTTGTTAGTTACAAAAGTAATGGGTAAATTTGCATTTAAAATTCAAATGCATAAAATGTAGAAAGAAGTGAAAATTTCTCTTTTTCTCTATTAATCACTGCCAACATCAGGATGCATTTTTCCCAAATTGTGTTTTATGAATTATATGTACTGTATAGCAGTACATCAAGAGTGGGGCTGCCCACTAGGCACCAAGATGGCCAGATGGAGTAAGAACTTGGTCGCTCTTTGAATTGTATGGGCCTGCTGGCAGCATGATACATAACTTCAGATCCAGTGAAGTCTGCCTACTGTCTGCTCAAAAGGCTCAAAATAACCTCTGAGACCACAGCATAACTCTCTGTCCTTTGGGGACAACCGGATTACCATAAACCAGAACTCCTCACCCATAGTGGCCTTAGAACAAAAACTCTAGTCTCTCGGGAGACACTGAGCACATTGGAACAAAGCTTGGGCCCTGCATTCACCTCTGAAACCACTTGCTAGAGTCCTGGTTGCAGGAGCCTTCTGATCTTGCAGAAGTTGGAGGCTTGGTCAGTCAAATAAGAAGGTGGCAGGTCAACTGCAGTAGTTTGAATGAGAATGGCTCCCATAGATTCATATACCTGAATACTTGGTCAGCAGCTGATAGAAATGCTTGGAAATGATAGGCATGACCTTGTTGGAGGGGGTGTGTCACTAGAAGCAGCCTTTGAAGTTTCAAAGGACTCCTGTGATCGCCAGTACTCTCTCTTTGCCTCAATATTATAGATCAAGATGTGAGTTCTCAGCTGTCCATTTACTCTATTGTCATGGACTATATATAACCCTCTGAACCTGTCAGCCAAATTGAACACTTTTGGTCATGATACATTATCACCATCATAGAAAAGTTGGTACCAGGGGAAAGGGGCATTGCTTGACAGGCCTGACTGACCATGATGGTTTTCTGTTTGTTTGTTTGGAATGTAGAAGACTTTGGTTTAGGAAAGTGGTTGACTGCTGTAAGCAAAATATAATGGGCCATTCCAGCAGGAGCATGGAAAACAACAGTGCTGAGAGCTCTGGATTGCGGAGCAGCTCAGGAGATTTTAGAGAACAGTGTCGGCAACTGGGCTAGAGACCATTCTTGTGATGTTTTAGCAAAGAATATGGCTGCTCATTTTTGTCCTTGTCCTAAGACTCTGCCTAAGGCTAAATTGAAGAGTTTGGGACTAATTTTGTTGACAGGGGAAATTCCAATACAGCCTAATATTGACTCTGTTGTGTAGTTATTAGTTATTAGTTATTCCCATGTACATCTACAATGAAAAAGGGCAAAGAGGGCAAAAAAAAAATCAGTTTAAGGATAAAAAGTGCAATTGTGAATCAAGAATGCTATACCCTGCAACACTATCTTCCCAAAATAGATGGAGAAGCCATAGTATTGCAAGACAAAGACAAAGTAAGAGAATTCGTGACAACCAAGAAAACATGGCAGAAAGTTCTTAGTGAAAGTTCATAGTTAGGGTTTCTATTGCTATGATGAAACAGCATGGCCAAAAGCAACTAGGGAAGGAAGGGTTTATTTTGCTTATGTTTGCACATCACTATACATCATCAAAGGAAGTCAGGACAGGAACTCAAGCAGGGCAGGAACCCAGGGGCAGGAGCTGATATAGAGGCCATGAGGAAGTACTGCTTGCTGGCTTTTTCTCCATGGCTTGCTCAGCTTCCTTTCTTATAGCATCCAGGACCACTCTACCTGGGGTGGCACTACTCACAATGGGCTGGGCTTCCCCCATCAATAACTAACTATGAAAATGCCCCTACAGGCTTGCCTACAGCCCAATGTTATGAAGTGAATTCTCAATTGAGGTTCCCTCTTCTCAGATGACTCTAACTTGTGTCAAGTTGAAAGCTATCCAACACAAGGGAAGAAGATGAAAAATAGCATTCTTAATGTATATTCATAAAAGTGCACACTTTATCAGAGCTACAGATAAATAAACTAGACTTGAGAAAGAAGTACATCAAAATATTGTAGTTTTACATATTAAATTTATGATACTATTAAAGTCCCATAATTTTCTTTTTTAAAGTTTACTCTGCCCTGACTCCTGATCTACATAACATTTTAAAAGCTACAAAATGTCCCATTGATTAAATTTCCTATGATTAATTGATGAATACTTTGTACATAAGAATTCTATTATCATGTAAGTTTTCAAGGTGACTAGATATAAGACTACATGAAAATCAAAGACATCAGCACACATTATCAACTTAAAAAAGTCATCTCAAAAATACAAATTCATAGTCCAAAGTGTACAAGAAAAATATGAAAGGAAATCTGTAAACTTTATCTTACTAATATAAAGACAAGACAGACCTATACCTTATTTTTAGGCAAAAAACCTAAATATTGTGAATTCATTGCAATGGTTTTCTATAGGAGAGATTTTTCCTAAGGAGATGCAGCATACACATTATCACTTTGGAGGCAGTGAGACCTGGGAGGATGGAGCTGATATGTAGATGGACTGAAGTCTCAAACAGTAGCTAACTTTATTCAGAGCATCAGACAATTTATACTCTGAGGGTTAAGAAAGGTCACCTGAGTAAAGTTCTCATGAGTTCAAGCTGTCTACAATCACAAGGATAAGCCATACATGGCAAAAACATATTTTTCCATAAAAGCATCTAAAGGATAGTTTAAACATTTAATTGAACAATAGCAGCAAGTAATAATGAGGAATCTGAAGTAAGCTCACTCCCTATCTGCTAAAATATGAAAACACATTCCAAGAACAATTCTGTGTTTTGAAGAAACTGAGATCACAATATGCTTGTCTTGGTTTCTTGGAGTGTTCTTGGAAGCACTGAGAATTCTCCTCACATGACTCCATTCTTGGACCACGCCCTCTCTACCACTCCCCATCCTCCACCCCATGTCTGCTCACTCCAGACAGGGAACCCATGACAGACCAAAGTAATGACTTCACTAAAGTACAACTTAGTGAACTATTGAGTTTTTACTGGGGTTACTAACAGAAGTATGGGTAAGGTATCACTTAGCGATGACTCAAAAAAGCAGCTACATCACACACGCACGCACACGCTCACACACACACACAAACACACACACACACACACACACACACACACACCAAAAATTGACAAGGATTTGGCAAAGCTGCAGCCCCTGGAGCTCTCTGCATAGCTTGCAGGCAGCTACTCAGGTTTGAGATCTCCTTGAACTGTTTAAATGGCCAGAGTCTCCCCCAACCCTGCATCCCCAGCAGTTGTTTGCTCCTTCTATCAAATTAGGAAAGAGCCTTCGAGAATCTTCCACATTTCCACTTTTCCCAGATGCATTAATTTTGTTGACCTTCTTAGTCTTATAAGTCATCCCCTCTTCCCTGGAGAGAATGTCTCCATTTGCAGGAAAATGCCCTACCATATAGTAAATCTTCATTTCACCTTGACTAGATTCAGAATCTCATAGGAGCTGGCAGCATGCCTTTGGGCCTGTGTCAGTGAGGTAAGCATGTTAAGGTGTTAAGGTGAAGGTCTGAATGTAGGTGGCCTCATCTCATGAGCATGTCAACCTGCTGTCGCTATAGAGGTCTTGTTTAGGCAGCCATGTTGTTGAGATGTTGTGGGTGCAGCTTCCCTCTTGTATATAGAAAACACAATGACACAGGAGATGTCCTGGTTCTCTGGTTCTTACACTCTTTCTGCCTCTTCTTCCTCAATATAGCCTGAACCTTGGGTACAGGGGTTTAAGTTCTATCAACTGGGGGTGGGTACACCATGTCTCTGCTTTTAATAAAAATATTTATTTCATTTCCCTATAATATAATTTCTGGTGTTTTGGGCTTCAACTTTTTTCATCATTTTAATGATTTAACCACCTGCTTATGTTGCTTTCTTCATCTCCTGTCATTTACTGGGTGGATTTTGACTGTGACTATTACAATTTCTCTTAACTTGGCACTTTCAGTCTCTCATTATTCTTTTTATTTGTTTCCCTAAGTGTATAGAGTGAATTCTTGAATTTTCAAAGTCCAAAACAGCTTAGTATTTTTTTTTTAAACTACATCCTACAATAGAGGAGACCTTGGAACACTTCACTTATTAAACTTTTTGCTGCTGAGTTGTCACCTAAACCTCATTCCTTATGACTCTGGTGTATGAAAAACAACTTCCAGGGTTTCTTTTAGGTTCAAATTATCAGCTTATTTTTTACCTGAAAATATTTTCGTTTCCGTCTCATCTTCCTCTTAAAGGACATTTTGGTTGGCTGTAGAAGTCTAGATCGTCAGCCGTTTGGGGGGGTCCCTCAAAGTCTGTGCTTGCTTTCTTCCCCTTTAGCTTTCTCTTAAGAGAGGACGAATGCCTTTAAAATTCAGGGATCCTCGAACCAGAAGCATTAAAGAATGATGGTGTTTGTAATTAATGGATTGAGAATATCTTATCATTTATTATATGTGGGAAGCCACTTCATAAGCACATCGCCATTACAAGATGGCGATGACATCTGGCTTGCCGTTGGCATAAAAACGCCTTGTGCGCGTGTGCCTGTAAATCCCAACGATCTGTGGCGGAGTGCCTTTGGTCACGTCAAATGGCCTGATCGTCTCACAGCCTATTATGAGTCGCCACGTCTGAGGCGGGCATAGAGCTCTATATAAGGGAAGGGTTTTGAGATAGTCGGGGTCCTCCTCAACTGAAGCTTGTGATCTCGCTCTCAAGATACATTAAAGCTTGTACTGCAGAAGGATCCTGTGTGTGCCGCGTTGTTCCTGCTGGCGGGAGATAGCGCGGGACAATTATATAATAATCTGTAGTAGATATTTGGGTTGTCTCGTGCTGTGGAAATTCTTAGTTGAATATATAGATGAGTATGAATAAAGTATTAAGATTCATCTCTGCAATTTATTTTCAAGAATACATCATACTCTCTACATAGTTTGCAAAAAACATTTACCCCTATTTGATCAATTATTTTCCTGGCCTCTAATTAAATCTGGACATGCTGTTTCATAGTGAAATAATGTCACTTCCCATCTCCTCCCTGAAGTTGGGAAATCACTTGGCTGTCTGCGTAGGTCAAGGTGACCATGACAACTCCAAGGAAATGAGTTCTGATGGTTCAGAATGACTGCCTTTGGGGAAAATTCCAGAGTTGTGCTTAAGTTGGAGGGAAACTGAGCAGAAGCACCCAGGGCGAACCATCAGGTTCTGATGTTTGGGCATTACACTTTGCACAGTGCGTTCCATACAGCTAGGAGATCTAATTTTAAAAACACATTATTTCTATGCTTTTCTTTGTAGATGCAATTAGCATTCTTATGAGTGGAACCAGCAAATGCTAAATTCTTAAACGACTAATGACTTCCCCGGGCTTCTGATCCTTTGCTATGCACAAGCTCTGAAATACAAAAATACCCTGATGTGTGCTCATCGGTTCCCAATCCCAATGCTTTTCCACTACTGAAAAGAGCTTCTGGAGTGGGGAGCCAGCCTTTGGGATTCACTTCTGTTACTGCAACAGATACCCTGGCCATGAAAACAAATTTGGAAGATACAGGGTTTATTTGGCTCACAATTCCAGGTTATATCACTGAGGAGAGTCATGCAAGTGGGATAGAAATCATGAACAATAAATGCTACTTGCTTGCTGGCAGGCAGGTTTATGCTCAGCTACCTTTCTGATACAATTTAAGACCACCTGCCTAAGGAATGCAGCTTCCCACAGTGGACTGATCCCTTCATAATCAAGACAAGCTCCCATAGGCCTGCCCACAAGCCTGTCTGACATAGGCAAATTCCTTGTGATTCTCTTCCCAAATGATTCTAGGTATCAAGTTGACAGTTACACAGGACAATACTTATAGGAACCTTGAAAACTTTCCAAGAAATATTTCATATTATTTGTAGATACTTGAACTTACCTAACAACAGAACAAAATGTGGACAATGAAGATACATTCGAGTTCTGGGATGGTGGATACCTCTAGAAATGAGAATCGGTTGTAAGTGTCATTGAACTATTTTTATCATGTTTGATTTTCAACTATAAAGCAGACATAACTAATGATAGGCTTTTCATGACTACTTTGGAGTCTGTTATTTTACTTATTTCTAACTTATTTTATAAATATAAATAAATTATTTACATATATGAAGAACAAAGGGTTTCAACATTTTAAAACAAATATAAGGTCTTCATGCCATCTTTGTTTTTGCTTTTTTTGGTTTGGTTTGG
>NW_022196906.1:64225584-64239358 GCF_008632895.1 Mastomys coucha | reverse complement strand
CTGGAACTCACTCTGTAGACCAGGCTAGCCTCAAACTCAGAAATCTTCCTGCCTTTGCCTCCCAAGTGCTGGGATTAAAGGCGTGTACCACCACTGCCCAGCCGACATCTTTGTTTTTAACACCGCTCAATGGAAGCCAGTAGGAAGTGATAGAAGGAAATGCTGCTCAGTGTGTACATTTGCTACAGCAGGCATGCCTGCCTCTGGCTGTCAATCCTCGCCAGACAGGGAAGAACATCTTCCTCAGATGTGTTTCTTCCCAGTGCAGCCCTTGATGAGCAACAACTTTGGCTTTGGTTTTATGCTTTAGCAAACACTAACATTACCTGTTAGGTGCAGTGGCTGGGATGTATTCCCAGAGGACCATGGAGCCCTCTTAAGTCTGAAATAAGATGCCCCATAGCAGCATTCAGACCTCATTTCACTTTCAAACAAGAAATTTAATCAATCCTCACTTAAAGTCATAGTTGTTTTTCTTTTAAAAAATTTTATTTTTAAATTATGTGTTTATGTGTGTCTGTATGGGATGCAGGCTCCTCTCTTCTCCAAGAGCCCAGAACGAAGTGTCAGACCCCCTTGAGCTAGGGTTATAGGCTGTGAGCTGACCCTAATAGGTTCTTGGAACTAGAGTTAGGTCTTCTGCAAGAGTAGTACCTGCTCTTAAGTTCTGAAACATCTCTCTAGCCCCAACTTGTGAGTTTTTGTATGAAGCTTCATAAATTCATCAAACAAAGGAAGCTGTTTGGGCAACTCAATGACATTCTATACACTGAGAATACCATAATGGTTTATGGTATTCTTTTTTTTTGCTATGTTATCTTCATTGCATTATATCATCAAATAAACAAGCTTCGGACACCTTAAAGCAGATAGAATCAAACTTTTCTCTTGCTCATTAACAAAATGACATTGAAAAAAAATTCAGAATAGTAGTGATAGTTCTGGATCTTCCCATGCAGACAGTCCTCCTGTAGCACCACTCCAAGCCCCAACAGGAAGACAAAAAATTCTGTTCTGACCCTCTCTTCCATCTGTTCTTCTCTGTCTAGTTGCAGACTTCCTGTGATGAGCTAATGAATTACACCTGTACAGTGGTCAGAGCATGCCTCTGTGATTCAAGCCCTTGTGATCTAGGACACCTACCTATAGGATGCTTGAGGAGACATAATGAACTGTTTCAATAATCCTTAGCTGGTGTTGTTAGGTTCTACTACCCAGGAACCTCCTTAAAAAGGATGACCCAACTCAAAGTCTGCCTGAAGCAAAGCCTCATCACCATTCCAAGCCTCGATAATCTTATCTGTAAGATGGTAAAGAGAAAAAGTGTAAATATGTGTAAGAACAAGGTAGGTAGCCACATTCATGGGCCTGGTGAAATGAGTCTGGCCCATTAATTGTGACGTGGACCTAATGAATCATCTCTTTGAGGTTCCTTCCACCAGCAGATCCTCCAACCTGCTCTGTAAAGAGCACCCAATTCATACTGAAACCATCGGTCAGTGTCCCACTGGTTATCATTTTAATGTCTTGGGTAATACTGCTTTCAAAATCAGATATTCTTTCTCCTTCATGGAGATATCATTCTCACTAAACACTTGTTTTGGTTTGTTTTGTTTTCACAGTGGTTTCCATCTGAGTTAAAAATATGCCAGTTATCTGCCTTGTGGTTGCCCTACGGTCTGCAGGGTGATTACACTAAAGATAGACAACAATAATAGCTATTTATCCAGAAACTCTTGAGAACAAAAGACTCTGCAAAGACTCCATAGAATCTCACTTCACTAGTTTCTCAGAATTACCCACCAAGCAAGAACTTCATATGTCAATCTTACAAATAAGGGCAGCAGGTCTGAGAGGCTGAGAGACTTGACCTAAGTTTTCCAACAATAAAAAGCCCATCATTCTAGGCTCTTGGCATGGAGGCATACTCTTTGTACCATGGGTACTTTTTTAGCACTTTGAAAACTGACTATATAGAAATAGAAATCGAAATGAATACATTAGAGCACCTCATGCTCCTGGACAGGACAACTGCCATTCAGTTATGGTTCGACCGTGAAGTGTCCTGCAAGGGAGCTCACAGACTGGCAGTTGGCCACCAACTGCTGGTGCAATTTGGAGAGCTTCTAGAAGCTTTAGGAAACAAGGCCTAATGGAGGGGGGTTGTGACTGGAGGAATGGCCTCCAGGCCTCCATCTTTCACTAGATCCTTTTCTCTCTCCTTTCTACTTTCGGTCTTCCATGAGATGGGAACTTGACTCTACCAGCATTTCCACCCCGATGGACAAAGACTCTGAAGCAGGGAGACGAACAAAGCCCTTCTTCCCTAAATTGTTCTGCTCAGGTTTTTTGTCAGAGTCACAAAAAGACTAAAACAAGCAAGTGATACAAACACCTCAGGAACGGAGAGAAAAATTTCCAATGCAGGTATATATGAGAAGCCTAGAACTGGATAAACTTATGTGAAACCAGGCATTTCAACAAACCTCCTGCTCTTGGTGCACTCTCTGGAGGCTGTGGAAGATTTGCAGACAGCAGGTCAACTAGAAGGACCAAGACTCGAAGCCCAGTCTTCTGTAATGAGTATTTTTATTTTGTCTTATTGTAGTGTCTTGAAGTATGTGTGAATGTATTCATGGGAGGTGGTGATGGACACTAGCTACTGCTCCCATTGTTGCCACAAAATACCTGGTAAAAGTGTCTTAAGAAGGGAACAGTTTCTTTTATCTCACAGTTCAGGGGTACAGTCTATTATGATGGGGGAAGTCATGACATCAGGAGCCTGAAGTAGCTGGGCACAGTGTGAATGTGGTCAGGACCCAGACAAGGATGAATCCCATTGCTCAGCTGACGGTCTCCTTTGTATGTAGAATAGAATCCCAGCCCATGGAAGGGTCTCCATCACACTAACAGTGGGTCTTGCTACCTCAGTTTACCTAATCTAGAAAATCCATCACAGACATGTGCAAAGATTCAGCTCTGAGGTGATTCTAGATCTTGCCAAGTCGACAAAACATGTAAACCTTCAGTGGGAGAAAATGTCTGTCATTTCCCAAGCACATGGACTGGAGAATTACTCCCCAGATATATCTGAATAAATTAACTTGCTAACTCAACTGTAAGTGCATTGTAATTCTGTGGAGCTCTTCATTTCGGGCATGAGTTCTGTAAGATTCAGAGGCATTAGCTTCCTTCGACTTTGGAAGGACATCCTGTATCATTCATTCCTCAGCTGTCGCCCACAGACGATGTGAATTTATGGAGTGTTGGTCTGAACAAAAACAGCACTACAACATAAAATGCATCATTAATACTTTAAGACCCAGTATGATTTATATTTATATAAATAACATAAAAGAAGCCAATTAAACCAAAGTCACTGGAGTGTAAATAACACAAAAACTTATTGTTTTGTAAGCTACTGAGAATAAACTAATAATGAATGTATTTATCATATGTCTAAGAACCAAGCAGGTAGGAGTGGGTTAAGCAGGGAAATGTGCTCTTCTTGAAGGTTGACCCAACATTTTCTTCTAATCCAGATCCACTTAAAATGTGACATTTTCTCTGAATGTTACCTTTTGTCCATTTGAGTAATTAATAATTTAAGTGTAACAAGGATGCCTAGATTCAAACACTTTGTAATCTAACTAGGAGGATATTTAAAATTCATTACAGTACATTAAACTTGCAGGGAACAGTTAGCTTCGTTACAAAATAAATAAATAGCCAATTTGCTTTGATCAGCAGAAATTCTGATAAAATCAGCAAAACACCAATTAAAATGTGAAAAATGTCACCTACTGTAGTTATTCTAATGGAACATGGACTCAAAGGAAGAAACTGATTCAATGTTTATTTTCATACTAGCTGTGGTTTTCAAGTGTAAATCATTTCCCTTTGCTAGCTTTTTCACAGCTCAGCCTGAGCCTATGCACAAACGGTACAATTACAAAGGCAGCTTCCAAGCTGGGGTTGAATTCTCTCCATTCTTAACAAGCACTGGTGTGTGTGTGTGTGTGTGTGTGTGTGTGTGTGTGTGTTGAGACAAGGTCTTACTAGGTATCCCTGGTTATCTTGGAACTAGCTATGTAGATCAGGCTAACCTCAAACACATAGAGACTCCTTGCCTCTGCCTCTCCAGAGCTGGGATTAAAGGCAGGCCACACCTGACATGTTTTGTGTATTTTGATATAGGATCTCATGTAGACTTGTCTAGAACTCAATATGTAGTTGAGGATAACCTTGAACTCCTGATCTGCTTGCCCCAGCCTCCCAAGTGCTGAGGTTACAGGTAAGATTTATCTGGCGCTGGGCATCAAACCCATGGTCTTTGTGCATTCGAGGCAAGCACTCTACCAACTCAGTCACATCCCCAGCACACATCATCATTTCTTTATTTCAGTAGTCTTAGGTTTTGTTCTTTGGGGAAACACTGTTACCTGACTGAATGGGGAAGGAGCGGCTAAACACTCACAGTCCTTCCATATGACAACCATGCTCTTAGAGGGATCACAAGGCTTCGATCTCATGTCTTATCATGTCAGTTGTTCTAGCTACAACAGTATATCTACCATAAGAAAACCAGTAGAATTAACTGACTGGGACCCATAGGGGCTCTTAGAGATGGAACTGCCAACATGCCCAGGGGGCATGAATGGGATAGACCTAGGCCCTCTGCACTTATGTGACAGTTGTGCAGCTGGGTCTGCATGGGGACTCCTAAAGCGAGAGCAGTGGCTGGCTCTGATGACATTGCCTGCCTTTGGATCCTTTCCCCAACCCGGACTGCCTCAATAGAAGATGTTCTTAATCTTACTGCAAGTTGATATGCCAAGGCTGGTTGATATCCCTTTTTCTGAAGAGAAGGGGAGAAGGGGTGGATGGGAGTGGGGAGATGTGAGAGGTGTCAATGGGAGGAGCAGAGGGAGTGCAATTAGGATGTAAGTAAATTAACTTAATGAATAAATTAATGAATTAATAACAAAGAATTTCAGGACAATGAGTTCAAATTCAGTCTAAGCTTTAACCCATAAAGGTGCCTGGTGAATTAGCACTGTGACGATCCAGAAGTCTGTCTCAGCTAGATCTGTAGCAGGTGCCTGGTTCTCCTAACTCCAGAATAGGATGAATCCATTTGCATTCCCCTGTGGTGGTCTGGAAACCGAAGAGAATAACAGAGAAAGACAAAGTCACTGCTGGGCACCACTGCAACATCTTGTTTATTGAATTAAAAGGAAAACAAAAGGTGAAATTACTTTGAATTGCAAGATGGGTGTTCTTCCCTTGGCTGTCTTTTCTTCGGTGTAGGCAGTTTCTCCCTGACAGAAACCATGAATTCATTTCTAACAAGCCTTGTGGAATCTCTGCCTGTTCTGGCCACTTCAGAGATCAGTAACAGGAAAGAAATGTGCAAACGGCATGATAGATGGGTGTTCTGCTTTTGAGTCTTCTCAAAATGCTGCACCATCATCTTTCAATCCTTTAACACACTGGGTTTTTTAAAAAAGTGTTTCCAGTGAGATCTCCTTCCTTCCTCGGCCCCACACTACCGACGGTTTGCTCATTACCCAACTAGGAACAGCCTAGACTCTCAGCAAATCCACAATTTCAAAACCCAAACAAACCACAGTTAATTCTGAAACCCAGGCAACCCATGGTGAACTTTAAATGTCAACTGTAATGAATTTGAAACTACCTATTTCCTGGGATAGGCTGTCACTCATTCTGTGGTGTTTATTTTGTGAGCTACTTATTTTGTGGCTCACATCATACATTTGTATTTCTAACATAGTTGAGAGTTTCCTTTTCATAACAAGTCCTTTTGAAACTATGAGCTCTGCCTGTCTGCCTAGACACATGGATAGCCCAGGTTGGCCTTGAGGTCACTCAACAGCCAAGAATGATCCTGAACTTCTGATCCTTCTGCTTCCACCTCCCAAATGCCAGGATGATAAACTTGCACCATCATTTTGGATTTTCTGCATTGCTATGGATACAGTCAAGGGCTTCAAGCACACATTCTTACCAACAGGACTACATCCCTGGTCCCTATATCATTACAAATCTGAAAGAAGAGCGTGCATAACCTTTCCTGCAACTGGTCACCTCTTTCCACTTCCTTAAAATCATAACTGTGATAAAATCACAAAAACCTTTGCACACACCAACACTCATCAACCTACAATCACTGATAATGGGCCCTTGAAATATCACTTCCCTTCATCTGTAAGATGAACAGACAGAACACCCAAGTGACAGGTCGTCATGAACTTGAATGACTGTAAATGTGAATCATGTAGAACAATGGCCAGTTCACAGGATAACTCAGCACACTCATATCACATTTACTCATGGTCTTGTACGTCTAAAGAACAGCATGAGGCTCAATGGTAATGCAGAGGTGCTCCTCAACAGGTGCTCCTCAACAGGGTTAAACATGTAGGATATAAGTATATAGCCTATAACTTGTACCACAAAGTGTGTATGTGTGTGTGTGTGTGGTATGCAGACATGTGTGGTCTGGTGCTCATACCTGTAAGTGTGCACAGAGGCCAGAGGAGAACCTTTGGTGTCCCTCTCTATCCTTATGCACCCAAAATGGAGTCTCTTGATAAGTCTGGAACTAGGCTGGTGACCAACAAGCCCCATGATAATCCAATTTCCACCTCCCACTGTGCTGTGGTTACAGAGGCATATGGGCAGCTCAGCTTTTTATAATGATAGGAGATTTAAAGTCAGGTATTCATACTTGGAAAGCAAGCACTAGTGCCCACTGTGGTGTCCCCGAGCCTGGTTACTCAGCTATATATGAAATTCAAATGTAGCACCTTGTGCTCTTCTCTGGAAACTCAGTGTGCTGCTGGACCTTCCAGCTCCTCTTTTTCAAAGTCTTCTGGAATTGACACCATGGGAAGGTCAGGAGTGAAATGTTAAGGGGCCGGTCTTACCGAAGTCCTCCACTTTGGAGAGAGACAGAAAGTTTGTGCTTTTGCTCTGGATGCCCTTGAGATGTTGTGACATGCTGTCAGTGCCACTTGCATCGGCTGATAACTCAGGGGTTATGATGCTCTTGTTTATGGCTCCTTCACCTCCACCGACATTTTTACTTGACTAATTCACTGTTTCAAACCAGCCTGGGGTGGGGGGCAGGGGTGAGGCAGGAAATCATTCAAATTCGATGCTACTTTGAAGTCCGGTTACTTGGCTGGAAAACTACAGATAAATTGATGGCTGCAAATGGCCTGAGATTTGAATGATTCTTTTTCCACTTCAACTAAATCTATTGAGCACACCCAAATAATTTAAAAGCACTGAAAATAAGCAGCATTGGGGATTAATGAAAGCAATATGCTCAGTCTGCTGCGTTTATTATTTTTAAATTATAGGGCTCCCACTTGAAGAAACGCAACGAGGTCGAAACGAAGCAATTTTGTTGTTAAATATTGTCATTTAGAACAAAATGCTTGGGACCCAGGAACCAAAACTGTCCAGGCCGCAGCTGTTTTCCATTGATCCCCAGTTATTTTCAAGTGAAAGAAAAGCGATAGGAATTATAGAAACTCCCCATGACCTCTGTGGGAGTTAACTCACTTGGGGCAAAGCTGTGTGAAACGTGGGGCCCAGGAAAACTCGAGATGGACTTGTAGCTCCAGGGCAATCCCTTCAGGGCTCTGTTTATCAGTATGTGAGCTTGAATTTAATACCTGGGAGATGATGTCAGGTCTTGAAAACTCTAGTTCTGAAGCCAAGAAGACCCAAGCATCTGGAGTTTCCCTGGGGCTTACGTCTTGGTTTTTGTTGGCGGGAAGGACACTGTAGTTCCAGTCCGTTGCTCTGGCATTTTTACCAAGACCCAAAGCAACTAAGGGGAGGAAAAGGGTGTAGGTGAGCCTGCAAGTCACAGCCCACACTGAAAAAAGCCAGGGCAGAAACTCAAGCAGAAACTTGAAGCAGAAACCATGGAAGAACTATGCTCACTGGTCCACTGACCCATGCTGAGCTAGCTCTCACAGACAGCTCAGGACCACCTGTTCAGGGAATAGTGCTACCTGAACAGTGAGAAGTGCTCCCTGAATAGTGAGATCCTCCCTAACCCCCCCCCCCCAACACACATGTCAGTTAACTAGCAAGCTAATCCCCACCATGAGACAGGCTTACAAGCCAATCTGATCTAGGTAATTCCCCTCTTAGGTAAGTCTAAAACAGTGGTTCCCAACCTTCCTAACGTTGTGGCCACCTAACACAGTTCCTCATGTTGTGTTGAGCCCCCAACCATAAGATTATTTCTTATTGCTACTTCAAAACTATAATTTTGCTACTATTATGAATCATAGTGTATGTAGCTTATATAGAGTATCTGATGAGTGACCCGTGTGAAAGGGTTGTTTCACTCTTCCCTCCCACCCCCAAAAAGGAGTTGCTACCAACAGGTTGAAAACCACTGTTCTAGGCTGTGTTGAGAAGAAGGTCAGAACTAACCAGAATAGGAGGGTTTTAACTTTTAAAATAGTTTATGCCAGCTTTTGAAAATGTCATGGAAGAAAAATGGGCTTTGGAGCTGTGTGAATTTAAGCCTTACTACTCATCCTGATGTTGGGGGTTCCTTCTTTAAAAATGAGTGAACAAGAGAGAGGGAAGGATATAGATACAGAGAATGTATGCAAATGACACCTAGTTCCTGAGGAGCAGAGAGCACACTGTAACTTTTTGGGGGAATGAGGGAGGGTTCAAGATTGGCTTTCTCTGTGTAATAGCCATGCCTGTCCTGGAACTCACTTTGTTGACCCAGCTGTACTGGAACTCACAGAGATCTGCCTACCGCCGCCTCTTAAATGCTGGGATTGAAGGCATAAGCCCCAACCAACTGGCCAACTGTAACTACTTTTATTGTTCTTTATATCATTATTATTTTCTGCTCTATTTTTTTTTTAAGAAATAAAATGAACAAATTTAGAGTTGCCAGATAAAGTAAGGGATTCTTACTTATATTTCTGGTAATAATAAGTAAGTGTTTTAGGCCTGGGGTCGTGGCTTAATTGGTAAAGTGCTTGCCATGCAAGCATGAGGACCTGAGTTCAATGCCCCACATCCACAGGGGTCAGGGGGGAATCTGTGCATAATAGGGCATGCCTGTAATCCTCAGGCTGGGAAAACAGAAACAAGAGAGGGCTCGCTATCCAGGCAGCCTAGTCTAAGCTGCAGGCTGGTGAGAGACCGTATTCCATAAAAAGCGAGGGGGGAGCCAGCTGACTGGGTAAAGGTACTTGCAGCCAAGCCTGACAACCTGAGTTCAATTCAGTCCCCGAGACCCACATTGTGGGCATGGAGAGCAGTTGTCCTTTGATCTCCACACATGTGCCATAGCATCTAATGAAAAAATAATAAAAGGTCAATGGCACAGAGGAATGACACCAAAGTTTGACCTCTGGTCTTCAAATACACACACACACACACACACACACACACACACACACACACACACACACACGCACGCACACACATACACACACAAGTAGACACAAACAAGTATACACATTCATATACATACATATACACTCACATACAGACATCAGAAATAGGTGATCTTGTGTCTTATATTTTGCTCATACATAAGTAACTTTTAAGCATAAAGATACTTTCTTTCTCTTTCTTTCTTTTTCTTTCTTTCTTTTTGTATATGAGTATACCATTACTCTCTTCAGACACCAGAAGAAGGTATCAGATCCCATTACATATGTTTGTGAACCACCATGTGGTTGCTGGGAATTGAACTCAGGACCTCTGGAAGGGCAGCCAGGGCTCTTAACCGCTGAGCCATCTTTCCAGCCTGAATAAAGATAGTCCACACATAGGGGTCATACACACACTAATAAATAGTCCTTGTTGCTTATTTGAAATTCAGTGTTACCTGAGCATCAGCCACAAACAAACATTCTCCTTGTGATGGACAGCTTTGACTGTCATCTGGCCACAACCTAGATTCACCTGGGAAGAGAGTCTTGGGGGAGTTTATCTAGATCAGGTTGGCCCATGGGCTTCTCTGTGTGATATTGTGCTGGTTACTTTAACTGGTGTAGGGAGCCCCAGCCTGAAGGTGGGCAGCACCATTTCCTGGTTTAAGGTCCTGGGTTGTATGAGAGTAAAGCCAGCTGAGCACTAGACATGCATGCATTCATTCGCTCTGCTCTTGACTGTGGGTGTGATGTGACCCATGGTCTCAAGCTCCTGCAGCCGTGACTTGCCACAATGATGTACTATAAGAATTGGAATGGAGAGCTAAAATAAATCCTTGTATCCCGTAAGCTGCGTGTTGTCAAGACATTTAATCACAGCAACAGAAGTGGACGTAGGGCCTGCTCTGAAAGGATCGACTAACAAGGACATTCTGTGTGTGATGGGAAGAGAAAGGAGAGAGGGAGGAGGGAGAGAGTTATTCTTAGTTCTTGGAGAATGAAGCTAGTGTGGAGACTTCACCTCTGTCAGGGGCCTCAGTGAAGCTACATAGTAGGCCACACAGACACCTCAGGGAAGGTGAGGCACCTTAGACATGGCGAGAGCAAGTCATTGCCCAGATGGACCCAGAAACCTGATTGTGGTTTTAACAAGCCAGTCTACCTGGAAAAGTTTGTCCGTCTAATGCAGTGTCACCTGGCTCTCAGATCCATCTGGTAAAGCTAAGGAACAGGTGACATCCTGCAGTACCGAGTGTGACACTAGGCCCAGCATGGCCCAGCTCACTTCCTCTAACTCTGCTGCTTCACAGTCTCTCAGGTCTCTCCTTCACATTTCCTGCTCTGTCCTGTAGTAAACAGCCACCACAAAATTCCCTCCAAGTGGCTGCATAGGAGTCAATCGCAGGCACATGTTACCAGGCAGTGCCTGTAACTTGGAAAGATGACCTTGAAGAGAAGCAGCAGTTGTTGAAAATGTGTTTAAAATGCAGCTTCACTGATTTTATAATAATTCTAAATTTTCCTTCTCCTAGACCTCCTGAAAGTGATTTCAGCAGAATTATTTTGAATTATTTGTTCATAGGCTAACACAATATTAGAGCAATACCTCACTTTTAGGTAGGGTAACATCTCTCAATTTAGATCTCTCTCTCTCTCTCTCTCTCTTTCTCTCTCTCTCTCTCCCTCCCTCTCCCTCTCCCTCTCCTTCTCTTTTTTTCTTCTTCCCTCCTTCTGTCCCTCCCTCTCTTCCTTCCCTTCTTCCCTCTGACAAATTCTAACAACCCCCACACTGGCTTTGAACTCATTATGTAGCTAAGAATGACTTTGAATTTACTGGGTAGCCAAGTTGTCCTGACCCCTTTGCCTCTACCTCCTGAACGTTGGAGCCACAGCTGCACACCACCACACCCATTTTTATACAGAGCTCAGGATGAAACCCAGGGCTTCATGCATGCCAGGCAAGCCCTCTACCAACTAAGGCTCAGCCCCAAGTCACATTTACACTATTTCCTTTGGTATAAAATAGAAAGGTGAACTGTGATATCAGGATATTAGGATCTATATAGTCAATGCTCTAAAGGCTCCTGCATTTTTTAAAGTTATCATTTATTCCAGATAATAGTTTATCACCGTGGAGGTGACTAGAACATATCTGAGGACACTTCCGGTTTCCGTCTCTACCGGAAGTCTCTGTAGTGTTCCCAAGATCCTGGGCTATAAACAACATCTCTGTCCCAGAGTTTCTGAAAGTTTCAGGAACAAGAGCTAGCAACAAAACTTGCTGCCCAAGGTTCCGTCTGTGTCAGTGGCTTTAAGAAAGTTCTCGAGCCATTTTCTAAACTACTTGACGCATAAGAGGCTGCAAATGGGAGAAACTCACGAAAGCTAGAAGTTCTCCACGCTGATCTATCTCAAATGTTCCCTAAAGGCTTGAGTGCTAAAAGCTGGAAGCCCGGACGACGCTACCAGAAAGGGTGGGAACTCTAAGAGCTGAGGCTTGGACGGGTCTTCAGGGCATTGAGAGCTTACCATTAGAGGGGACTAGAGGAGCCCAGTCCTCTTGACTTTGCTTCCTGACCATGGCCTCTTTGTGAGCTGCTCCACGCTGTACGCCTGAAGCAGCACAGTCAGTCATGGGCTAGACCTGAATCCATGAGCCATGATAAACCGGTTCTCTGTGTAAGTTAATTACCTTGGGTAATGTGAGAGAAGGTAATCAACACAAGTCATCCTTTAGGAAGGTAGGCCTGCTTTTCTTCTCACGGAGATCTGCGCTTTCACCTCCATTCCATCGGGTCCTCAGCTCTGGCTTCTATCATCCCTGGAGGAGTAAAACTTGCAGTATAGATGTCTCTATTCAAAACAAGAGTGAAACCTGCAGGTCTAAATCCAGCAGGCTCACCTTAGCAAAAATACCTTTATACCCTCAACTGCTCTATAGAACCACTACCTCAAAGAACCAACGATTTCTCATTGAAATTATCTATGTTAATTTTTTTGATGGGAAAAGTCCCTCCAAATGCTACACTTATGATATTGAGAAGAAATTCCAACTTCTCAGAAGTTGTTCTTGTCTTGGGCAAAAGCAACAGCAACAATAATAAAACAAAACAACAACAACAAAAAATATCAGCAATGGTCGCCTTACCCTCCCCCCAAAAAACTAACTCAGAATTATAAAAGGGTAATTTCCTAAGAACAAACACCACGAAAGAAAAATTCTTTATCAGTAAAGAAAAAGCAGCTTCCTCTCTGCGAGTTCAGCTATCCTTCCCTTTCTTAATAGTCCTACACTCAAAAGAGGCCAAAGGACTCTGACCTTGCCAAGCTAACTGAGCAGGAAAAGGCGATCATGTGTATAAGGTTGTCACCTACCCCACAAATTATGATAAAATATACCTCAGCTCCGGGGGAAAAGACTTGCATTTCTCCGGGTGACATCCACAGTGGTACGTTTAAGGATTTGAATAGAATAGCAATTTATTTCACACTAACGTGTTTTATGGCTATCATCAAGCATGATGTCTTCAGAGACTGAAGGCTGATGTTTTTATGAACTCGGGCTCCTCGATGCATTGTCTCTGTGGCTCAGAACAGATCTTTCCATCTTTTTAAAATTTCCCCTCCTCAGCCCCTGCCTCTGTTCCTTTTTTTTTTAAAGTAAAAGGAAAATTAGGGGGTGGGATAATAAAATGAATCCACATCAGACAAAGGGCACCCGAACAGCTCTCCAGCCCTGCATAGTTTCAGAATGAATGATTATCTGGCTAATTAGTGAAATAAATAATAATAATTGCCTGTCCCTCCTCATTAGAGCCCTTAATAGCAAATGGAACCCCAGTGCAGAGCTCCCGAGAGCTGGTTTAAAACATAGGACTCAATTCTGAGTTGAGAAAAAGAGACACAACTCCACATCTCGCAAAATCCACGTGGGAATGCCAGACTTAGGGGAGCAAGAAATACCAGAGACCTCCCAGATCTGCAAGGTAGGCTTGGGCCACAGAGGAAATGTGGCCATCCTCCTTCCCACTTACAAGTTTCCTATGTCTGAACATCCAAGAAGTGACAGACCATGGTCTGCCCACTCATTCTGGCAGACTATGGGCAGACTCTCCATCACCTAAGGAGGAACCTACCAAGTCCATGCTCTTAGAGACTGGGCTAGCCCATTGCAGCATTTCCTTCCCTTGAGCTTCTAGAGTCAACAGACACATCTGAATTCTCTTGGACTGCCCCGAGTACCTACTACCAAAGACCGTCTGCTGCGCCTAAGAACGTGTTAGGCAGAGTGACTTCGTGCATCAAGTGAACCTTTGCTC
>NW_022196906.1:64213420-64225574 GCF_008632895.1 Mastomys coucha | reverse complement strand
AATCATCACCGCCACCTCTCACACACATATACCCATAATGAAAATTAAAATCTTTAAAATACCAGGACAAGCAGGGCTACACAGAGAACCTCTGCTTAGAAAAAAACAAATCCAAGATAGTTATTAGTGTTCCTCTGGTACTAAAGATCAGTTTCAACTCAGAATCAGGACCTACTTGATTTAAAGGATGTACGTACACCCAGACACATATTTTCAGAACAAAGTTTTCAAAGTTGCAGGAGTTTCAAATAAGGATGCAGAGTGCATTGGGAGATAGCAGCTGTACACAGCAAGGACGACGTAGGTGACTCTAAAAGAAGAAATTCAGAGGGGGTGAAAGGCTGGCCTGTGGCCTGTATCTTCTAAAAAAAAAAAAAGAAATGGATGGTGTTGGTAGATCCGGTGGCATTCCGTCTCCCCTTCCATCGAAGTCATGAATGAAGATTTATGGGAGGCTCCGTCCACTCACAGTCCCATGTGGGCTGCAGCGTGCCTTCATTTTCTCTTGTCACGCACATGAGAAAGATGGGAAAGGGAAGATATTTTTCTACCTTGGTTTGCCTTGACGTGGTCCCTTGGGAGGGAAAGCAAGACAACTCGATAGGAAGACCTGACAGCCGCCTAAAGCTTTGGCGTAGGCTGGGCTAAGATGGGAGTGACGGGGTGGGGGGGTGTTGATGACCTTTTTCTTTCTTGTACTTGTAGAGTCTGTGAAGTCCAAGATCCAGGTGCTGGAAGGATCTGCTGTCTGGAAAGAGCTGCTCTCTGCTTCATGGATGGTACCTTGCTTCTTATTGCTATGTTCTCACGCCGTGAAAGAACAAATAGATCTTTTCAACTCTGAGTGTGTACACCTGTGTGTATATGTGTGTGCAAGTGTATGTGAGCCTGTGTGCGTGTGTGTGCATGCAAGTGTATGCGTATGTGCATATGTGAGTGTGTGCGTGTGTGCACATGTGTGTAGGTGTGTGTAATCGAAAGTGTGTATATGTGTATACAAGTGTGTATGTGTATGTGTGTATGTGTATGTGAGTGTGTGTGTATACACATGTGTTTATTGTGTATGCTGTGCATGTATGTGCATGGGAGTGTGTATGCGTATGTTTGTGTGGGTATGCACTTGTGCATGTGCCACACCTTACAGGACAATTTTTAGGAGTTGATTTTTCTTGTTAGAAGCAACATCTCTTGTTTCTTGCTACCACACAGCATACTCAGAAAAAACAGCTGTTTCTCCTATATTCACTCCCCCCACTGGAAGGTTTTATCCTTGACATTCTCTCTGGTCTCTGCCTCTAAGGTCCACCTCACTCTGAGTGGAACTGCTGCCTTTACTGACTTGACCTTTGACCTTGGCCAGACCTCCAACTTCTCACCTGCACCAACATTGCCTTGGAGTCCCTCCCACCTGCTTTCTTTGGGGGCTTGCCCTAACTCTGGGCCAGCTCAGCCATGGATCAAGTTTAAGTTTTCTCTAGCTTGGGCATACAGTTTATCTGTTTTAAAGCATTGTCTCTCTTCTCCCCAACCAGTATTAGAGATTTAGCCCTGGTGACTTTATGAACCAAAATGCAAACAAGTTTGAGGAAAGACCTTCCGACCTCAAGAGAGTGAGCAGGATTTCCTACATTCTGAGGACATATTAATTACAGATTCAGTAACATCTATTTAAAGAGAAAGTAAAATACTGTATAGAATATATTAAGCATGATTTTTATGAATACTAAAGACATCTAGGGACTGGGGCTGCAGTTCAGTTGGTAAAAACGCCTTTCTAGCATGCTCTCAGCCATGAGTTGTATAGCAAGAACACATAAATCAAGCATAGAAATGTATGTCTTGCATTCCCAGTACTCAGGATCAGAAGTTTAAGGTAATTCTGAGCTACACAGTACATATGAGGCTAGCCTGGGGTAATTACATCACATCTATAAGTAACTAACTTATTGATTAATTTAAAACACTGAAATAGGGGGTGGAGGGATGGTCAGTTGTTAAGAGACTGACTACTCTTCCAGAGGACCCATGTTTAATTCCCAGTACCCACGTGATGACTGCCAACCATCTGTAACTCCAGCTCCAGGGGATGTGACGCCCTCTCCTGGCCTCCTCGTGTATCAGGCACACAAGCGGTCCACAGACAAATATATCATGTAGGCAAAGAACCCATACACATAAAATAAAATAAAAACAAAAAATGTTTCTTAAAAGACTTTTTTAGAAATTGAATTATTTTACTTTGTTGTATAAGACATGGTTTGCTACATAACCAAGTTGGCTTTAAACTTCTGGTCCTCCTACCTCCGTGTTGGGATTGAGGGTCTATGCTGCCATGTCTAGCTAGAAATGTTTGTGTTAACATGCATTTTTAAATTAAGAAAATATAGCAGTGTCCCTCACTTACCTTTCCCGATGTAAACTAAGGTTCCTATCTCTTGCCTTTGGGATAGTCTGCCCACTATATTATATTAAATAACTGTGACCTTAAGGGATGAACAGCTTCAAATATTACATATTTAACACAAACAGGATTAGAGATTTGAATTAGCTTCACTCACCCCGATGTTTTCCACCAGCGCACACAACCCTTGACCATGACAAGTCTGCCTTGGGTACCTTTTCCATGAGGCATTGTAGTGCCAAAGAAATGTTAATGAACCCCAAAAGACCAGACAGGAGTCGATCTGATGGAGCCGATCCAATGCAATCACACCAGTGCCCACCGCTGACACATAGGACAGTTTTGATGGAGAAGAGCCGCAAACATATATCAGGGTCAGGTTTTATAAAAAGCAGCAAGTGGGGGAAAGTAAGTGTTTCTAGCCTGGCAAGCATCTAATTGGAGAGCTACTATGGCCTTTAGCATAAGTGGCTGTTGCTGGGAGTCAAACCATAAACTTAACTTCTGTTTCCCTCTGCATTGGTGGTTGTTAGGCAGGGGACGGGCTTATTGGGGATTAACCTGGGAAATCTGGATATGGGTCTTGTTTGGGTTAGCCTAGAAACTGACGCTAGGCTCAGGTTTGCTTCAGGTAACTTGGAAACTGATGCTAGTTTACCTGATTTCTAACTTAGGTCAGGTTCTCTAAGAAGGAGTCTGAACCCCAAAATTTGGTCTCTCAGCATCCCGTTCATGGACATCTAGACTTAAATCATAACACGGTTATTCTAACCATGGTTATAATCAAAACATGAGCTTTAGACACAAGGCTGGAGGTTGATGGTAGGAATTGAATCTAACCAAAGGACAGCCTCACTCGGTGTATGGACCCTCCCTGGTATGGGGTCAGTTCCTTACAGAAAATAACAAAACACGAATATAGTGCCTAATTAAATATTTCAGACCGTCTAATTAGAAGCCTCCAATGTTTGTCCTGATTACCATGTTGCTGCACTTACAAACTCTCAGAAATCTGAAGGCAATAAGTTCTCAGGCTTTCACTATGGTTATTTTCTTCTCCCTGTGTTGACTTGCCCAGGAAATGAGACTTAATGAGTCTCAGTCCTCCCTGGGAATCACAGGAGAGCTCATTAGCCTTTCCTCAGGTTCCTACCTACTGTCTGCCCATGATATGACTGGGATTTCCTTTGAGTTAAATATATTACCAAAAGGGAGAACCCCAAACAGCTTTGTGCTTGAATGCTGTAGACCAAGGACTGTATAAACATGTGTATATATGTTAGGAGGCTTCTGAGATGAAAGGTGAGAGAGCGTGGAAACAGCCTTCCTTGTCAATGGCATTGTGGCGCAGATTACACAGAAATGGAGTTAAAGTTTACATCTGCACTAGTCCTTCCAAATTCCCCCAGGTGCCCAGACTAAGGCAAGATGGGAAGGAGAGAGTCAAAGAGTCATGATTCTGAGAGTCCACCGGGTTGGAGAACTCCCAAACATGCATCCACAGGTTTCACCAAGGCCTCCTGATTTCCTGGGAAGGGGAGACTCTACACTCTCCGATTGAAGCTGAGTCCCTAGTCCTTCCACAGGTCATCTTAGAAGTCAGGTGGGCTCACCTGGCAATGACATCACCCAGAGAGGAAGAATGTTGTGAGTGTCCTTCGGTAGAAATCATCATGTGAGTTTCTGGACTTTCTTAATGGCCACCATTCTTCCCTACAAATAGAGTCAGTGCCACTCCAATATGGTTGAGTTACAACCAGGGACCAGTGCCAGTTCCTGAGGAATGCTTTCTGAGCTGTACCTGAGCTCTGAGACCTATTTGGATTGCACTAAATTCCAAAAGAATCTTAATTTAAACAAATATTGTTTCACACACACACACACACACACACATGCACACACACACACACATGCATACACACACACACATGCACACACACACATACACACATGCATACACACACATGCACACACACACATACACACATGTATACACACACATGCACACACACATACACACATGCATACACACACATGCACAGACACATACACACATGCACAACACATACATGCACACACACACACATACACACATGCATACACACACATGCACACACACACATACACACATGCATACACACATGCACACACACACATACACATGCATATACACACATACACACATGCATACACACACATGCACACACACATACACACATGTACACACACATACACACATGCATACACACATGCACACACATACATACACACATACATACACACACATGCACACACACACATACACATACACATGCATATACACACATGCACACATGCATACACACACATGCACACACACATACACACATGCACACACATACATACACACATGCATACACACACATGCACACACACATATACACATGCATACACATACACACACATGCACACATACACATACACACATGCATACACACACACACATACACACACACACACAATTTAGGATACAATCTTACATAGTTCTCAAATACTTTGATCTTATTTTAGACTTTCTTTGGGGTCCCTGAATCTAAAACCAATGTTCATTTATGGTGTCAGGAGCTAGAGCAGAGCACATCACTCACTGAGGGCTTACACTGTGTAAGTACACTGTGGCTGGTGTACTTCCATCTCATTCAAAGCCTTATTCTCCATAAGAAAGGTAGGGAACACACAGTGCCAACAGTGAAGGGTGGTTGGGCTTGAACTCCAAACACAGTTCTGGAGTTCCAGTGGCTCTGGAATCTGTCCTCTGACCCAGGATATTGTTCTGTCTATTGAATATGACATATTATAAGCAGATTCCCAGAAAAAAAAATGGTCACACCTGTGTAATGATTCTACAAGACTGCTTATGTCTTCTGTGGTTCTGCAGAATTGGAATGCAGCACATCTAGAACTGGATTCTCTACACCTTCGTTTAGCTCTGTTATTTACCGTTCATTGCCCACCTCTGAGTGAGACCCAGCATCTATTCTCAAGCCCACTTGGTAATATCCTTTTTTTTTTTGAATGGCTGCATAGACTTCTCAGCTTCCACCAATGCCAAGGCTGAGAATGGCAACAGCTAGCAGCTGAGCCCTATCGCAGAGACCTCCCACTTGGCCTCCCTCCCTCCCTACCTGGTGATTCCACTAATATAATTTTAAAGTACCTTGAGGGCCAGTGTGACAGTTTAGCAGATGAAGGTGCCAGCCACCAAGCCTGACAACCTGAGTTCAATGTTCAGTATTACTTGTACCCCCCAAAATAAATAAATAAATAATAGAATGTGATAAAGTTTTAAAAACCTGCTTAATAGTTTTCCCGTACCGTGATACACAGACTTCACGGACCGTTCCCACACTGGGACATGGAATTAGGAGTGCCCTAAATCTGTGTTTCCTTAGTGTGGTTATTCATACTTGACTCCAGAATAAACTATGTTTTACTCCCTTTGATATGAGAGTGGTCTTTTTGTTCAGCAGTATTTTTACTTTAAAGCACGTTCGGTCCTGGCTTTTTTGTTTAATCCTGTATCTAGCTCCCAGGACTTAAGGAAAGGTGTCTAGTTCTTTGGTGTGTGTCAAGGGCATCTCCAACATGGAACAAGAGACTTATTCTCTGAGCTGTTCAGACAATGAAATCACAGTTGAAAAAATTAAAAATTAAAAGCCACCACTCTGAGTCAAGCCTCTTCCCTCTATTAGCCACAGTTTGGAGCTCCCTGGGAACATCTCTGATCTTTTCTTCACAACAGTCCACTGCCTTGCGGGCGAAGGCAGCATGGCCATGTTTTGAAGCCACATGCCATTTCCTGCAGGCACCTGGCCTCTCATGGTTCACAGAGCAGAGTTTTGTTTCTACAAAGAAAAAGGCGTGGAGGGAGGGAGTGAGAAGGAAAGGTGAACATCCAACTGCAGAGAATAAAAGTGCGGTGTGCATGTGACCACGCGAGGTGTTGGATGCAGGCCGTGTACATGTGACCACGCGAGCTGTTGGATGCATGCGGTGTGCATGTGACCACGCGAGGCGTTGGATGCAGGCCTTATCCTTCCACAGAGCTCTAAATCGGATTAACATGTAAAATATTGTAAATGTTTGAACCTCTTTCTCTGAAGTCTACCTCAGTCTCCAGTGTTCTACCAGCTGTTACTAATTCGTAGTAAACACTTCCCTCCTTATGGTCTCTGTGATTCTTCACAACCACTTAAGGGTACTAGTACTAGCTAACTGTCCCAGAGAAATGAGGCAACACAGTCCACCTCTAAAATGGCACCAAGCACAGAGGGAACTACTCCAGCTTTTCTGAGATGCTGCCAACCTTGTAAGAAATAAAAAAGAAAGGTGTTTCCCCAGCCCCAGGTGCTAGGAATGAAGAGGTACACACTCTTGTGGCTGCCATCTTGCCCAAAGAACAAGGTGAGAAAATAAATAAGAGAGTCTAATGGCAAAAGGCTGGGCCAAAGAAGATGGAGCAGGGCCTGCAGGGGGAAGTTGCCAACTAACTTAAGGAAGTCAAGATTCTAGAAGATACACGAAAGGGAGGTGTGGTGGTTTGAAGGAGAATGGCCCCCATAGGCTCATAGATTTTGAATGCTTTGGTCCCTGGGAGTGGCACTATCTGAAAGGATTAAGGGGTGTGGCCTTGTTGGAGAAAGTGTGTCACTAGGGGTGGGCTTTGAGGTTTCAAGAGCACAAGCCCAGCCCAGTTGCTTTCTGTTCTTACTGTCTGCAGATCCAGGTCCAGAACTCTCAACTCTTCCCCAGCAGCACTTCTGCCTGCCTGTGTGCTGCTATGCTCCCTGCCATGATGATAATGGACCAAACCTCTGAAACTGTAAGCCAGCCCCGATTAAATGTCTTCTTTTATTATATTAGAGTTGCCTTGGTCACGGTTTCTCTTCATAGCAATAGAACACTGTCTAAGACAGGAAGCCATAAGTAACTTCAGCTTTCTCCAGCTCCAGGTAGTAAAAATTATGCTACAGGAAATCCAGCCCCAAACTTGCTTGGGTAGCATATAGAGTCCAAACGCACTGTTAGAAAACCTCACTGAAGGAGTTAAAATAAAAACCAACAGCAAACCAATATATCCACTAAGGTGCCCAGCATAAGAAAATATAAAACCACTCCAGACATTTTTACAACTTTAGGAACATGAAACCCTGAAGATGCAGAAAATCTTGATGAAAAGAAGCTTATAATTAAAAGGGGGGATACCCAAGAGGAAATGAGCCCAAAAACTAGACTCTGGCCATGGATGTAGCTCAGGGGCAGAACACTTACCCAGCATTCACCAGGCTACAGTTCATTGCCCATACAGAGTGAGAGAGAGAGGGACAGGAACAAAGGGGGGAATGGAGAGAGGGAGAAGAAAGATGGAGAGAGAAAAGAGGGAGTGAGGAGAGAAGGAGCAGATAGAATAAAGAAACTACAGGGCTGGAAAGATGGCTTAGTGGTTAAGAGCACTGGCTGCTCTTCCAGAGGACCCAGGTTCAATTCCCAACACCCATAGAAGCTCACAACTCTGGATAACTCCAATTCCAGGAGATCTGGCACCCTCACACAGGCAAAACACCAATGCACATAAAAATAAATAAATCTTTTAGAAAACTAGAGGCTAAGGACAGAAGACAGTAGAAGGATCTGAAGCAGGCAGTGAAGGTGTGCATGTCTGAGTCTGGAAAGACGGCTCTTCTCGTAAGAGTGCCTGCTGCTCTTTCAGAGGATCCAAGTTTAGCTGCCAGCACCAACGACAGCTGGCTCACAGCCCTAGGAGGATCTGATACCCCTTCTGGCCTCTGAGGGCAGCCCTGCTTCTGGAAAATTCTGGAAAAACATAACAGAATGGGAAACTAAACAAATGATCCAAGTTGCTATAACAAAACACCACAAGCAGGGAACCTTAGCACCACAGAAATATAGGTCTGTCCTCTGGAAGAGCAGCCGCTGCTCTTAACCCTGAGCCATCTGTCAGCTCTAGAGGCTACTAATCTGAAATTGAGGTTTGGGCAGGGTGACACTGCCCGTGGCCATCCCACTGAGTGTCTATGTTTAAATTTCTCTTGGTGATAAGGACAGCCGTCGCAGTTGGTGACAGCCTATACCAACAACCTCATTTCAAATTTGATTACCTCTATGAAGGCCCTGTTTCTAAATGAGGCCACGTTCTGAGGGGCTGAGGGTTAGCTCTTCATTACGTCTTCTTTCAAGAAACAACTTGACCCGTAACACATGCTGTAGAAAAAAAAAATAAGGCATTTTGAACAAACTATTATTCAGTCACGAAAATAATGAGATCTTGTCATTGGTGTCGTTGAACCTAGACAACGGTACGTTAGGTGTGTATGTGTGTGCCTGTTTGTCTGCATGTGCACCAGATATGCACGATTGCCTGTGGAGGCCAGCTGATCCCTCTGGAACTGACATCACAGATGGCTGTGAGCTACCAAGTGAGCGCCAGTACTCTGGAAGAGCAGCCACTGCTCTTAACCCTGAGCCATGTTGCCAGGTCTGGTAAGCTGAAATTTTGACTTAAAGATTCAATACTAAAAAGTAACGATCTTTCAGAGATAGGTGATACAATGTATAACTTCAAACGCAGAGAAGGGACCAGACTAAAACAAGCAGCTCTTTGAAATGAAGCCAAAATGGGATAACGGTGGCTGGCAAGAAATGATGAGCCAGGCATGGTGGCGCACACCTTTAATTTCAGCACTGGGGAGTCAGAGGCAGGCAGATCTTTGGGAGTCTGAGGCCAATTTGGCTACATAATGAGTTCCAGGACAGCAAGGACTACACAGACCTGGTTGTCTCAAAAAAAAATTAAATTAAATTAAATTAAAAATCACATTTTAATTCATAGAATTTAATTGAACTGAAGCAGCCAATTAAAGACAAATATTCTGAAGGTTTTAGTAATTCAGTTATGTGCCAATGAGAAGAGTCAAGTATTGAAATACAATAATACCACACAAAATTAAAATGGAAGGATAGAAAAAGGTCTCCTGTCAAATAGAAATCCAAAGAAAGCTTAAGGGTACTAACCTAGAGCTGGCAGGACATGCCTTTATTCCCAGCACCCAGGAGCCTAGGCAGGCAGATCTCTGTGAGTTCAAGGCCAGCCTGGTCTACATACCAATTTCAGGCCATCCAGAGGTAGATAGTGAAACCCTGTCTCAAAATTTAACCTGTATTTTAAAAATTATTAATGTTGTTGGGGGAAAGCTCTTTGGAGGAGTTAAGAAGGGACATTGGTTCATAACAAAGAAAAGAAGTGGGTCATGGGAGACAGCACGGTGATCAAAGATCGGATGAACCAAAGCACACTTCCTCACACTGCACAAAGCAAAACACTTAAGCAAATCATGTAAGAAATTGATAAACTCATCACAATGCCAGGAGTGTTTAAGCACTCCTGTTTTCAATAGGCAAGTTTAGCCAAGGTGCAAACTTCGTCTCTACAAACGAAGTGTAAGATCCATAGCTGTCTGTCTTCTGCCAAACTCAACATTAGATAAGATGTATGTTCTCTCCCAGAAAATACCGGTTTCATCTAAATGGATGGGAAGCTAAGTGCTCTGGGCAAGTCCACAGCCTAGAAAGTATGTGCTAATAATTCATTACGGATAGTGGGGACTTCCCTTTTAACAAGCACAACTATTACAAATGGAATAATTAATGAAGACATAAAATAATGGATTGAGAAAAACAGAAAAGGAAAACTATGTCACTGTCCTTCCTCTGCAGTATTTATGAGAGGCCGGTTTCATTTCTTAAATTATTAACTTACTGTGTAAGATAACTGGAAGATTGCTTATATTCATCCTAAATGAAGGGGGAAAATTTACCTAAAAACATTAAGAATCGTAAATAGGACTTACTTTGACTTCCTTAAGACGATAGCGGCAATGCTGCCCCCTAGTGGCAGACCCCAGCAACCTAACGTGACCTGGAGGAAAAGTTTTCTGAACCATGGGTCATTTTCCTAACAAAAGCTTTAAATATAGGCCACAGAGTTGATGATTGTGTAAGTGTTAGGTCAGTGTCTGTTATTAACGTCATTCCCATCATTAGCATTTGTATTATGCTCAAGCCTATTGCTAAGTGTCTCTGTGGCGGGTACCCATTTCCAAGTTGAAGGTCAGACTACACAGGAAGGGCAATGCATATCTAAGGAACAATCTTCAGCCATTTTTCTCAGAAGACAGTGGGACACTTAGCCATTGCCTTCCTGGTCTTGCTAGCACACTACACAAAGAGCACCTTGGAGATCAATAGTGATGCCCTAGGGAATAGCCAGGGGTACTCATCCCCTACTCTAGAACTCTACCACTGAAGGAAGGCGGGCAGGTCTCAGGTACAGTGATAGCATCTGAGTGCATGTGTGCGAGCATGCATGCGTGCATGCATGCGTGTGTGTGTGTGTGTGTGTGTCTCACAGATTAAATTATGTAACTTTCCATTAAAAACAAGCTCAAGCCTGATTTCATCATCAGGGGTTCTCTAAATATTATCATCTATAGGGGGAACCAGTTCTATAATTCCTAGCTTTTAAAAGTTTGTGTCTCAAACTGAACTTGCTGAGTAGGCCTGGCATACACGGTCCAGGCTTGACTCTGAGCTGCAGGTAGCAGAGCAGGTGGTTTCCACTCAGTCACTTTCTAGGACAGCAGCTGTAGGACTTTGCATGCCTTAGTTTGCATGAACTACCATGGTGTACACATCATGTAGGTGGGGGCCATTTTCACTTTGGTTTTGTGATACAGTTTTGTGGCTTTTAGACCACTCAGGAATGCTTAACTAGAGAGACGGCATCTCCTTTCTGGAGAGTTATGACTAAGCAAAGGAACTGGAGTTGGGGGAGGGAGGGAAGGAATGTGAGCCAAGCCTTCTGAAGATGACTTGGGGGTCTGAAACACACAGGCCTTAAAATGTCTTGCTGCCAGTGCTGAACTCTCAGACTTTTCACAAAAGGAAAGCTGTGGATGGTCATTCAAAGCTCAACACAAATCAAAGCAGCCAGTCATCTACCAACTTGGCTGTTTTATTGTTTTTTTAATATTGTTGATACTTGAAATCAATATGAGCCACCTGCTCCAACCTATCAGAATGTCCAAATTTGAAGGAACGTGCTCCACTCTGTTGACAGAGTGTGGAGCTTCTGAACTCACAACTGCTTGTGGAATCTTCTGGAAGTTTCTTAAACACCTACCCTATGAGCTAGTCAGCTCACTCCTGGGCATTTGTTTAAGATGAATGAAAAGATCCCCATAAAACCACTTATATAGGGAGCGTCTCAGAAGAGAGGGTAACAGGATGTAAAAGCCGGAGGTCGGTGTGCATGGCACCTATGAACTTGCTGCAGTTACGTTTCCTACACTAGAGCTACACAAGATAAGTCATCAGGAGCAGTCAACATTCCAGCAGGAAACATCAATTGCATTCAGTGAGCTCCTGAAAAAAATTGGGGTGGGGGAATTTTGAAAAGTGGGGTGTGTTGGAGAGAGGTCCAGTATGAGTGGGGAAAAGGAGCTGGGGCTTAGGTAAGATCAAGATACATTGTCTGCATGTATGAAATGGAATAAATAAAAAGATTTCTTAAAAAGTGAACCTAGATAAGTGTACTTTTCCATTTATCTAGAGCTTAAGAAGTAGATGCAGCCAGGCAGTGGTGGTTCACACCTTTAATCCCAGCACTTGGGAGGCAGAGGCAGGCAGATTTCTGAG
>NW_022196906.1:64199732-64212232 GCF_008632895.1 Mastomys coucha | reverse complement strand
TCAATAGCGGGCGATATATTTTTCTTATATAAATTTTAAATACAAAGGCAAATGGCATGGAAAAATTAGAATCGATGGCTTTGGGACCCCAGCACTCAGAAGTCACAGGCAAGCACTACGCTCTTGACTTTAACCTGCAGGTTCCACTTTGTGTGGGTTGTGTTTTTCATACATCATGGGTTTTTATAAATTTACTATTCAATCCAGCAGCCCTACTTTGTTCACAAAATATAAGCAAAACAAATATGTCAGGGTAATGATGCCGGGAGTCTCCCTTATTGAAAAGAGCAGTTTATTAATACCTTATTGCTACAAGCTAGATCTTATTATCATCTTGGGTCATTTAGAATCTTATTAGGTATTCTGCTGGTGGATGGGTAATCCTGTGATAAATTCTTTGGCATGTCCTTCACAGTTGTCATAGCAGGACCATAAACGGCATTTATAACTATCTCGCCTAGAGGAAGTGGCTGGCAATTGTCTGCTTAGCATGCAGGAAATATTCAGATTGTGTGTGTCTGGGAAGACACCAGCCCAGGCGAGAGCTCTCCAAGTTTACTCAGCACACATTTTCCTGAAGACTCTCCCCTTTGAAAAAGTCACCAGGTCAAGAATGTGGGGACCAACACGGATTTGGAAACTCCCATCCCCACCCCCCACCCCGTGGCTTTTCCTGCCCAGTCAAGCGGACAGCAGAGCAAGGCCAAGGCAAGGTTGCTTTACTCCTGAAAGGCTGTTTGAGTCTTTGCTCTCAAACACCAGATCACAGTACCTGTTATTTTATACTTGTTTTTTAAACATTTGATTTCACAAATGACTTTGTGATTTTTTTTCCCTGAATTAATGTCTGGCATCTAATTAGTACATCAGATGAGAAGATGAATCTAAAGGGGCATAAGATTAAGAATGTAATTCCCAGCATAAGCTACTCTTGCTGTACACAAAATGATAAGATTTCAACACTTATGCAAATCCTCTCTCTTGCTGTGTGTGTGTGTGTGTGTGTGTGTGTGTGTGTGTATGTGTGTTCCTAGGGAACTGTGAATGTGGACACACTGATACAAACCCACCATTGCTATTCCTAGGACAATTCTCTTAAGGGGCAAACAAAACCGTGTAGCACCTTCTCACCCCAACCAGCACTGTGTGCCAATACACACTTCACAGTAACTCACAATCAATTTCTTTTTATTCTTTAACAACCCTGGGTATTTATTTAAAACAGTTGGCTTTGTCTAGAATATTTTTTGCTCTTTTCTTCCACTACACCCAGGAAGTCTTAAGTTAGATCCTTATACAAGGGAACCAAACCAAGGATTTCTAAGGTAATTTTCAAACACAGAAGAGGGAGTGGATGGGAGTCAGGGAGAAGGAAGACCAGGCAAGGGGATCATTGAGCTGCTTGTTTGGCCAGCTGATGGTTCAGCCTCTGGGAATCTGTGAGAGGAGGAGACAGGAATCCGGGTCTTTTTCTAGTTATTCTCCTTGGACATTGCTTGTGAACTGATCCTAAAGGTAAAATGTACCTAGCTAGAACAGAAGAAACCCTGAGTTATGGAAACAGCTGGGTTGGCCCACCATAGAAGTCAAGGTGCCATAGGAGAGGCACTGATGGTCTCCACTCTGCAGACCGACTCTCCCACCCTTCAAGTCTAAGCAGTGCACTGTTTTCTCTGCAAAAGCGGATCATCCGGGTCCAAGCTCGATGGTCCTTCATGTTTTATTACAGCCTGCCTTTGCCTCTAACCTGCACACTCCTTTGGGAAGGGGTGATATCTGCTTTGTGCTTGTAGCCCTGGGAGAAGTCTCTGCATAACGAAAAAAATCCCACATTCATATATTCCACAAGTACTGGGGGAAAAAGAAATCCATGTCCACTGCCCTTAATTTGTGAGCCAGCTCTCCAGCCCCGTCTATTGTTGTTGTTGTTGCTATTGTTATTTTTATTAAACACACTCCAGAATTTATACAACTAAATTGCCAAGGTGGCTTCCCTAAGACTGACTGTGTGCAGCACGATGCTATACATGCTGGGTATGTTCCCAGCTGGGTTGGTTTGCCTGAAGGTCTAGTTAAGAATGAAGAGTATGGGCTGGGGAGATGGTTCAGCTGCTAATGCCCTTGCCTCGCAGGGGTGAAGACCTGGGTTCTGAGTTCAGATCCTCAGAGCCCAAATGAAAAACTAGGCACATCACTGGGATTCTGGCAATAGCAAGACGGGGTGTGGACCCCTGAAAACTCAAAATGGCTAACTAGCTTGGCGTGCACGGCAAAAGTTCAGGCCAAGGAGAGACCCTCCCTCAAACAAAAGGTAGAAGGCACCCAAGACCACCCAAGACTGTCTTCTGATTCCCACATGCAACCATGTATGTATACATACACCCACGCCCGCCCCTATCTGCTACACAAAAGATAACTTTAAAAAAAGGGTGAAAGTTAGAGAATAAAGGAAATGAATATTCATATGATAAATAATAAGTTCTGGGTAAATATATGCTTTGAGCAATGTTGATCCTCCGTTAGGAGAAGTGTTTTACTTATTTGTTCAATAAATATGGCACACAAGACCCAGATCTCTTGATGCAGGAGTGAGTGAGACCCCATTCTTTCCTTAGGGATCTTACAGGTTTGGAACTGACCTGCCACCCACATTTCCAGGAGGGTTGGTCGCACGGCAGCCATATTGTTGTTCCTCTGTGTTCTGTGCACCCCTGCTTCCCTCTGGAAGGCAGCTTTTTTTTTTTTTTTTGGTTTTTTTCGAGACAGGGTTTCTCTCTGTAGCCCCGGCTGTCCTGGTACTCACTCTGTAGACCAGGCTGGCCTCGAACTCGGAAATCCGCCTGCCTCCGCCTCCCAAGTGCTAGGATTAAAGGCGTGCGCCACCACCGCCCGGCTTGGAAGGCAGCTTTTATTCTAGTTGACATGACCTGTATCCCTCTTGACTAGCAAGCGCGTGTGATTTAAATACACTTCTGTCCTCAGCACAAGGGCAATCTACTTTTTCTTATACTGCACACAGAAAAAGCCTACTGCACATGTCCAGAAGTCTGTAGACGTGCCCACCACCCCAGGCCTACCCGTGCCCACCACCCCAGGCCTATCCGTGCCCACCACTCCAGGCCTACCCGTGCCCACCACCCCAGGCCTACCCGTGCCCACCACCCCAGCCCTACCCGTGCCCATCACCCCAGCCCTACCTCCTGTGCTGGTCCAAGCTGTATGAGTAATTCTGTGAGTGTCTGCTACTGCCTAGAAGATTGGTGGTACCCACAATTCCCAGAAAGCCAATGAGCACTCTTGCTCACTGATTGGCTTCATAGCGGCCAATCAGAGCTTAAGCTGTCTAATTAAAGCCCAAGAAGGAGCCATTGACTCCCTGAATTCCAAGGCCCGCTAACTTTACCTAAACAACAGAATGAGGTCAGGTGCATATCTGCCCCAGAATAACTAGCAACAGCGAGAGAAGCGCCGGGCCAATGTAAGCAGCTCGGGGAACACTAACAAGAGTAAGCAAAGGCTATGTCTAGGTTGCAAGAAGGAAAAGCAGGGCCTGTCCACATTAACACACAGCCTCCTTACAGCAGTCTCCAATGCACACCCTGAAGATCCCTTTCTGTGCCAGTGACACAGAGCTAAATCTGTGTTGTCACATAGAGCATTCACAAAAAGCACATTGTTGTTTCATGTATGAGTGTGTGAGTGTGTATGTGGGAGTGAGGGGATGTTTGTATGTGAGAAAGAGTGTGTGGTGAGAGATGAAGAGAGGGGGGAGGAGAGATGGCAAGGAGGGAGGGAGGATGAATCAAGTCAGGTATGTTGGTTGGATTTTGTCAGTCTGCTACAAGCTTGAATCTAGGAGAGAGAATCACAACTAAGAAAATGCCTCCCTCATATTAGCCTATAACAAGTCCGGGGGACATTCTCTTGACTAAAGATTGGGATGGGAGGTCGCAGCTGGTGCCACTCCTGGGCTCCCAAGGTGTTCACAAAAGGTAGCTGAGCAAGCCATGCGGGGCAAGCCAGTAAGCGAGAGTTTGTCCATGGCCTCTGCTTCATTTCTGGCTTTGCTTGAGTTTGCGCCCTGACTTTCCTCAGTGACAGACTATGTCTGGGACATGGAAGGAAGTAACCTCTTTCCTCCACAAGTTGCTTTGGTCATGGTATTTTAACCACAGCGAGCGAAAGCGCATTGAGACACCAGGTTTAGACTAGACTAAAGATGCTGGTGCAGCTCTGGAGTCCCAGTCCAAGTCTTTTCCTCACTCTTACAGAGACACCATCCTCACCCCCATTTGTTTCCTCCTCTGTGGACAACACAGCTTCTCACCTCGGAAGCTCATGGTAGCCATTCTCCTGAATGACAGAAACGTACTGATTTTCTTGAAGACCAGCAAGCTCATTTCCGGTCACATTAAAACTCACTTACCCCAAACCCTCTGCACTATAGAACTATAAATTATATAGAAAAGAGGCCGAGTGCATACTTTATGCCTATGATTTCAATATTTGGGTGGCTGACACAGAAGGATTGCTGTGAGTCTGAGGCTGGCACAGGCTACATAGAGAGTTGTAGGCCAACCTGGGGTACAGTGTGTGGACCCTGTTCCAGAAAAGAAAGCAAATAAAGAAAGTGAGAAAGAATGTAGAAAAAAGAAAAAAAGGAGGAGGGAAGGAAAAAGGAAAGAAAAAGGAAAATAAAGACCATACAAAATATACAGTGTGTTGGAACCAGTGTACCCCACATAGCATGTCGGAACCAGTGTACCCTATACAGCATGTCAGAACCAGGAAACCTAGCCAAGCACAAATGTTTTAAGCTCCACTGCACACGGAGACATCACCCCAGTCTGTTCCTACAGCTGTGGCTGCACTGATTCCTGAGCTCATATTTAGCAAAGGGACATTTTAAGAAAGTCAGCATGAGAGAGAGAGGGGGAAAAAAAAGCCTTCTCAAGTGTGTGTATGTTATTAATCATAATTAAGGCAGATCTGACAGCTTCGGAGCCGATGAGTTCCTTTCTCTGACATCAGAATCCTAAAGGAATACTTATGCTATCAACCTCACTAGGCTCTACCTGTAATATCCACGTCTAGATGAGGTCTTAGAGAGGACCCTGAGCTTTCACCATTCCTATTTGCCTGGTGCATAAGCCAGACCTGCCTTGGACAAAGCTCAGGGAGCCACATAGGAGTTCAGTGTGCACCTCGGGAACATATACAGCCTGCTCCACATTTCCACTAAAGGGCCATGCTTTGAAGTGCTTCGTTTTTTGTCAGTGTGGGCAGCTCTGCCCTTGTGTTCTCAGCTAAACTGGGAAGAGAGCGCTCAGTCTGTGATGTCGCAGTCTCCTCATCTGAGAGACAAGGAACAGGAATGGATTCTCATTATGAGATGGACTCATTTCCACAAAGTCAAATGGGAGAATGGCTTCCATTCCATCGCATCCCATTTTACAAACTCACTTGCCAAGAAGGAGCAGGTCCAGGGCAGGGCTTGATGCCTTCGAAGGTGATTCCAAAAATTCAACATGACCATCATCTAGTGGCCACAAGCAGCAGCAGCTGCTCTCTCACTCACTAGGGAATGTGTTTGGTCTGGGGTGGGGAATTCTCCAGCTACTGACTTCCAGGGAAACCTTCACAACAAGGGTGTCTGGACAGTTCTCATAGTCTGTTTCCACTCAGAAGATCACCATTATTTGCCAGGACTTGCTCCAGGGAAGCAGTGTTCCTGGGGCTGGGATTCTTTGCAATCCATAGATGTCAATGAAGGAAATGGAGGAGAGATCTTTTATTGGAGCTGATGAGGAGGCTCTGTAGGCAGAGGGGCTTGCCACTAAGCCTGACAACCTGATCCTTGTGAACTACATGGTGGAAGGAGAGAACTGAATCCTGAGCCTGGAAGTTGGCCTTTCCCACTCACCAATTACAGAAAGGAGGAACCCCTTGGGGAGTATTTTTCCAATCGATTTATGAACTCAACATCATGTTAAAGCTTCAAAATGAGGAGCAGGGAGATGGCTCAGTGGGTAAGAGAGCTTACCATGTAAGCATAAAGACTTCAGTTTGAGCATGCACACCCATCCCCTATGTCCATACACATGTATCACACAAATGCAGAACACACACACACACTCACACACAAATAAATAGATAAATAAATAGATAGATAAATAAATAAATATATAAATAAATAAATGAATAAGTAAATCCCCAAAGGAAGCAAAACAAAATTTAGCAGGGGCATAAAATAAGCCAGTCTTACCATGTGGAGATACACAGAAAAGGTATTTTTCATTCTTTACTTAAAAATAATTTTATCATGTCTTAATTCTTTTTATTTTGTGTGCATATGTGTATGTACAAATTTGCACCCATGACACAGACTGCATATAAAGATCAGATGCAAGTGGCAGAAATCAATTCTCTCCTCCCACCATGAGTGTCCTGGAGATAGAGCTCAAATTATCAGGCATGGTGGCAAGCACCTTTACCCACTGAGCCATCTTGCTGGACCCAGAAAACAAAAAATTTCAACTGTAATACCGTGGGTAGAATGGAAATCATTGTGTTATATAAATGTACCCAGGCCAAGAAAAATATTGATCTTGTGGCCACTAACACATGAAAAAAATCTCCCTTTATTTTTCTTTTATTGAAAATAGATTTTTTTTAATACAATATATTATGACTATGAGCTTTCCTTTCCCTAGCTCCTCTGAGATCCTCCTTCTTTCTCTCCCATCTGAATCCACATCCTTTCTATCTCCACTTAGAAAACAAACAGGCACCTAAAGAGTAAAATAATAAATAAAAATTATTTTATAAATATAAAAATATAATTTTTAAAGAATAACAAATAAATAATAAGATAAAAAACTGGAATAGGACAAAACAAATAAACAAAGAGAAAGCACGAGAAACACATACAGAGAAGGCACATTTGCACAAATAGGAATCCCATAATAAATATGAAAGATTTAGGAAAAAAATGCTCTGATCAACCAATAGGAAATAAAGAACTGTGTTGGCTACCTACTGCTGGGTTTGGGGCCTGCCCTTAAATTAAAAAAAAAAAAAAAAAAAGGCTGCTGTCCTTTAAAAACAAATATGACATATAGAAAGAAGAGCAAGCATATTAAGATAAGATCAAGCAGCTTGAACAGAAAAGAAGTGGATATTCTGCTATATGGAGATGACACTATATGAGAAGTGAATTTGTGATTGTTAGCCAAAGCTAAATCTAATAAACACCTAATACAGAAAGAAAAATAAATTTAACACAAAATTTCTAATAAAAATCTTATTTTCTTTACTTAAAAAATCAACAAAACTGAACCATAAAGAACAGTTTACATTCTCAGTGAGACTCCGTTGGAGAGAGTCAATTTTTTCATTTGTGAGAGGTTATCAATTAGAGAGAGCACCTGGGTCAGTCACATGAAACTTTATGAGTTGGCCTTGGAAAAGCCAGGCGTGCAGGGTGGGTGAGTATCACAGGCTGTGGAGGAGAGAGTATGGGAAGACAGGAGGAAAGCTGGCAGGTGGGCACTACCTTACAGGTAGACGTGGCCACCAAGTTCTGGTGTTCTATTAAACAGTAGGGGAACTACATGTCATGATAACAAATCTTAAAATGGACAGAAGAAAGAACTTGGAATGCTGTCCCCAAGAAGTCACAACTCACATTGAGGAGTTAGACATTCCTAGCCAGAGTTAAACATTGTAAGAGGCATTTAAAAAAAAAAAAAAAGATTTATTTATTTATTATATATAAGTACACTGTAGCTGTCTTCAGACGCTCCAGAAGAGAGCGTCAGATCTCATTATGGATGGTTGTGAGCCACCATGTGCTTGCTGGGACTTGAACTCAATGTATAAGCCATCACATCCTTCCTAGACCCTAAGTGACATCCCTATATATGAACTTATTTATTGGTTGCTGTTGATGTTGCTCTGACACAAAGTCTCATGTAGGTCAGGCCAGGGCTAGGCTTCAACTCACTATATCTTGGAGATGGGAGGTGACCTTGAACTTTGGATATCCTTGCCTCTGCCTCCCAAGTTCTGGTATTACAGCTGTGTGCCACCATGTCTGGCTTATTGCACCGTTAAGTGACTAAGCACACTAAATGGATTTTAAAAAAAAGAAAAAGAAAGAAAGAAAGAAAGAAAAAGAAAAGGAAAGGGCACGACTGTTCCTAGGTACAGTGGAGGAAAACGTTTATTGTGGATATGTGGGCAAGCATAGCCAGAGGCTGGGGCATCTGGGAGAATCCAGAGTGGACATGACCAGACTGAGCTGAGCTGTATAAGGAGAGGGGGAGGGGAGGAGAGAGGAGGAAGCGGGGAACCAGGTGCATCAGCCAGGAGACCAAATGCACAAAAGGAGTGGGCACCCAAAATGTCTGGATTATAGAGAGAAGAGCAGCCCAACTCCCTGGGCTGGAGAGTTCAGGGTAGGGGGCAGGCATGCAAACCAGGAGGACCCAGTAACAGCTAGGTCTGAGGAGACAGGAATGCTGGGAGGACCTGGAGGTCGGGTTCACTTTGATACGTTATTATGTTAAATAGGCACCTCAGCCATTCTTCCCATTTGTCTCAGGGTTTGAGACTTAAAATACACAAAGCTCACACTCCACCAACAGAGTAATATGCTCAGCTCAGCTCTTTATGTGTAAGTTTAAAAAAATAAATGTAAAAAAAAATATCAGGAGACAATAGGAGTGGAAGTCAAACCATGGTTGTTACAGCAGATCGAAAGTTCAGTAGTGACAGGAAATCTGTCCACTAGCACTGGCAGCTAGAGGCACCAAGAACTCACCTTTCCTGGGCTAGGAAAGGTTGGTGCCTGAGGAAGACAGGTAGCTCTGTTTCCGTCCTGTCCCACTGGAAAGAAATTATTCTTTAAAACTCTGAATTGCTAACTTTCTAGCTTAATCTTGCCCATAGCAATCTAAAGGTGGGAGTGCCAGGATTAGTGATGACCTCAGGCAAGTCAGTTTCTTTCATCCTAGTAGGAACTGCCCTCAAATCAATGATTCATCTAGGACCAGTTTCTGCCTCGCCTAACTTGACTCGGAGACGACTGCAGACGTTCGGTAGCTCTCTGACGCGTTAAACCAGCCACCTCTGCTGATTTTGGGTTTTATTGTTTATTCTTGGCCATAGCTCATCTTAGTGAGACCCCCTGGGACTCAGCAATTAGCTTGGAGACGGCACTTTGATAAGCAGCAGTAATTAATGGCATAAAACACAGTTAGCCGGCTTCTGAGGGCTTGCCTCATGCATCTCGGTCTTTCTGCTTAAAATTCACGTTTAAAATGCAGATGTTACTTCTTTTAGAAAAAATCACTGATCACAAACCCGTTAATGTTAACCCTCTACCACACAATAGGAAGCGATGGATCTTAGTGACTTTGTGAGTGATTGGGCCTGAGGCAATCTTTCCAACCACACACACACACACACACACACACACACACACACACACACACACACACACACACACGGGCAATGTGCAACTCGAGAATTCACACCCTTCCTTTACCACAAGCAAAACTGTAAGGCAAGACTTCATCAAGCCCTGAATGGAAAGTTAAAGAAAATTATCATTATCATTTCTTCTTTCAGAGACCTCATTTAAACATAGTGCAGGAAAGGAAAAGGAAGGATTCATTATCGCACACGTTCAATTTGCCATGAATCAAGTGGAAAAAACAATTTCAAGTTCTCAGGCAGAAGAGATTTCAATGTGAGTTTCCTTTTAAGCAGACCGTGACATTCACTTTCTTTCATAAGCTGGGCCTCACGGTTGGTAACTGACCCCCAGTCTTCACACAGGAACGGTGTGAGGAGCGAAGGTTAGCAAAGAGGAATGAGTTTCTCAACAGTCACACCTCTCTCCCCATGAGAAAATTTTATTTTATTTTCTATTTGTGCATAGATGGGGGTGGGTAGAGACAAGAGGTAGCTCATCACTCGACTGAAATCCCACCCTCAGAGCTCAGTTATCACTCTTTCAGCCTGCCCTCCCTCCTGCCCTCCTCTCCTCCCTCCTGCCCTCCCTCTCTTCCTTCCTTTTCTTTTTAAAATTCTTTTGATTTTAAAATTTTGAGACAGGGTCTTGTTATGCAGTTCAAGCTGGCCTTCGACTTGCTATGTGGTCCAGGATGGCTTTGAACTCCCAGCCCTCTGTCTCTGCCACAGGGAAAACTGGGGTGATAGGCACACACCACCACACATAGCTCTGATACATTTCCTAAGGTATGCTTTTCCAGTTTCTCCCCCCACCCCACACCCTATCCCCACATAATGCCATTCAACTGGCACCCACGTTCCTTTCCCTACGAGGACCCAGAGGAACCACCAACACAATTTGAAAGCTTCCTCTCCAGTCCTTTCAAAACCAGCACCAGCAACATTCTCACGGTTGCTATGGCCAAACTAAGAAAGAGACAGGCAAAGTGCAGAGAGAGCCAGCTGCAGGATGCCCAGCCTCAGATGACACATTTACGACCCAACCCCTGCACTCAGGACTCAGGGGACATTAGAGAAGATGGGGTGGGAAGATCATAAGAGCCAGAGGACCAGGATGTCTGTTGTGTTTTCTGTATATGACATGACAGGGAAGCTGCACAGACGAGATCTCAACAATATGGCTGCCTAAACAAGACCTGCACGATGACAACGTCAGTTGACGTAGCGACTTGGATAGGAGAACTCTTTCAAGGGTCCACCCTTGGATGAAGAGCTGCAGGCATTGAATGGCTTCTGGGAAAGGGAGAATCAGTCTTCTCCAGGAGGTGCCCCCTGATAGGTTATCCGATCCCAAACGGTCAACCCTAAACACACACATACAAATGAGCCACACTAACTGGACTAAGTAGGTTGTGTTGATACATGCATATTCACATGTGACAACAGTTAGAGGTCATGAATTTGAGAGAGAGGGGAGACAGAGGAGTTGGAGTGGGGGTATAAATACATGATGTAAATACTGTACTAATGTATAACAGTCTCAGATATATTTTTTTAATTTAAAAAAGAAAAGAAAGAGGCAGAAAACAAAGTATTCAGTTCAATAAGAATGCAAAATTCTGACCATAGTATACCACGAGCTGTTTTCTGGAACTCGTTAATTTCCTAGCAACCCCTAATCCTCACTAAGAGCAACATCCTAGGTCAGCCCAAAGGATGCCCTATTTTCTGTTCTTGTTGTCGTAATAAAATAACTGACAAAATAACTTAGGGCCGGAGGGTTTATTCTGGATCACAGCTCTAGGCACAGTTCATCCTGATGCAGACTCAAGGCAGCAAGAACTCAAAGCTCTGATCACATTGCCTCTGTGGTCAAGAATAAGTGAACCACGGCCTTATCTTGCTGCTTGGTTCCCTTCTGCATATATATATATATATATATACATATATATATATATATACATATATATATACATATGTATGTATATATGGATCCCAACCAGGTAATAGACACCATGCACAGTGGGAGGCACTTTCCACCACCGTTATTGTAATTAAGATGATCCTCTAGGCCAGCTACAGGCCCATCTCCAGGAGGATTCTAGAGCCTTTCAGGTTGAAAATCATCACTGTCACAAGCAGGCTTCCAATTTTCTCTTCCCTCTTGTTTTCAAACTAGCGGTTGCCAGTAGAAGAGTGGGAGAAGTGGACAAAGGATCCTCCAAAGAAAATTTAAGACATTCATTCATTCATTCATTCACCAAACAATTGCTGGGCTCCTGTTAAGCAATCAGTCTCTGTGTCCACAGGAGATATGTTGGTGAACAAATGATTTCCACTTTCAAGTAAGCTGCCTAAGCAGAAAAGACCAGCATGACACAAAATAATTAATCAAATCAGCCAACCAGAGGCTGGTGACTGCTTGGAAGGAGGGGTAGAAAACCCAAAGGGGATACTGTAAAAGAGAGCAGATATTGTGAGGGGTTTGAAACAGAAGAAAGATAGGCCCAGGGATGGGGATGCAGGGATAACAGGGTAAACTGAGGTGGGGAGGGATGGTACCAAGGGCAGTTCTTCTGTGTCAGAACATCAAGGGTTAACGAGCAGGCTCTTAGCCAAGACCTGCCTTGCTGGCCATTCTAGAGATCTTATTCTTAAGACAAATTTGAAGCCATTGAAACGCTGTGATTAGCAATGTTCAGGGTCTAATTGAGTTTTCAGACCATCTGATTATCTCCCGGAGGGAAGTAAGCACAGGTGTGGCAAGGCCAGTGGGAACATTGTTTCATGTGTAGTTTCTCAAACCATTGGCTACCGTGGGCGAGAGAGTTAGAGGGACGTCAGGGAAGCCTGAGTTTATTGGCAGGTGCCTTATCCCAAGAAAGATGGGCAGAAGGGAACAGCTGACCGTGACCCAGGAGCCGGCTTTGCGTTCTCTCTGTGTCCTGGAGGAGGGTTTCCTACAAAATGCCAGTGCCTGTGGAGAGAAGTTTCATATATGAAGACCGGCCCTGCCACCC
>NW_022196906.1:64195248-64199618 GCF_008632895.1 Mastomys coucha | reverse complement strand
CCGCCCAGGACTCAGCAGTTTGGGAATTGAGGCCAAAAGAGCTACTTTAGCCACAACAACTTTGTGATGCTGTCAGCAGCTATGGTTCCCTGATGCTGGTGGAGAAACACTACAAGAAGTTGAAAGCCATCTTCCACAGGCACACTGCGTCCCTCATGACAGCTAAACGTAGCCCTCTCCTTAGCAGAGCTTCCCTATCCTCACACCCTCTTCCTTTCTGTTTCAGGGAGTAAGCGTGATTCAATGATTCCTCTTGACACTCACTAGGATACTACAGGAAATTATTATAATGAGTTATTTATTATTTAAATAATTTAACATGTATTTAAACCATGATACACACTCATTGCAGAAATTTTGTGAAACGTAGGCAAGCTCAAAGAAAATAAAAACAATGCGTAATCCCAGTGCAGTGAGAGGATATCAGTTAACATTTTGGTCTGTCGGCTTTCTATTATCTCGAGACCTGTCGTCTTTCAATATTTTCCATAAAAAGTGTGTGTGTGTGTGCATGCGTGTGTAAGTGTGTGTGCATGTGTGTGTACATGTGTATGAGTGTGTGTATGTGTGTGTATGTGTGCGTGTGTATATGAGTGTGTATATGTGTATGTGTGTGTACGTGTGTATGAGTGTGTGCGTGTGTGTATGTGTGTGTGCGTGTGCATGTGCATGTGTGTGTACATGTGTGTATGTGTGTGTAGTGTGTGTATGAGTATGTGTATGTGTGTGTGCATGTATACATGTGTGTATGAGTGTGTATACATGTGTGTGAGTATGAATGTGTGTATGTGTATGTGTGTGTGTATGTATATGTATGTGTATGTGTGTGTGTATGTGTGTGTAAGCACTTTTATAAGTTTTTAAGGTCCACTTTTGAATAATGAGCAAAATGGATAGACTGATTTATAAAGTTGGATGTGGTGTCAGGCCGGCAGACGTCTGAGTTCAAGGTGAGTTCCAGGACAGCCAGGGCTACACAGAGAGGCCCTGTCTCAAGAAAACAATAAAAAAAATTGATTTATAGACAGTAAATAATACATGCTAGATTGGTAGATGATAAATAGAAGATATAAAACCTAATAAATTATAAATTTGGTGTTGATAAATAGGTAACTCAATAGATAATAGGTAAATTATATATAAATAGGTAGATGAAATAAATAATAAACAGATTGATAGATGATAAATGATATATTGATAGATGGATACTAGATATGAACAAATAATCAATAATAGGTTAATGGGTGATAAATTGAATGATGATAAATAGGTACATAGACAATAGTTAGATGATAGATAAGTAGATAAATTATAGATAAATAGATAAATGAGAGATAAATGAGAGATAGGTAAATTATAGATAGATAAATGATAGATAGATAGATAGATAGATAGATAGATAGATAGATAGATAGATATTGATTGGTTTTCCATGAGTTCTCAGCATTAAATAATTTAAATCCTAAGCTGCATTTTTGACAGTCTTAAAATTGTTTCTTTCCAACCATTTCTATCAATAAATTATGTTCTGGCTTACTCAATCAGAAGCAGTTGTTGGGTCAAGTGATGGATGACATCTCAGAGGTCCTGGAACCCTGCCCCCCCATCTTCTGTCTTGAGAGTATTTCAGGTGGTGGAAGACTGACCACAGGTATAAAGCCAGCATTCCTCATGGTCATGCATCATGCTGCACACCACATAGCACATTACATTCTAAATTGTTTATACATCAACACCCGTCTGCTAGTAGAAATGACAAATCTCCCAGCTTTCTTCTTTCTAGTAGCAATCAATCAATCAATAATAATAATAATAATAATAATAATAATAATAATAATGAGGAGGAGGAGGAGGAGGAAGAGGAGAGGGAGGAGGAGGAGGAGGAATAGAAAGGAAGAAAGAAAGAAAGAAAGAAAGAAAGAAAGAAAGAGGAAGAAAGGAAGAAAGAAGAAAAGTATTCCCAGTTAGAACAAGACACAGTCTTTAACTGCAAACTAACCCTACTCCAGTTACCAATGCAACGCAAAAGCGTGATCAAGAGCTATGACCACTGGGATCACCCAGAGTGGGAACCTCTCACAGTCATGTCTAGACCAGGTGCCACACAGTCTTTGTCAATAAAAACCATGACAAAGAAATTTATTTTAAAACAGGTAGTTGGTATACACATACTTTTACCATTTATCAAGGAAGAAAGCAAGCTCTTCTTCTAAGCAATCTGAGGTGACCCGTGAAGATGGTTTGCTACTCTATTGACCCAGAAAACCCTTCAAAAATCATGCAAATCAAGAGGTGCAAATCTTCATGTTCACTTTAAGAACACCCATGAAAATGGCCAGGCGACTAGTGGAAAGCCACTATATGTCTGAAAGATGTCACTTTAAAGAAGCCATGTGTGTTGCTCTGGCCAAACAGTGGGGCTGGACACAGGGTTGGTGGCCAAAAAATGCTGAATTTTTGATGCACATGATTAAAAATGTGGAGAATAATGGTAAACCTAAGGGATTAGGTGTAGATTCTCTAGTCATTGAACATATCCAGGTGAACAAGGCCCCTAAACTGCACCAACATACAGAGCTCATGGCGAGATTAACCCGTACATGACTCCCCCTGCCATATCAAGATGATCCTCACAGAAAAGGAATCAAACTGTTCCAAAGCCAGAAGAGGAGGTTGTACAGAAGAAAAAGATATCTCAGAAGAAACTGGCAAGGTGATAAATTCAGCGAAAACTAAATGCAGATATAAGTAAAGGTCTTGTGGAGGTCTTAATTTATAAGTAGATTGTCTCAGGGGTTACCCATTAAAGTCAACCAACCCTGTTGGACAAGCCCTGTTGGGAGGGCTGTGTTTTAACACGCTTTAAAAGTTTATTAAAGCAGTCAAGCAGTGAAACAGACTGTTGACAACCACTTAGCTAAGCCATGTAAAAGTGACCATGTCTAGCTTTACTGAATTAGCATTTACTGGGGAACTCTTTGTGTAGGAGACTATAGGTATAAGCTCCGTTCATCCAGGAGCTGTGGATATAAGATAAACCTGCCTTTAGGGGGAAGGAATTCTTTACAGTTGATCCTAATTAAGCAATAGTATAGCTTAGAATAATTTTTGCAGTCATTTGTTAGAAAGGGTAATACCCACATAGACAGATTTTTAAGTCTTGTACCTACTAACTGAAAACCTTGAAATGGTTGCTGGTTAGTACCTTCCCCTAAACTACTAAACTATTTTCTATTTCATTTGCCTATTTAGGGCATTTAATAAAAAGTCATTTAGTGTGCAAAAAAAAAAAATTAAAGCAAGTTTGCATATGAATAAGATGGATATGCTTGTTTATTTTTACATAAAAAATTAAACCTTGCAGCTGAAGAGGCAGCTTGGTGGCTCAGAGCACTAGCTGCTTTTCTGGAGGACTCAGTTCTGCTTCCAGCACCCATATCATTTGGCTTACAACCAACTGTATCTCCAACTCCGGGGGATTGGATACCTCTCTCTGGCCTCTGTTGGCACCACACCCACCTGTGCGTAAACCCACACCCCCAGGCACATAAATAAAAACGTATCTAAAAATTAAACCTTGAGCGAATATTTAATACTGCAGTACTTAGAACATCGTTCATTTTTTCAAAGTTGATAGATATTTTGATTTATAATCGTCACTGCTGGGAAATGCCACGTTAATAAACGCATAGTACAAAATGAAAGATGCACATTTAGGACCATTTCAGAAACTGGAAATTCTGTCCTAATTCCAAGACAAAGTTCATTTAACATTTTTAATGAAACTTTCCAGCAACTCAAACATCAGCTTTTATATTCAAGCATTCTACATGATACAATCCAGGGATGAATTCATTTGTGTGGAGAAGAATATGATTGTGTAGGAATATTAGAAGTTTTGCCTTCTATCATTTAACCATGATGTTTCTGTAAAGAGAAGAAAGTTTTGGATGCAGGGGGGAAAAGCATACAACATAATGAAGTTTTGAATCTGAGCTGAGCCGTTTCAGGCAGTGTTGGTTTGCCTGGAATGATGGATGTCATTCATGATATGTGTGCTGTTTGTTTAAAAAGCAAGACTGCAGTAACAATGCACAATGCAACCTGCACTGGTGCTGCCAGAAGCATCTCAGAGTCACCCCTGTTGGTTTCTTCAGATATGCTCACAAAGTGTTCAAATACTTTCTACTCTTGCCAAATTTTCTGCAAATTTTACATTCAGTTTCTCCACCCCATGAGTTAACACTCTCATAAGCCCCCCATCCTACCCCACAGAGTCACACACTAACAAACGCCACATTCAGTTACACCACCCCTGAGAAGGATAAGAAGGAGAAGGAAGAGGAGGAGGAGGAGGAGGAGGAGGAGAA
>NW_022196906.1:64174834-64194915 GCF_008632895.1 Mastomys coucha | reverse complement strand
CCCACATAGTAGAAAAGCTCTTTTTAGGATCTAAAAGTATAGAAGGAATTGTTTTAAAAATGAAAGGAAATTAATTATATTGACAGAGATTGATAAATTTGAGTATAAGTAAACTTCTGTGTAGTAGAAATATCATCAGCGAAAGTAAAAGGCCTAACCAATGAGAAGGAAATTCTTAGAAGGCACAGAGTTTGAAACCCAGCATTGCACAAAGCAGCCAGAAAACATCTAAAATGACAGTCATTGGGATGACATCTGCCTTGTTCTAAAAAGCTAGACTCCGATCTATTTTTAAGAAAGAGATGCAGTTAAGCTGAGATCACAGGTTGGAGAGCTTTGCACATTATAAAAGAGTAAAGTATGCTGTGTAGCTCACAGACTGGCAGCTGCATTTGATCACCAGGACTCAGAATGTCAATACTATTTCTTAACATTTACTGGGTTCTCAGTATGCATCAAGGCTTCTCTGGCTTTATCTCATTTAAAACTTCCTGTAAATATTCGATCAAGATATCATTATCATGTTGCATAGATGGTTAAATATGTGACGTTTTGAGGCAGGGTCTCACAATGCAGCCCTGGCTGTTCTGGAACTTGCTTTGCAGACCAGGCTGGCCTTGAACTCAGAGACCTGCCTGTAACATACTTAGATCATTTGTTCTTCTCTATTCACTGAAATATACCACCAGTCCAGGTATACAATGTGGCATTGACAGTGGTAGGTGTGAGTGCTACTACCAATTATTAAATGAACATTCCAGTGTTTCAGAAATCACTGAATCATATACACCTGGTTTCTTGTCATGACAAATCTTTTTGATTTGAGGGGAACAATATGGACCACTGCATACAGGATTGTAGTCCCTCATTTAAATTTCAATTCAGACTGCATGCTGTATATTCTAAAATTAAAACTCAGAAGATTCAATTTCATATTCATCTGTGGATTCTTTCATTTGCTCAGAGCATTACAAAATGCCTCACTTCAAAGATTTTTTTATTTTTATTTTATGTGTGAGTGTTTTGCCTATATATACATATGTGCCCCATACATGTGTAATTCCTTCACAAGGCAAAAGAGGGCTCCAGATTCCCTAGAACTGGGATTGCAGAAGTTATGAGCTGCTATGTGGGTGCTGGGAACTGATCTTGGGTCTTTTGTAAGAACAGCTATGCCCTTAACTACTCTCCAGGCCCCATCTCTCCAACCCCCAAATTCCACAATTTTAAGCAGAAAACTTCAGAACTGAAATCACGAGGCCTTTTTAATTCATACATGTGACAACTGTGTTTACATAAAGCGGGGGCTATGAGTCATGAGCTGGTGGCTTGCATGAGGACACAGCCTACTCCTGCTGCCTCATTCTGCTGGCCTCCATCAGAAACAGCTAAAAGCAAGTGATGAACTGAGGCACTTGGGAGAGTCCTACAACAAAACCTGGTGAAGGGATCTTTACATGGGACCTAGGGCAAGTATATTTTCTCATTTTACTACTTAATTCATTGAGACAGAGTCTCACACACTCCATACTGGCATCAACTCACTAAATAATGAAAGATGGCATTATATCTCTTATCCTTCTCCCTCTGCCCCTTGAGTGATAGAATTACAGACTGGAATACCATCCTTGGTTTTATGCAGTGCTGGGGACAAAACAAGGACCTCCTGCATCCTAGGCATGTACCCTATACCTGGAATCACATTCCCAGGCTTACATGGGTCCCATGTAGACAAACTTGGTGGTGGTGGTGGTGGTGGTGGTGGTGGTGAAGGAGGAGGGGGAGAAGAAGAGGAAGGGGAAGGAGAAGAAGTGGAGAAAGAAGAGGAAAAAGAAGATGAAGAAGGAGGAGGAGGAGCAACCAGGTCATATTCATGGGAGACCATGTCACTTCTCTCCCAAAGAGTCTGAAGGCATTTTAAATCACCATCTCCATATGGCAAGCGAGGTGGTAGCAGAGACTTTTGGTGAAGCAGAAAGAAAGTCAGATGGAAATTTCCTGCTGGACCGCATGGGGAGTGTTCAATGCCCCCGCCACAGGCTCCTGATGATGGAACTTTAGTTGCTGAACATGAAGATAATTTCAGCACCCTACAATTATGTGCCTAATTAAAATTAAGAAATTAGAACACAGTTAAAAGGAATAATATTTTGCTCACAGCTAATTTCATTAAAGTATTAATGAATGGGGCTCTTTTTATGGCCAGAGGGCAACCACTTTCTGCAGAGTACTTCCAGGCGAGCTAATTTATTCATGCATGTGAAACAGTCCAATGAGAAATGAGGGAGCCGACAACTGCTGGTCCTAATTAAAATATTTAAAACATCATGTCTATTTTCTTCCATCTAGCCAAATACGTAAGCGGGAACCAGCGTGGTGCCAATTAACATGGAGAAAGCAAACACAAACACCCACGGTTTCTGATTAAAATGCACATTATTGCACCATGCAATATATTGTTCCGCACATATATGTAAATGTTTAATTAACCTGCATCTAAATCTCGGCCACATTCAAAAATCGATACTTTAATCCCCAAACAAGTGGCAGTCTGTGTAGGGAGACACTTACTTATTTATCACGGTCTTTTATTCAGACCTAATTTGAAGCTGCGTGTTGAAGCATCTCTTAAGGGGAAGGGTGGGGAGAAGAGTGGCTTGGCAGCCTCCTCTTCAGACGGCAGTGAGATTGTTAGTCGCCAAAGACTTGTGAGAGGAGCGAGGTTAGCCTCAGGTGATATGAAATTTTTCATTAATAATGCAGGGGGAAGTCTGGACCCAAAACCGTTTGTCAGCCTGGTCATCGTCAACAGTAACCACACACACACACACACACACACACACACACACACACACACACTGTACTTCCCTTTGTTAACCTGAGACCTATCTCTTAAGGCAACTCCAGAGACACATCCTTCCTGTGGGTGCAGGATAGAGGGAAATGCTGGGAACTCTGAGGAGTCAGTTTTGAAAGCACTGCAGTATTCATTTCAAACCCTCTCCATACGTTGAAAGCCATGCTACCGCAAGAGTCAGCACCCCCTCTCTGCTTCTGGCCCCAAGGGTTTGTTACTTTTAACTTCATAATCCTGTGAAACAAGATGGCGAAGTGATACAGGATGAGACCCAGACCTTGAACCCATTTCCTTTAGCTCTAGAGTCATTCCAACTAACCACCTTGATTAAAACGGATTAATATCCCACTTACATAGATGTTCATTTTGTACTACAAAAATGTTTTTAAGACAGGCCTCAAGTACCCTGGACTGGTTAAACTCACTATGTAGCTGAGGATGCCATTGAACTTTTGATCCTCCTGCCTCTACCTCCCAAGTGCTAGGGTCACGGGTGTGTACCACCACACCTTGTTACTGTTAGGGACTGAACCCAGGGCTTTGTGCATGCTAGGCAAGCCCTCTTCTCACAGAGCTATATCCCTACCTAAACATAATAAATTCTTAAGAAAACTACTTGCTGACCTATTTAGCTATTAAAATGATTTCTTCTTGGCCTTTTGAGCAGTTTTTTTTTTTCAAAGTATGTGGGCTGAGAACATATTGTACAAGTTTTTTTCTTTGTAGGTTTTCTTCTTGAACCCACTTTTTTTCTTTTTTCAATATAGGGTTTCTCTGTATAGCCCTGGCTGTTCTGGAACTCACTCCATAGACCAGACTGGCCTCAAACTCAGGGATCCACCTGTCTCTGCCTCCTTAGTGCTGGGACTAAAGGGCTGTGCCAGCATCACCCAGTGCAGTTGTCTTCTTATCTGTAGCAATGTTCTGATGATGACTATTAGCAAACCTGGAACTTACCATGGGTCTGTGAGCCTCCACTCGGTGTTCTTTCTACAGCATCATGGTCCCTAGTTATCAACTTTGACAGTTCAGGGAAAGTTACAAGTCCAAACAGGGGTGAGAGTGTTCCAGCAACAACTCAGGGTGGAAAGGTCAGGAACTAGGCTGATGGTCCCACCAAGTAGAACTGAAATCAGAAAGAGAGATCTTTGAGAGAGGGGCTTGTCATCCTGTGACCACAGGCTGTGGCATCTCTTCCCCAGTTTTCCTCCTCTAGAAAGGGTATTGCTGTCTCATGGAATTGCTCCTGAACCAGGGAGAGCCAATGAATGAACCAGTATAAAAGTACTTGGATCATACTGTATTCTCTCTCTCTCTCTCTCTCTCTCTCTCTCTCTCTCTCTCTCTCTTTCTCTCTCTCTCTCTCTCTGTGTGTGTGTGTGTGTGTGTGTGTAGGCCCCAGAAGTCAACCCTGAATGTTATTTCTTAAGAGCTATCCACCTTGTTTTTTTGAAACATGGTTTCCCCACTGGCCTGGGGCTCATCAGTTAGTTTAGACTGGCTGGTCAGTAAGCCCCCATATCTGCTGGTCTCCACCTCTCCAATGTTAGAATGACAAAAATATGCCACTACGCAATTTGCTTTATTTCATTTTTATTTTTTGTGTATGTGGGTGTCTCGACTACATGCATATCTATTCACCAAGTGCATCCTGGTGCTCTTAAAGACCAGAAGAGGGCACTGGATCCCCTGGAACTGGAGTTACAGGTGGTCGTGAGCTGTCATATGGGTGCTGGGAATCAAACCAAGATCCTCTGAAAGAGCAGCCAGTGCTCTTAACCACTAAGCCTCCACTTCTACTGTATTTTTTTGGCTCCTTTGTTTATTTCTGCCACTAAGCTGAGCTTCATTGCCTGGTAATAGTTAAGTTTCAATGTCTATTCATTCTCTGTGTCTGTCTAGAGTTGGTGCTCAGCTAATGTGGGATGATGATGTTGGCCACACGACAGTGAAAATGTTTAATACTCACTGTGTTAGATACAAAAATATGCACCGGGGACTGATTATTTGATACTTAACAACTACATAAGGCTGATACTATTGTTTGAGCACATTGAAGATCTAAAATGTGAAAATGACTTGCTTTGGAACCCAGAGTTATAAACTAATAAATTCGAGAGAAAGGATATGCTGTTCTAGTCAAAGCTAAGCCCAGCTCCTAACTACTAAAACAAGAGTTCTCAGTTAGGAATGAGGCAAGTTTCACAGGTGAGCAACCAAATAGAACACCCTGGAGTTCTAGGGCTGGAGAGATGGCTCTGTGATTAAGAGTATTTTCTCTTCTTTCAGAGGACCTGAGTTCAATTGATTCCCAGGACCCACATCAGAAGACTCACAACCCCCTTGTAACTCCACCTCCAGGGGATCCAATTCATCCAGCCTCTGTAGATATCTGCACTAATGTATATACACAGACGCACACACACACACACACACACACACACACACACACACACACACACGGTATCCACTGAGGGGTGAGAAATACAAGTTCCAAGAAGAGTTTAGTGCTTGATGACTAATTTAACAAGCATTGGGGGATACTACAAAGCAGCTTTTGGAAGCCAGAGAGCATCCAAGATTGGAATGTAGAGACATTCAGCACTCAGGAATATTTAGACTCTTGTGTCTGTTGAAAGATTGGGCAGGAAGAAGGAAAAGCAAGAATTAGTGTACCCCTGGGATCGACAACCTCTTTGTTCTCATTCGTAAATATATGTGCACCCAGAAAGACCAACTCAGCCAAGAAGTAGAGGTATATAGTCAAGAGTTGGAGTGATAAGAGCAGGGGATAGACTCTGGTTCTCTCTCACATGTTCACTTTCAGTCAGTGTCTAAGTCATCAATCAAATCAGCAAGATGTCCTATAACTTGCTGGTGAAGGAGAGCTGTGGGCATCTGGGCTACACATCAGTTTGCAATGTGTATACAGGTGTACATGCACTTATGTAAGGATGCATGTGGAGGCCAGAAGTCCACAGTGGGCATCCTCCTACATGGCTCTCCATTTCATTTTATGAGAGTCCTTCAGTGAATCTGGCCAATTCAGCTAGACTAGCTAGCCATTGAGCCCCTGGGATTCTCCTGTCTCTTCCTTCCCAGCACTGGGAGTCCAGGTGCAAGCTGCCACACCCTCCTTTTTACATGGGTTCCAGGAATCTGAACGCAGGTCCTCATGTTTGCACAAGAAGCATGTGACTGATCGAGGCCCTCTCTGGCTCCTCTACCTTTGTGGCAGGTGTTGAACTCAAGGTCTTGCACAGGTCTAAGCATACATTCTGCCATCGAGCTACATCTCAGCACCAAATCATCTTCTCAAAAGTATCCTGCATGTTTGTGGGCTGTTGATTTCAGCTTATGTTGTAAGAAATGTCAAGGTTTTTATTTTTCTATTACTGAGATCATTTCAAAAAGATGGCTAATATCCCATTATTTTTAATCCCTTCTATCTTAGCTGCTAAATATTCAATTTCTCAGCTTATTACATTTGAAGTTATTCAATAATCTAATTATAAACACATTCTCTTATAATGCATCAACATGTAAATTAGGGTTTCAGACATTTGATATCATCAGAGCCAGCATGAAATAACTTGATATTTCAAAAGATTTGTTCTTCTTTTTTTTTTTAAATGTCATTCAGAAGGGTTCCCCCTTTCATTGAAAATAGATTTTTTTTTCCCTTCTGTAATATATCTTGTTTATGGTTTTCCCTCCCTCTACTCCTCCCAGGTCCTCCCATCCAGATCTGCCTGCTTTCTGCCTCTCATAGAAAACAAACAGGCTTCTAAGGGATGATAATAAAACAAAACATAATAAGATAGAACAAAAACTAATACATCACAATAGGACAAAACAAACAGAAAGACAAGAGCCCAAGAAAAGGCACACGAAACTGATCCAGATGCAGAGTCCCACTGTTCACACACTCAGAAATCCCATAAAAACACTGACCTGGAAACTGTTTTAAATAGATGCAAAGGACCTATAGAGTAAAAAGAGAGAAAAAATATATAAAAATAAAATAACATTTAAAAATAAGATGAAAATAAAATAAAAATAAAGCCCTGACATGACATTATGAAACAAGGGACCTCCAAAGATACCACTGAGCTTGTTTACCGTTGGCCACCCACATGTACCATATGGTCTACCCTTAAGAGTGGTTTGTTTCCCCACTGAGCCTCCCTGGGAGAAAACTAAATTCTCATTTACAAGTGGTATCAATTGGAGGCAGCTTCTGAATTAGAGATGGGGGCTCGTGTCCACCTCTCCTTTCCACTCTAGAGTCCCCCAAGAGATTTGTTTTTTATTCTCTTTCCATATGTAAGTTAGACTTCTGAAGTTTTAATTTTCGAGAAAGAAAATATATATATAACATATATATGTATATACATATATACAAAGTGCAACAAAACAGATCTCTAAGACAAAGCCTGTATTTTTATGCATCTTTAGTCAGACAAACATTAGTCCTTGGGAACTGGAGTTGCCGCTATTCTACAGAATATAAGCCTACTGTTTTCCTGGTATGCAGATAGGTTGTTGTCATAGATCCCCACAGTAATGAACAACTCCTCAATATTTAATAAGGCTGGCACTCCTGTCCCCAGGCAGAGAGCTGAGACAGTTGGTAGCCAGCTACTAACTGACCATTAAAATACAGCATCTCCCTTTAAAATGTACTTCCCAAACAGGTTGTGTCACCTACAGTGGAGCCGGAGTGCCACCCTCTGCAGGGAGGTGGCCTGAGGAAAATATGCAAGAACCGTCAGCCAGCTGGCTTAATATTCAAACCTGGTTTCAACACAATCCAGTTTTGTGGCAGGGTTTTGTTAAAAAGCGAGGAGCGGAGCAAAAGCCCTTCTCTCCGCTGTGCCTTCAGCACATGTAGAAGTGAGGGGGACTAAGCCGTGGAGTTCTGTGGATGCAGGAAGACTCTGTGGGCTAGGGATGTGCTGCAGCTGCCAGAATGCTTCCGTGTGAGACCCCGAGTGTGCTCTCCCCGCACCACACAAACTGGACATAGTGACCCATACCTGTAATCTCAGCACGGAGGTCACCACGAAGCAGGAAGATCGGAAGTTCAAGGTCATCCTGAGCTACACGTAGCTAGTTCAAGGCCAATCTGGGGACACATGAACCTTTTCTCAAATCAACGATGAACTGTTTTGGAATTGCTCATTTCCCTTCTATTTGTGTTTATTTTCTCATAGCAGTGTTTGGAGCTGTCTTCTGGGTAGTTTGTGAAGATAAATACATTGTAACAATAACCCTCACTAACTGGACCTCACTGATTCAGAAGAGTAATATTGGAGTATTTTTAGGCTTTCGTGGATTTTTGTTTTTTTTAATTCAAGGAACAAAAGAAAACAAAAAAGCTAGTGCTAATGGTACTGCATGGAGATCGAGGGAATCACTAAAACAATTAGATCGTTTTCCTGACAACAAAGGCTATCATAATGAGTTCTCCTGGTCTTATTAGCCATTAGGAAGAAATGTTTGGCTATAACTATAATTCCAGGTTAATACAAATATTCCCACAATCTCATTAAGCATACAGTTTAAAAATAATTTTTAATTAAAAATTTTAAATATTCTATTTATTTATTCATGGGTTGTGTCATGCACAGGCTCCTCAAGAGTACATCGGTCAGAGAACAACAGAGAAGAGAACTGGCTCTCTCCTCCCACCATGTGGGTTCTAGGGACTGGAACTCAAGTTCCCAGGCTTCCAGCCGGTGCCTTTACTACCAAGGCATCTCACCAGTACCCATTTATAGACTTTTGAATGGGCTTCCCACTCTTGGCTACCATCACTTCACAAGACTTATTTGGCTTGTTTGTTTGTTTTTTCTCTTTTGACAATAGTAGAAAGTCTTGGTTGTTTTTGTTGTTTTTTTATTGTTGTTGTTGTTGTTGGGGACCCGCTGCCTTTCACAAGGAAACAGCAGGAAATGAAGCCTGCCTGTTGTAGGTTGTGCTGGTGCTATTTATATTTTGATGTTAATTCTGCTTCCTCCAGTGAGACTGCCCCTAACAAGGAGTAGATCTTGTACTCAAGTGATCTCACTGAACCTTCTCCCCATTCTGACTGGTCAAATAAAGGTTAGAGGGGATGATTGGGCAGTGGAAGGGACTGGAGGTCTCGAAAAGGGAAGAAAAGAGGGAGAGGGGGAATGTGAGACTGGGGGGAGGGAGGGAGGGAAGGAGGGAGGGAGGGAGGGAGGAAGGGAGAGAGAGAGAGAGAGAGAGAGAGAGAGAGAGAGAACAGTGGAAGAGGAGGTGGAAGGAAGATGGAGCAGCAAACCACGTGGCCTGGAGAAACTGCAAGTAGCAAGGGATCTCATAGCTGGAGAATCAATTAGTATAGTGATCGATTTGCCCAATCTAGGCATATAGCTTATGTACTGGCTGGCTTTGTGTCAACTTGCTGGAGCTATCAGAGAAAGGAGCCTCCATTGAGATAATGCTTCCATGAGATCCAGCTGGAAGGCATTTTCTCATTTAGTGATCAATCAGGGAGGGCCCAGCCCATTGTGGGTGGTGCCATCCCTGGGCTGGTGGTTCTGGGTTCTATAAGAAAGCAAGCAGAACAAGCCAGGGGAAGCAATCCAGTAAATAGCATCCCTCCATGACCTCTGCATCAGCTCCTGCCTCCAGGTTCCTGCCTTGTGTGAGCTCCTGTCCTGACTTCCTTTGGTGATGAACAGCAATGTGGAAGTCTAAGCTGAATAAACCCTTTCCTCCCCAACTTGCTTCTTGGTCATGATGTTTTGTGCAGTAGTAGAAACCCTGACTAAGACAGCTTATAAATATAATAACTGAGTTGTGTGGTTTTTATATGGGCTTACTGGGGTAAGAAATTACCACAACACCTGCCTTCATCCTTTAAGTAGGGATCCCAAGCCATGGAGTATCTGTTTTTAATTTTTAAAAACATCATTTTCTTAAATGATGTGTATACATGTCTGTGCATGTATGTTGGTGCTGGGATCCAAACTCATGTCTTCTGTAAGACCAGTGCAGGCTCTCAGACACCGAGGGATTTCTCCAGTCCCTAGTTTAATTCTTTGAAGAAATCCCAGCATGTTTTTAATAAAGGCTACACTAATTTATGTTCCTGCCAACAGTGTACATAGCTTCTGATATTTCTGTCTCCTCCTCAGCTCTTATTCTCATCTACCCTTAAAGGGCCCAGACCCCAGTGTCTATGAGCTAATAGCTTGCTGTGGCTTGGTCTCCATAGCCCTGAGGATTAGTGAGAGAACTTCTCATCTACCCTGGTGATCACTTGGATGTCAGAACTGAGAAATGTCTGTTCAAGTCTCCTGGCAGTTTTTGAAACATCATTTATTTATTATTTTTATATGTATGTGTGTCTATATGAATTTATGTGCACCACATGCATGCAGAAGCCTTCAGAGGCCACAAGAGGGCATTGAATCCTCTAGAACTGGAGTTACAAGTGGTTTTGACTCTCCATGTGGGTGCTGAGAAACAAATGTGTAGGTCTATTGTAAGGACAGTAAGTATTTTGAACTTTGTGCCTCTCCAGTGCCTTTGCTATTAAAATAAAATCATGTTTTAAAAATTTTATAGGAAAAATTTAGATATTTTGCATGTTGGTCCCCTGTGAGGTAAATTGTTGGCCAATGCTTTCTCCCACGCTGGTCTGTCTTTTGGCTCCTTCATTGTTTCCTTTGCTGGATGAGAGCGCTGCCCTTTGACATGCTCTCACTTCCCTAGTTTGGGTTGTGTATTCTGTCTTAGTTGTACTCAGATCTTAGAAACCATTGCCAAAGCCCAAATCTAAAAGTCCTTCCTCTAAGAATTTTGAGTTCCTTGACGACTCTGACCACTGCAGGTGAGGTGGTAAAATCTTTGGTCCTTCCTGGGGTTATTTTTGAGTGCAAATAAACATGTGGAAACTAACTCTGGTGCTTTGAATGACGATAGTCTCCCATAGAATCATGTATGTGAACATTTGATCCCAGGTAGTGTCACTGATTGGGAAAGCTATGGAAATTTTAGAACAGGAACATTAGTAGATGACATATGTTGGAGGGGGTAGTCTTTGAGGGTTTACTACTCTACCCTACTTTCAGCTCACTTGCTCCTCTCTCCCTCTCCCTCTCCCTCCTTCCTGGGTACATGGTTGAGATGTAGAACTTCTGTATCAGTGTCATTTAAATAAACAGTTTCTTTGGGTGTTTATGATGCATTGGGCATTTTGAAAATTTTATATGCATTAGCTCATTCATATTTTATAAGACCCCATGATGTAGGTGTGACTCACTCCCATATAGATGTGGAGGCTAAAGCCTGTGACTACCCCGTAATGAATCTACAGGGCTGGGATTCAAACCCTAGCAGATCTGAGGCTGGAGCCCATATCATTCAACAAGCCAGAAAAGTCCCACTGTCCAACAGGAGACAGAAGAGCTCACAGCCTGATCCTTGGACTGCTACCCGATAACCTCCAGTATATTCAATGTTTTTCATATGAGAAAAATAAAAGATGCAGCTGAGGAGATGGCTAAGCCAGTAAGGGACTTGGCAGGCCAAGCTTGAGAACCAGGGGTCAGATCCCTAGTATTCATGTAAATGTCAAGTAGGCATAAAACCCACCCACCCTGTAATTTTGTTGGGAGGGAAGCAGAGATAAGAAATGCAAAAGCAAGCTGGCTGGCTGGAGTAAACCAATCAGTGGGCTCGGTGCCAATAGGAGACCCTTCCCCTGTGTATAGAGAAGGGAGACCGAGGAAGACATCCCACATACAGGCACATCATGTGCACCCACAAACACATGATCACCTACACCTATGTAAAAAAGAAAAAAAACAAAACACATAGATACCACAAGTAAAAATTTTAAAATAAGCAGATGAAACAAGAATGAGGCTGAGGAGTGAGAGCATTGAGTGGGGCAGGCTGGCTTCTTACAGCACAAGAAAAATATGTGGAGAATTCAGATTAGTTCATCAAAAGGTCAAAAGGGACTTTTTCTCCCTTTTGAGAAGATAAAGATGAAATGAGTGAGTAAGCCCCAAGGCTAACGAATAATTAGAGACATGTTCCACAGCTAATTGACGAGTCTAGGCTCAAGACAGGGCTGTAAGTCTCTTGGAGAGCCACCGCAGAGCGAGGAACATAGAGGGCCCCTGGCTCACACGCGGTGACTTGTCGGTGACTTGTCGGCAACTGACAACCTCAGCAGTGACTTCATTAACCAAAGTCCTAGAGAGTTCTTTCCAGTGGCAAAGGCTCCGGGCTAGAGTTCCATCTTCATAAGTGACCTGCCAAGCTCCTGTTGCCACTGATGGGGAGTGCGGAGATTACGGGGGCTCCTGCTGCACTGGAATTTTTAAATATTTTTAAAATTTATATATAATTATTTATTTTGGTTTTTCAAGATGGGTATACCTATATAGCCCTGGCTGTTCTGCAACTCACTTTGTAGACCAGGCTGGCCTCAAACTCACACAGATCTGTCTGCCTCTGCCTCCTGAATGTTGGGAGTAAAGGCATGCACTACTGCACCTAGCATATTCATTGTTTGGAAAAAAAATCATTTCCATATAATGGATTTGTTATAATTGAATTTAAAACTTCTGGGGGGAGGACAGGATCTGACAGTTAATACGCAGGTGAGCTCTAATCTGTGATCCTCCTGCATCAGCTTCCCTAAACACTGAAGGTGTGTCATCCTCTACTTGTTTTAGTTTTATTTGTTATTTGAAAATTTCATACATGTTTTGATCATATTCTTCCCCCTCCCCCAACTCTTCCCTGATAATCCCCTACTTCTCTACCCACCCAACTTGGTGTTTTGTTTTGTTTCCACCAAGACGAATTTGTGCTTCCCAGATATTCTCAGATGTGTGGTCTTCCACTGGTGTATGGTCAACGAACCAGCAGCTACACTCTTAGGGAAAACTCCATCTCCCTCTCCTAGCAGCTAACAATTGCCCATAGCTCTACGGCTAGGGGAAAGACTTGGTAACCAACTCCTGTCTCCTTGCTGGGAGTTCATGTGTGTAGCTGTCCCAGTGTGTCCAAAGACAGTTTCCTGTAGTCATCCATCTGGGTCTTACATTAATTCTGACTTCCACAATGATTACTGAGCCTCAGGAGGAGGGGGTGTGGTGCAGACATTCTATTCAGAGGGAACGTGGTTCTTACAAGTGTAAGAAGCAGAGAGAAAGACAAGACACAGAGGGCATGGAAGAGTGTGCTCTCCTGACCACTCAGCAGATGCAGAACACAAGGAAAGACTCACCTTAGGCCTGTAGACACTGCCCTCTGCTGATTCCTACTTTGTCAGCTTATAAAATACAGCCACCTTGATTTTGTTCCTCCAAGCACCCAGCGCTCTTATGATGACACAGGAGTCTTTGTTTCTCAAACTTCAGCTCTCCCAGTCTCTGTTTTCCAAGCAAAAACATATGAATTATTGACAGCCACCCTCATAAGGTTTTGTGTTCATTAACAGAAGCAGAATAAGTTCATGTGTGTAAAGAATAAAACAGGGCTGGAGAGATGGCTCAGTGGTTAAGAGCACTGGCTGCTCTAGCAGGAGGACCTGGGTTTGGTTCCCAGCATGTACATGGTAACCTGTACTCCAGTTACAGGGATCTGATGCCCTCTTCTGGCATCTACAGGCATAACATACATATAGAATCCATGTACATGTAGGAAAACTACTCATATCCAAAGAGTTAATATATATACATATACATACACATTTATGGAATAAAATGATGAGAACAAGCATCTTACTCTGGAGGAACTCTAATCAGGTGTTTGTTCTGTGCCAGGAACACACAAGGCAAGCCTTGCCCCAAACACTTGTTCTTGGGAAACACATACAGACCCCGACATAGCAAGCAGGAAGGGAAGCAGTATTGGTGAGTTGCCGGACAGGGACCATGACAGCGTACTGAATGACTTTCTCTCTAGAGTAGCCAGGGGTAGGTGCTCCAAGAGAGTTTGTTCTTTCACATGCTTGTTGGTTGGTTGGTTGGTTGGTTGGTTGGTTGGTTGGTTTAGAGAGAGACCTCATTATTCAGCTCTGGTCACCTCAAACTCACAGAGATCTACCTGCCTGTGCCTCCCAAATGCTGTGATGAAAGGTGCAAGCCACCATGCCTGTGGCTCCAAGAATGTTTATAAAGTTAAATCTTTGGGACATGGGATGTAGTTCAAGTGTCATTGCACTTGCTGGGCATGCATGAAGCCTTGGGTTTGTTCTTCAGCACACATTAAACCCACTACTAATTAATAAATTCATATTAAAATCCTTTTAAGTGTCAGAGCAGATGTTACAGGTTTAAACATAGATCCATATTAAATACCAGTGTCATAGTATTTTACAAAAACTAACAAAACACTAAAACATAGAATTAAAGATCCTGAAGAAGCCGGGCATGGTGGCGCATGCCTTTAATTCCAGCACTTGGGAGGCAGAGGCAGGCAGATTTCTGAGTTTGAGGCCAGCCTGGTCTACAGAGTGAGTTCCAGGACAGCCAGGGACACACAGAGAAACCCTGTCTTGAAAAACCAAAAACCAAAAAAACAAAAAACCAAAATAAATAAATAAATAAAAATAAAGATCCTGAAGAACAGATGCCTAGAATATGCAAGTTCCTGGGTTTTGTTCCAAGCACTGAAATAAAATAAATAAATAAAAACAAGTAGACAAGTTTTGAATACACTCCCACCAGTGATGCGATTTAGTAATTTAACTTCTGCAGACCTCAGTTTACTCACCTCTAAAAGGGGGGTGTTACTACTACTACTACAACAACAACAACTACTACTACAACTACAACTACTACTACTACTACTACTACTACTACTACTATTTTTTTCCTTTTGGAGGCAAGGTCTTCCTATGTAGCCCAGGCTAACCTCCAATTCACACTCCTTTAATATTCTAGGAGCTGGCATTCCAGGTGTGCACCCCCTGGTCTGGTAAGTACTGGGATAACACAGCAATACGTTCCATATGGTTGTTATGAAGATGGAATGGTGTGTTACATGCAAAAGTGCTCTGTAAGCTTTAAAACTGTCGCTATAATTATTACTAATTATGGGGTGTGGAGACAGACTAAAGAAGTAGAGGAAAAAACAGGGTAGATAAAAGACTACACATGCTCAAGCATTTGCTGAGGTGTTTGGCAGCCAGGAGAAACAGCCAGAAGGCTGGAGAAGTTCTGGTCCCCAAACCTGAGATATGCAAGCTGCTGCTGCTGCTGCTGCTGCTGCTGCTGCTGCTGCTGCTGCTGCTGCTGCTGCTGCTAGCTGGCCAGGTGTACAGGGCAGGCAGAGTGTGGTGGTCATCGCTGTCAACACGACTAGCTGGCCAGGTGTGGCAGAATGGGCAGGATGTGATGGTCATCACTGTCAACATGACTAGCTGGCCAGGTGTACAGGGTGAACAGGGTGTGATGGTCATCGATGTCAACATGATAGGGTTCAAAATCACCATGGAAACAAATCTTTGAACCTATCTGTGAGTGATATTTTTAAGATGGGTCCATTGAGTTGAGAAGGCTGACTGTCACTGTGGGCAGTACCACCTCACACGATCCAGGACTGAATACAGAGGAGAAAGAGAGCTGCGCAAAGGCCTTCATTTTTCTTTCCTTCCTTATTGTGAACACAGTATGACCAACCATCTCAAGCCCCTGCCGCCATGATGAACCCTCAAACCCTTGCTTCCTTCAGTCATCCTTGTCAGGTACTTTGGGCCAGCAACATATAAAATGATGCTCACACAGAAGTTTGGAAGAATTCCAGGTTGATCCAACGAGTCTCTGCCTCAGTTTCCTCAGTCTCTGGTTTTGTGTCCTCATCCAAGCTCTGGACATTTTATTTGGGGAAAAGTATCTGTGGTAGTTTAAATAGGAATGGCCTCCTTAGGCTCATGTATTTGAATGCTTAGTCATCAGAGAGTGGCACTACTTGAAAAGGATTGGGAGGCATGGCCTTGTTGGAGGAAGTCTGTCAGTGGCAATGGGCTTTGAGGCTTCAAATGCCCAAGTCAGGCCCAGTGGCTCGCTCTTCCTGCTGCCTGTGGATCCAGATATAGCTACTTTGTTAGCACCATTCTCTGCCTGTGTGCTGCCATGCTTCCCACCATGATGATAATGGACTAGCTTTCTGAAGCTGTAAGCCAGCCCCAACTAAATGCTTTCTTTTTATAAGAGTTGCCATGGTCATAATGTCTCTTCACAGTATGGAACAGTGGCCAAGATAGTATTCTTCCTGCCTGTACTACCACCAGAATCATAAGTCCCCTCGGGCTCATCCCGCAGCTGCAGAGACTGCCTACTATAGTCTTGGAGGACCACACATAGGCATCCCATTCCCTGTGTCTACAACCTGTTGTTTTTCTTTACCACAACCCCTCCTGGGAAGATCCATCCAAGCAGCACCAACCAAGCCATAAGAGGGGCAGTCTGAGCATGCCAGCAGACAAAGAAAAGGAGCAGCATCTACAAAGCTGTGGCACAGGGGAAGACAGTGCCACCAAAGAACACAGGCATCAGCAAAGGTAGAAGTGGAGCATTGCAAGAACATGGAGATGGGATCTGGCCACAGAAAAGCTTACAGAGGCAGGGAGAGGAGACTGGCCTTGGTCCTGGATAGTGAGAGCCATAGTGACTGGTGATGTAGGATCATGACACACCTGTCAAGAAGTCACCCCTGCCATACAATAATGGAGAGAACTGTGAAAGCTAGGGCAGTAGAGTCAGGTTATCTGAAGAGCCTGTAAGGAGGACTGAACCAGAGCAGCTTTTTAGAAAGAGACTCAAGAGCCTTGTAAGAGAAGAAGCCAGGAAGATTCAGAGACTAGATAGCTATAGGATGGAGAACCAAAGAACATATGCACTGAGCTGCAGAGCTAACCACATCATCAAACTTGGACCACTTTCATCTTCCTCTGCCCAGGGAATCCATCCCCATTCCCAGTCACTCCTAGTCCTTCTAACCCTGCTCAGCCATAGAAAACGCCCTAACCCTGTGAGCATGCCTTTCTCAGGAGTTTTGAATCAATAGACTCCATACAATCTGGTGCCTATGCCTGACTTCTCTCACTTAACATGTTCTCTAAGTTCATCCATGGTGTGCCATGGGTTGGTATCTGATTCCTCTTGCTGCTGAGTGAAGGATAGTCTATATCCTACTTACTGGACTTTTGAGTTGTTCCCATCTTTGGACTGTTTGGAAGCCTGCTTTTGTGAAGATTCTGGAACATTTTTTTGACCACTTGTTTTCAGGTTGTTTTTTTTTAAATAAGTGAATCTAATTGAACAAAGTAGTGGTTTGCTTGTGATGTCCTCATTCATGTACAATGTACTTGGGTCACATTTGCCCACCATTGTCCCTTCTCCTTTCATTCCCTATGTCTGAGTTTCCTCATTCTTCTCTGATAGCTCTACACTTTGGCTCTCATGATGTCTCAACTTTTGTTCGCATGTAAGAGAAAACATAGAACCCTTGGATTTTCAAGTTTGGCCTATTTCACTTAACTCAATGATCTCCAGTTCCATCCATTCTTCTGAAAATAACCTGACTTTGTCCTCATTGACCAAGTATGGTAGTCTAAATAAGAATCAGCTCATATATTTGAATGCTTAGTCACCAGGGAGTGGCACTATTTGAAAGGATTAGAAAGACTGGGAGGGCCGGGCGGTGGTGGCGCACGCCTTTAATCCCAGCACTTGGGAGGCAGAGGCAGGTGGATTTCTGAGTTGGAGACCAGCCTGGTCTACAAAGTGAGTTCCAGGACAGCCAGGGCTACTCAGAGAAACCCTGTCTCGAAAACAAACAAACAAACAAACAAAAAAGAAAGACTGGGAGGTGTGGCCTTCAAAAGTCCAAGCCAGGTCCAGGACCAGGATGTAGCTCTCAGCTCCTGCTCCAGCACCTTGCATACTGCCATGCTGCCTGCTGTAACAATGACTAAGTCCTTGAACAGTAAGCAAGCCTCCAACTAAATGCTTTGTCTCATGGGTGTTGCCTTGATCATGGTTATCTCTTCACAGCAATAGAGCAGTGACTAAGACTCCAAGCAACACTCCCACTGTGTATATAAATCATTTTCCTTTTCCATCCATCCGCTGGCAGACACCTGGGCTGATACTAGAACCTGGCTGCCGTGAACATGCTGGAGTAAGCAAAGATGAGCTGTGTCTCAGATGCGCCGACTTAGCTTGCTTTGGGGACACACCCTGGTATTAGGCAGCTAGAGTCACCCTGGGAATTGTTCCTCCGTGCTGTGCAGAAGCTTTGTCACAATCCTATCCCGACCTGGTGTTTTAAAGACTTACTGTTATGTGTGTGAGATCATGTATGCATGAGTGTGAGAGTGTGTAGACATGTGTGTGAGCGCATGTGTGGATATGTCTGTGCACAAGTTCAGGGGCCAGAGCAGAACACCCATGGTCTCTCTTTTATCTCTCACAGCCTAAAGCTCCTGCCTTCTTAATCACACTGGAATCCAGAAAGCAACAGCAATCCCCTTCTCTGTCCTCTGCTTGGAGCTGGGGTTAGAGGCATTTGAAGGATGCTTGGCTTCCTGCATGACATTTGAAGGATGCTTGGCTTCCTACACAGCTGTGGAAGCTAAACTCTGGTCTTCAAGACTGAGAAGCAAGTCCTGTTAAGTGCTCTGCCATTTCTCCAGCCTTCCCCCTTCAAGCTTACATATAAAGATTATTTGAATTAGTTCATGTTGGCACCAATCAATGTCTTTTTACAAACACCGGAAACCCCATTTAGAAGTCACATATTTAAGCAAATAAAGAAACCGGCCCCTGGTATATAGGTCCCCAGTATATATTTGCCAGGGCTCTGGACATAATATGGTCACAGAGAAAAGAACAATAAGGCTCACACATATAATTCACGACTTATTGAGGCAATGTGGGCAATGTGGTGAGCTAGGGGATTTTATTCAAACATCACAGTGAACAGCGTGCCATCAAGGACTCACAGCCACACAGAGGAGTCAGAGCATCCATGACATCATTTGCTTAAGTGACGCCATGCAGAGGGTTTGTAGAGAAAAGAGGAGGTGACTGCTACTGTTTTGCTTTGTTTCTTCAGAAGACATGCTGGGGATTGAACCTGGGGCCTCACGCACTCCAGGCAAGTGCTGTATCACACTGAGCCACACCCAGCTCCAAGCTTCTGGAGACTGAGTATCACAGTTAAAGACAACATTCCCAACATGTCGAGACATGCCGGCACCCATGTGAAAGGCAGGCATGTCTCAAACTCAGAGAAACCCACACTCACGAAGCCAGCACTTTGCCCACTGGGCCATCTCCCTCACCTCTTCACTCCTCCCTGTTCAGCCACCCCCCCATGCAAAGTTCTTATTACAACTTGGACCAACTTTCTCTTGAGACTCCATTCCTAGACTCCTGGGTAAAAAGCATCGCCTTACCAAACTCCACTCAGCCATCACTAAACAAGAAAATCTATCAGACCATCTTCTCCCTCAGAACAAAAGGGTCACTACCGTGTTTCCCACTCTTCTCCTCTGTGGGTTTGAAATTATACACAGCAGTGCCAAAGGTAAGGCATTTCTGGAGATTTTTCCCCCCTCGCTCTCTTTTTATTGCAGTTCTGAGTGTTTTGTGTTGTTTTATTTTTTTTGTTTTTCCTTGTCAGCTTCCTTTGCTGGCTGTGGCTCTGTTTCTGTGGCCTACAGCGATCACTTTAGACTTTTTAGACGCGTCAGATAGAGATAGATGACACAAGCGATCTACTTATCTTCCTTTCCCATCACCAATAAAAGTGACAGCCCACCTAATTAGGCCTAATAAAGTCGCTGCGGGAAGACTGGTGCTGCAGCTTCTAAGGAGGGGTGGTGTTGACCTGAAGACACAGGGGCTGCCTTAAGGCCTAGCTGCTGTTGCTTCAGCACCAGCACCCTCCATCTCTGCCCGTGCCATATTCAAATTCGAGGAGCATGTTTTCCCCTTCAATTCTCAGATCAAGAACAAAAAAAAAAAAAAAAAGTCCTATCTAATCAAAAAAGGCACTGACAATTTTTCAACCCCACATTAAAAGCAAAGAGTCATTGGGAACCCTGCACTCCGTATTCTATTTTATAATATTACTTTAAGCTATTGCTTTGAATCTCAGACATTTCTTTGTTAAGAAGGAAAATCAAAAATTCATCAGAAGAAGTTCTTTTTTTTTT
>NW_022196906.1:64156907-64174824 GCF_008632895.1 Mastomys coucha | reverse complement strand
TTTTTTTTTTTTTGCTTCCGACCCTTCTCATTTTTTTTTCTTTGAGGGCTAGCATGGGGCTTGGAGATGGAACCAACATTTGTAGAAGTTAGGGGTCCTTAAGCAATTATTAGCGATGAGAGTTTGACATGCCCGAGAGTTGTCAACAACCGCCGTTAAACAAAGTGGAGGGAAGAGAAATAAACGGTGCTCTCAGCAAAATTAATACACAGACCTGCAAATGAACGATGCTGTGTATCTCCCCCACAAGGGGAGAAATCTGAACTTAGCATGAAACGGCATTTTAAGTACCATCTTTGCAAAAATTATCGGATTGTCAAAGGGCATCAAAGTGAATGGAGACCTAACTATTCATAATATTTCCACATATGCTAAATACAAAATTTATCTTACTTTACTTGACTGTTCCCTAGCAATTATTTAAAGCTATTAGGATGGGAGAAATGTCCTGGATCTGAGGAGCCAGCACTGCTTTGTGGCTTTTGTTGTAAGAAACATGAGTCCTCAACCCCCCAACTTGGCTTGTGTGCATTCTCTCCCTCTCTTCCCCCTTTCTAATATTTAACACTACTACTGCTTAGCTTATGCATCTTACCTTACTCTCTCTAAACTTATTGCTGAAAATATTTTATCCATCCAGATTGTTTGGGTGTAGAGGGCATAGAGCACATGTACTACGTGTGTGAACACATTTGTGTATATACATGGGTATATGAATCAGAGTGTGTGAGTGTGTATGTTTCTGTGTGTGCGTGTGACGAGTGTGTGTATATATGTGTGTGTATGAGTGTGTGTGTGTTAGTGTGAGTGCATGTGTGTGAGTGTATATGTGAGTGTGTGTCTGTGTGTGTGATGAGTGTGTGTATATGTGTATGTGTATGAATGAGTGTGTGTGTATGTCTGTGTATATGTGTGTGAGAATGTATGTATGTGAATGTGAGTGTATGTGTACGTGTGCCCGTGTGTATTTGTGTTTGTGATGAATGTGCGTGTGTGTGTATATTTATATTTATATATACTTATATATATGCATATGTGTGTGAGTGAGTGTATGTGTCTCTGTGTGAGTGTGTGTGTGTGTGTGTGAGTGTGTGTGTATGTGTGAGCGAGTGAGTGTGTGTCTATGTGTGTGAGTTGAATGTGTGTGTGTTTGTGTGTAAGCCAGATGTTTATATCAGGTGTCTTCCTCAATTGCTTACCACTTTATTTTTTGAGACAAGATCTCTCACCAAACCTGGAGTTTACCAATTACCTAGGCTGGCTGGCTGTGAGCTTCAGAGACACAGTTGTACTGGTTAGATCAGTATTTTCCCAGCTTGCTAAAAAGCTATAGAGTCATCTCCGAAGGAGACCCTCAACTGAGATAGTCCCTCCGTCAGATTGGTCTGAGGGCAAGTCTATAGGGTCATTCTCTTCATTGATGTGGCAGGGCTCAGACCACTGTGGTTGGTGCCACTCCTGGGCTGGTGGCACTGGGTACTATATGAAAGCAGGCTGAGAAAGCCATGAGGAACAAGCCAGTAAGAAGCGCTCCTCCGTGGTTTCTGCTTCCGTTCCTGCCTCTAGGTTCTTGCCTTGCCTTCCCTCCTTGTTGGACCATAGCCCACAAGCTGAAATAAACCATTTCCTCTCAAAGCTGCTTTCAGTCATGGTGTTTATCCAATCAAGAAAGCCATTAGAGCAGCTGTGCCTGCCAGTTAGTTACGTGGATGTCAGCTCGGGTGTTCCTGCTTAGACTTTACCAGCTGAGCCATCTCTCCAGGCCCCATTCATATATTTGCTTGTATGTATTACTTCTTCTCATTCAAAGCAAAGCCATGTTCCTCCCACCTTGCCTGCCCTGAGCAGTTTGTAATCTACTCTACATTCCTCCCTGCCCCCTCAACTCCATTGAGTTTTCCACACAAGAGAAAGATGAATAACAGTCACAGCCACCCCTCCCCCAGTTCCACCCTACACACAGATGTTATGTGTGGGAAGCCACAGCTGCCATCCTATATATTGAACACCTGGTCTCCGGCCAAAGCAGAGAGCCTTGTGATAAACAAGTCCTTATTTGGAAAAGCTGAGTGCCTCCAGTTTGTGATGCAAGCTGGCATGATTTCTCAAAGCCTATTATGCTTTGCCACATAGCCAATGCTGATTGGGACCAGGGAAAGTATTTAACTCGTGAGGGCTGGGGGCTAGGGAGGAGAAGCTAGCTAAGAAAGAAGAAAAGATGAACGAATGATTCTGTAGTACAAGGTTCCTGAATAAACTGCTTGGAGAAGGGTTCGTGGTCGCCTCCTTATTTCCGCTGGTCGGTAAGGCGGTGATAGTTATACACGTTGGCATACATAGTACACAGAAGTTCATTTTAGTACTATAGCTAGTCCATAGAAAATGCTGTAGTTTGTTGATGTTTTGAAAGTTTGTCTGTTTTGGTTGGTCTATACGTTTTAACTACTAAGGGAAAACTTAAAAAGTAATTTGTATAAAACTATATAACCATTGAACTTCAAAACAGAGTTAATGAAGCTATTCAGTAAATATATTAGAATTTTTTAAAAATAAAACATGGATGTTCTTTGGAATTACTAGTCAAGGTGTGTCATTTCAGGGTGGCATTGTCACTGGTACATCTCTGCTGTATGTTTCCTCTGGGTTGGATATGATTGTTGCCATCTGGAATCACCTACAGGAGATCCACAGGAGTTTAGGCCCCTCGGAGAGGGAGGAGGAGGTTTCTCAGGTGCCACTTTGAGGTTGTAGAAGTGGTAAACAATAGTGGGCATCTCTAGGATTTGCCGGAGATCTAGGATGGGGGAGGCTCCCAGGAGTGTATAGGGTTGACTTTATCTGAGACTTCTAGCAGTGGGGATATGGAACCTGAAGTGGCCACTTCCTGTAACCAGACAGGGCCCACAGTGGAGGGATAAGGACATCAACCCACCCATAAAATTTTCAACTCAAAATTTGTCCTGTCTACAGACGTGCAGGGACAAAGATAGAGCAGAGGCTGAGGGAATGGCCAACCAATAACTGGACAAACTTGAGACCTGCCCCATGAGCAAGCACCAACCCCTGACACTATTAATGATACTGTTATGCCTGCAGACAGGAGCCTAACATAAAAGGTCTTCTGAGAGGTTTCACCCAGCAGCTGACTGAAACAGATGCAGAGACTCACAGCCAAACAGAGCTTAGGGAGTCTTACGGAAGAGTTGAGGGAAGGATTGAGGGACCAGGAGGGGATAGGAGCCCCACAGGAAGACAATCAGAGTCAACTAACATGGTCCTTTGGGGGCTCCCAGAGACTGAACTAGCAACCAGAAAGCATACAAGGGCTCAGTCTTCATGCGGGTCCCCCAACAGCTAGAGCTGCGGCTGTCCCTAAAAATGCTGCCTGCCTATGGATCTTGTTCCTCTAACTGGGCTGCCTTGTCTAGCCTCAGTGGAAGCACCTAGCCCTGTAGTGACTTGATGTGCCAGGGTTGGAGGATCCCCAGTGGGGCACCTCCACCTTCTCAGAGGAGAATGGGTGGGGGAAGGGGTAGAGGAACTATGTGAGGGGAGAACCTGGAGAAGGGGGATATGATTGGGATGTAAAGTGAATTAATTAATTAATGGGAAAATAAATAAATAAAATGCTTTATTTTAAAACAATCAACAACAACAAAACAATTGCTATGCCAGAGAAAGCCCTTGAGCAGTGTGACTGCCCTAAAATGTGCAGGCATCTCCTGGTAGCACAGCTGGGTGGCTTATCCATGGTCATCCTGTAAGCAACCCTGGCAAGCTCTCTGGTTCACCCATTGGGATTCAGGTAGGATTCTATCCTGGGCAAATGGAAATAGACCCCCATGGAAAAGACCAACAGTCCCAAGAGCATAGGCCTGAATGAGTCTCATGTCTGGTTTTCAGTGTGCTCCCTCAGAACATGTCTCTCTTCTTGCTAGCCAGACTCTCTGCTTCCCTGCGACTGCCAGTGATGCTCTGTGGATGAATGCTAGGTCAAGATATCACAATTCATCCCACTCCAACTCTCTGCTCTTGGATTAGCATCTTTCAAATACCTCACTGACTCAAAGGTCAAGGGATTCCTTGCTGGGTCTAGTTCAAGCTCCTGCAGTAAGGTCTTTAAGCTTCTGCCATAGGAGGGATCTTGAATGTGTTACCTTGTTTGGTCTGACAATCTTAGCCAGAAGCAATTTGAGAGTTATTTTGGCATTTGGTTTATTTCAGAATGTGTGGGCATGCTTTGAGCACTGAAAAATCCCCATACTAACTCTTCTATCCAATCTAAGGCTTATCTGCAATTGAGTAAGTGTCCTTTAATAGCCTCAGCTACAAGAGAAAGTGACCGGGGCCACAGTGTCAAGCGCATACCGATTTTGAAGAGGGACTGCATATGGTCAGTAGTATAGCTTTTCTTATCTCCTGTACTTACTGGCATCTATGCTGACAGGCAAATAGCTTTCACATTTCTCCAAAGCTGGCTTCTGCACCCACTTTCAACTGTACCTACTTAAAACAATCAGCAAACCAAATGAAAAGACATAAGAAACCCTTACTCAAAACACCGATCGACACGGCAGATTCAGCACAGTCCCATCAGAATCAACTGGTAGGAAACAGAACCATTCAGTTAACCTGTCCTGAAATTAAATCCCGTGACCACTCCCACAGGACTGAAGTGCTTCCTAACTGTGGCTCAGATGAGACCAGAAGTCTGTGCTCCTGCTGTGACCTCCTCACAGCAGGAGACTGAGCTGTGAGCTGAAGAAGTCCCCTTTCCCCCTAAGTTTCTGGGTGTCAGGGTATGTCATCACAACAGAAACAAAGCTAGAACAATTGACTTAAGGTCAACAATGCAGGTAAAACCACCACACACACACACACACACACACACACGCACACACACGTGTGCACCCACTACAAACACATCACAAACACCCCCGCACACATATAAGTGCACACACCACACACACCAAACACACATGCATACACAATACACACACATCACAAACACACACAACACATGCACACACACCACACACATACACACATGTGCAAACATACACATATATCACACACACACACACATGCACCCACTACAAATACACACACATCATAAACACCCCCCCCCCCCCCGCACACATATAGGTGCACATACACCACACAGTCACACCAAACACACATATGCATATACAATACACACATATCACAAACACACACACACCACATGCACACATACATCACAAACACACACACACACACACACCACAAACACCAACCAATCAAACAAGCAAATGCCACAGGCAGTAGAGATCTTTGCCATTGCCTGTTGAGAACAGAGTAGGATCTACAGACCCATCCCAGTACCACCCTTTCCTTTTTTGGGATGAGCTTACAAATCCCATGGGAAACCGGTCTCCTCCATGCATGTTCCCCAGCATTTCAGACCTGACTCCTCCCACTCTTGTGGTCTATACACATCTATATATACTCAGGTCTCTATATATCTGTGCCATCTCTCCTAGGCATCTCTTAAGTTCCCTTTGGGCAAGCCTGTGCCTAGTGCGTGCACACTGTCACTATGCCTTATGTCTAGGAACTCTTCCTTGTGCTAGCTGTGGAGTGGGTCTACAGAAAGGTTTCTTGGTGGATGCTGACAGAGTCACCAGGAGCAATGGCCAGGCTAGGACCTCTGGAGGGCAGTGCGCTGTGGCAGGCCTCCCCAGCCACCTTCCCTGTTTTCTTTCCTAAGATTTCTATAAGCAAATAGAAAATGCTAACCTTAGCAGATTCCAGTGTGAGCGTTTTGGCGTGCTGCAATTAGGTTATCTCTCAGTTATTTATTTCTGTGGCTTGTTATTAGCTCTGTGCTGAATATTATTCTAATTATGTCAGCCCAATCAGCAGTATTGCATGTCCAGGCTCATTTCCATTAGTCTGAGATTTGTCTTTCACACTGTGATACTAATTCAATGAGACATCAAACATTGGAATCGACCCCGGTGCCGAGGTCAGGCAGCTTCGCCCTTCCACTCTATTAGCACTCGGATGTAATTGTATTGTCACTCCCCGCATGATGGATAGGATTGGGGTGACCATCGGAGCACAAATGAGCAATGCGTCCATATATTATTTTGTTCTGTAATATCAATATGTGTTTATTCAGTGCTAGTGTGAGCCAACTTGAAACAGTCATTTTCATACGGTTGGGTAAACGCCTCTGCTCCTTCCGAAGCAATTCTGCAGAACCATCTGATAGACACTCTGAGGGACTGAGATCCGAAAAAGAAATCAAAAAGAAATGTTAAGAAAGGCAACAATGGTGGTCTCAAATTCAGAGGGTTAAATGAGAGAGGGGGCTGGAGAGAGAGGAGGAGAGAGGGAGAGAGGAAGAGAAAGGGAGAGGGTAGAGAGGGAGAGAAAGAGAGAGAAGCAACTTTCCTGGCTCCTCTGAATGTTTTTGCAAAAACTCTTTGATGGATGCTCTATTAAATGGCTGAAAAATCAAGATGCAGCCTGCGGCGCTTAAACAAACATAAACTTGACCCAGGGTTGGTTGGAGTTGCTGATCTCTGTGACTCTGCCTTTGAAAGTAAGGAAATTAGCAAACAGTGAAAATGAAGGATTGTTTTGCTCAATTTGCCTGCTTCATTTTTTTTTTTATCTTCAGTACAGTGTATGTCCTCCATGAATGAATTTTATCTGGGAGTTTCCAAGAGAGTCTACCACTGTGTGTGCCATGTGACAGACACTTGAACATGTACAACTAAAATTGGATATTACTGAAACAGTGTCATCCACGGTCTTTTTGTGTCTTACCTCAATTTATGTGTGAATTATGTGTATGTGTTCTTGTGTGCATGTGCGTATGTGTCTATGGTGTGTATATGCATGAGGAGGCCAAAGGTCATGCAGAGGCCAGAGGTCATGGTCAAACGTCTTCGTCAGACACTATCTATCTTAATAGTTGAAATGGAGTCTCTTGCTGAACTTGGAGTTCACTAATTAGACTAGAGCAGCTTGGCCAATGAGATCCAAGGATCTGTTTAACTCTGCCTCCCCAGCAATGTGCCTGGCTTTGGTTGCTGGGGCTTGAACTTGGATCCTCGTGCTTAAATTTACTAGTTGAGCCATCTCTTCTACCTCTTATCTCTCTTAACAAAAGTATGTATAGGTATTTTGCTTGCACGTGAGTTTGTGCATACTTGGTGCTGACCAAAGCCAGAAGGGGGCATTGGATTCCTGGGAAATGGAGTTACAGATGGTTGTGAGCTACTATGGGGGTTCTGGAAATTAAACCTGGGTCCCCCTTGGAAGAGCAGCTAGTGTTCTTAACTGCTAAGTCATCCTTCCAGCCTCTTGTTTCTGGTTTTTATTTTTTAATAATTTCACACATGTACGCAATTTACTGTCATCACATTCATCCCCACCTCCTTTCACATCTTAACATGTCAAAAACAACTGGAACTTTGGCTTGGTGAGGTGTCCCAGCCATCACGGTGTGGCCAGTGGCACTATGGAACAGGGTTAGACTCTAATTTCAGAGTACCAGCCTTTGTTATTTCTCCTCAGTATCAAAAAAGAACCTTGACATGGAGAAGTTGCTGTGCTAGCGAAGGAACTTTCAGTGTACTTAGAGAAAACCAAACTAAGAGTTCTAGATCCTCGCATGGTCGTGAACAGATCTGAAACCACAAGCTACATGCGCATATCCTTAAGTGGCCTGGAGTTAGGGTCACCTCTACCATGATGCCAGCCCTATGCAGAATCTGTTTCACACTTGGCTCCCAGCACATTCCTGGGAGCCTGTGCTTGGCATGCTGCCCAGATTGGCTTATCTATCTTCTCTAAGTCATAAACTTCTTAAACTAATGCTTGCGTGTGCAAACCTCTGCATTGAGAGAGAAGAGGAGGATAAATTATCCCTAACCTCTGCTGACAGGTTCAATGAATTAAACCCATGTATGTTAATTGGAAAAAATGTTCTTTATAAATATAGATAAACTTGAAAAGATACCATTAAGTATTTCCTAATAGCTTTTGTTAAACTAAAAATCTTCTATGTTTTAAATTGACACTAGATGTATTCTGTTTCTATTGATCCTACTATTTTAAGTACAGGTTCACTCGAGGCATACTGGCATATACCTATAGTCCCCGTGCTCCGGAGGCTTCAGAAGGAGGATGGCAAGTTCAAGGCCACCTTGGACTATGTCTAAAGCTTTTTTTTTTTTTTCATTAAACAAAGGAAGATATATATTTTAACTCATGCAAGGGTAGCAGGCTGAGGGCTCCTTATCTTCTCCTTGGGCCTCGTACTCATGCTAGAGCCAAAGAAAACATAGATCTCATCACGGCTTAGCACTGGGCTGGTGAGATGGTTTGATGGGTAGGGCCTCTTGTCACCAAGCCTCACAGCATGAGTGTAAACCCCAAGCCCCACATAGTAGAAAAGAGACAACTCTCACAAGCTGTAGTGTGACCTCCATACATGAGTGTGGCGTGCATACATGTGGGCATATACACACGTACTAATAAACACAATGTGCATATGTTATATGTACATTATATATTATATATGCAATATGTGCATGCACACACACACACACACAAGTGCTAGGCTCTGAGTTTAACCCCCAGACCTGTGTTAAAAAGAAAAAAACTGAGTGTGTTTGCACACACTTGTAATTCCAGCACCAGGGAGGAAGGGTCAAGCTGAGACCAGCCTCAAAAACTAGAAAGATTTACCGCAGCTCTTGGGAGGTTGAGATGAAAAAGAGACACCAGTTCAAAACCAGCCTAAACTAGAAACGGAGTTCCAGGCCAGGCTGAATGGCACAGTGAGAAAGATCAGATGGTAGCTGCTTTCCTAAATGAGGCTTACACTCTACCCTTAGCACAGCATAAACCAGGGGTAATGTCAGCATTTGGGAGGTGGAGGCAAGAGGATAAGAAGTTCAAGGTCATCTTTGACTACAGAGCAAATTTGAGGAAAGCCTGGGCTAAGTGAGATGCTGCTAAAAGAAAGAGGGATTGGGGGCAGGTGGGCAGGCAGGCAGGCAAGTGGGAAGGAAAGAAATAACATCAATTTTCAGCTTATTTTTCAACAATTTTGATCCATACAATATCTGAGCAACCCTCATCAGGCTATGAATAGCTAAACTGGGTGCTCTCAAGTTCTGCTCTGAAGTTGATTCTATTGACAGGATAAACGTGGGGCTTACCTTCCATTCTCTTTGTTCTTCAATCATCCACAACCCAAAAAAGGAAGGTGCCTGGTTTCCAGCTCAGCAAATATTTGAAGCCAGAAACTAGAATCCATGAAGCGTTGGTAGTAAAAGAACACTGGTGGGAACAGACAGCATTCAACAGAAGATACAAACCAGGAAAACCACAGGAACCCAATGTAAACTTTCCTGGAAATCACAGTGTGGCAGTATTTAAAATTTCATCCATGTCCCCAATTCTTGCCACAGAGCTTCAAAACCCCTCAGAATCTCCCGAGTGACAGGAATACATTTCATTGTGGCTCTCCAACTCTACCTGACTCCACTCTCATGAGCAGACTCTCAGGGTGGGGTCCATAGATACCTTCTGGAGATGTGCCACTATAAAGATCCAATGTGGCACTGGAGGGGAACAAGTTTCAGCCCCTCTGTCCTCTGGGAAGGGAGAGGTTGTTGACTGACTTATAAAATCTGGTGAACAAGGAGTTTGAGAGTTTGAAGTCTATCTAAAGAGGGTGTGGGAGCTCTTCCCCAATCCTAGCCATGAGTCACTGCTATTGCTGAGCTATATCCTGTATACAGTGCTGGGAATTAAACCCAAAGCCTTGTGTATGCTACTTAAGTTCTCCAGCAATAAGGTATACTGCCAATGACTTATATTTTTATCATAAACCAACACTAGTAATTAAGGTGCCTACCCAAGTTCTGAGTTGCTATAGGGAATCACCAAACCAAGAAGGAGATAGTCCTGAGAACTCTCAAATTTGTAGTGTACCTGTGCACTCCAATTTCAGCTGATGTCTGAGAGGGAGGCAGTCCTTGTGAGTCTAAAACAATAAACGGTTGGGTCATGTATAGGTGTCAGAACTGAGCCTTATAACACCCAGCTGGTGTCAGATAGAGAAACATCAAAGGGCATTTAGTCCAAGTGAAAGATCTTTGCCCAACTCAATAAACACAGCTCAGAATCTTACAGTAAAAAGATGGCTAGAATGATGGCTCAGTCATCTCTCCGGTGCTCTTCAGTGCGGAGCATCCAGCTTCTGCTTCCAATACTCACATTGGGAGGCTGAGAACCACTTGTAACTCCAGTTCCAAGAGATATAGCACTCTCTTCTGATGTCTGTGAGCCCCTGCATACACGTGGTAAGCAAAAACTCATGCATGCACGCAAGATGTGTGTGTGTGTGTGTATGTGTGTGTTTTGAGGAAAAAAAACTGGATCATCAATGGAAAGAATCCATGGTGTCAGATCTGCTCCAATTAGTGAGAAGGGAAAAATGTAAAATATGTTGCATAGATTCTTATGCTTGTTTACAAAATCAAAGTTTGAGGGTTCAGAAGTGCAGTCTTGTTTTTTTGCAAAACTCACTTACAGGCCTTCCCTTATTTTTCCATGGTTCCAGGATCCTGTGGCTCCTTCCCTGGCATCCCTGAGAAGCAGGGCAGCACCAGGAGAGACATGTCCACTTTTGGGGATGTTGGGACCCAGTATACTCCACAGAGAAGGTCCTGAGAGATGGTATCATTCTACATTCACAGTGGTAAAAAAGGGGGATGGGGCTGGGTCAGGCCAGAGGCTATCACCGGTCTTGCCTACAACTAACATGGTAGCATACAGGCAGAACTGAGAGAGCCCTGTAGTGAAGCTTCCAGAATCCCTATGAAGAAAAACACAATGGGGAACTACAAAGTCAGTTCCTGTAAGCTGGCTGCCTGGCTATCTCACCCTTTGGAAAGGACCACAAAGGACAAGGCAGGGAGCAGGAGGCTCTAGGGACCTGGAGGGCACCTGATGCTTTTCCTGACTCGATCCTCCATCAAAGACCATCCCAAGTGTTCTTACCTTCCCTCAAAAGCTGTTGCAAACTTGTTTGACCCCAGAAACCCACCTGATCAGTACATCTACTTCTAACCATTTACAGTACTCCTACTCTTTCGTAGTGTACCCCATGTTTCCCTGACTCTCAAGTCTATCGCCTCACAGACAAATCCTCATGGAGACACCAAAACAGAATTCCTCAGATGGCTGTGAAGATTCACTTGTATGTAAAGGACCAGGTAGAATGTATGTGCTCAATTAAAGGATGGTGTCAAGACAGATAGCTTAGCTTGGCTTCTGTTGCATGTCCACATCGTGACCAGAACAACTTGAGAAAGAAAAAGGTTGTTTGGCTTCCACATCCTGATATGGAAGGGCAGGGTAGGAAGTCAAGTAGGAGCAGAAGCAGAAACAAACCTTGGAGAATTCTGCTTACAGACTTGCTCCCTCTGGCCTTCTCTGCTTTCTTTCTTAAACATCCCAGATCTGCCTGCCTAGGAATGACCCTACCCACTTAGAGCTTGAACTCAATCAGTAATTAAGAAAATGCCCAGGCATATACCAAGAGGCCAATCTGATGGAAGCAGTTCCTCAACTGAGGCCTGCCCCCCTCTTCCAAAGTGTGCCTAAATTTGTATAGTAGACAAAAACTACTGTAAGATTAGGGGCTTGGCTGGATAAATGTTAGGCAGTCCCTCTGGGTGTCACTGTTGTGAGAATTATTTACCTGAGGAGGGTAACTAATGTCCACTCCCTTCTTCAAAGGTTCCAATATCAAACCAAAGTTTAATTCCATTAAAGTTCACTCTGGGAACCAATGGATTTCTTAGGCTTTGCGTAGAAAGCATGGCTGAGAGGTTGCTGCCAGGAGTGTGTTATCTTAAAGCAAACACCCTGGAAAGTTGCCACTCCTCACAGATAATGGCTCCCCTCAGTTCACTTTCCCCTCCCTGAGCTTCCCTGCTCCCAGAGGCCATGTGCAGTTAGAGCAGAGTTGGGTACCCATGGCCAAGAGGAGCAGATGGAGACTCAGGAGAAAATCCAATGAGCCTCCTTCCAGGAGGGATGGTCAGCGTTCCGAAGGCTCGGCTGTGATTGGCCTTTGCAAGAGGGCACAGATGGTAGAACAAAGATGGTGGTTATTTTGCTCACAGAACCACATTCTGCAGTAGTCACCCCAGTGTTTGTCACTGTATTTTATCTTGTTACTTGGGTACCCTTCCTGCTTCTTCCAACACAAGCTCCCATGGCTCAGGGCTTGGGCATTTAAATGTTTTGCACTTGGGGGTTGAACTGAAGCTCTTCCCAATGAGAAATGTCCCCCATAGGTCGTGCATTTAAATACTTGATGGCACTGTGTGGGAGGTTATGGAAACTTCAGAAGGTGCAGCCTTGCTGCAGAAAGTACATCACTTTGGACTGACTTTAGGAGTTTATAGTCTTTCCCCACTTCACGTTAGCTTTCTCTGGTTTCTGTATGGGGTTGAAGATGTGGTCTCCCAGCTTCCCGCTCTAGTCCCCTGCTGCAGTGCCATCCCTGACAGTATGGGCTCTCCCTCTGGAACCATATAAGCCCAAGAAAACTCTATACTGTTAAAGGGTTTGTCCACTTCACACAAGCCAGGGTCATCTAGGAAGAGGGAACTTCAGTTGAAAAAAATTCCTCCATAAGACTAGCCTGTAGGCAAGTCTGTGGGGCTTTATTTTTAAAATTAAAGACTGATGTGAGATGGCCCACCCCACTGTGAGTGATACCAGCCTTGGGCAGGTGGTCCTGGGTTGTATAAGAAGGCAGGAGTAAGGTACAAGGTGCAAGCCAGTGAACAGTGTTCCTTCATAGCTTCATGAGTTCCTATCTCCAGTTTTCTGCCTTGACTTCTCTCAGTAATTGGACTGTGACCTGTAAGGCAAATAACTCCTTTCCTCCTCGTGTTGCTTCTTGTCATTGCCTTTATCACAAAGGCAAAAGTAAATGACAAACCAGCTTTGTATCTCTTGTCTGACTAGACTGGAATCTCTAGAACACTGTCTGACCTGAGTATGTTTGACACAGACCAGCTCTCCAGCCACACATTATACCTGAGCTAATAAACAGAGGCTAATGCTACAACCGCTACTAGAATCATCCACAAGCAATTGCACATTCAGAGTCCATTTAGTCCTTACAATTACCATCAATTACCATGAAAGGACACTCATCATGATCCCTCCTCCTCAAAGAAAAGAAAGCAGAGGCTCGGGACCAAGAAGAGCTTGCCTCCTACCCTAGATGGGGCTGGTATGGTTTTGGCATCAGTGGCATCCCTGTCTGGTTCACTGGTATTCAACAGAGGACACCCAGCCTTCACCTGGAAGGCTACTGAAGCATGGACCTGACGTGCAGTGTCCTCTCCCCAGAGATTCACCAAACACATCTGCCTGCAGTCATAGCATCTATCAGCTCTTGTGTCTCCCCAGCAACTCTTTCTTACCTTACTGAGAGCAAGCTTTGTCCCAACAGAGGTGAGCATGTTAGTTGACTATGGCTTTTGCTTTGTGTGATAATGTCATCCACAAAGCCTAATTATCTACTATCTGTTATTTATTATTTCTTTTCGAGACAGGGTCTCCTGTAGCCTAGACTGGCCTCACACTCATTATGTAGCTGAGAATGCTCTTGACCTTCTGATCCTTCTGCCTCTGCCTCCAGAGTACTTTGATCATAGGCATGTGTCAGCACATCCGTTATGGATGCTGAGGACTAAACAGAAAACTAGGTGATGTCATGCTGGCACCAACCAAAAGATGCTGCAGCAGGGATTCACAACTCTTCCATGTGAAGAGAATAAGAACCTATGAATTGTTCAGGTCCCAAGGCTCAGGGATGATCACAGAAAACTGGGCAGAAGGACTGTCATAGTTCTAGGTCTGGGGTGGGGGGCGCAGAGCAAAATGGTCTCCTCTGCAGGACTGCTACACTCATGAATCCACAGCAGTCATAGTTGCCTGCACAAGAGCAAGACAGTCAATATTCTAATATGCAGGGAGGAGGGGCTCTTGAGGCCCAACCTCTGAAAAGCAATTGACAACTGATGCCCATGAGTAGCACAGATTTGAGTCTTTGGGTGCTTCAAAAAATGAGAGAGATGTGAAGTTAGAAAGGGTAGGAAGGTGGTGGGTGAATCTGGGAGTGTTTAGGGGGAGGTAAATATGATCAAAACACATCGAATAAAGTTATCAAATAGTTGATGAAGATATATCTTAAAGATGCTGCTACAGTATTTAAATGTCAGACAAAATCAACTTCCAAGAAAGAAAATACCAAAATGAAAAGGAGATTACATAATGTTAAAATATATAACTCTTAACGTGTATGCACCTTACAACATAGTTTCAAAAATGGCAAACTGTAGTAAAAGCAGGAAGTCCCCTAACGTAATTGGCAATTTCTTAACACCTATCCCTGAAAATCAGGTAATAGTTAAATTGAACAACACTAACATTATAATGGAAACTTATAGAGTATCTCATCCATCAGTCGATATTTGTTTTCAAGGACACCAAGATGACTACCTTTCAGTTAATAAAACACAGCTGAAATTGCTTTTAAAACTACAATAACAGTCAGTGCTGGAGAGATGGCTCAGTTAATAATTGTGCTTGCTGCTCTTCCAGTTGATCTGAGTTCAGTTCCCAGAATCCATGTCAGATGGATGACTCACAATCACCTGAAACTCCAGCTCCACAGGGTCCAACACCCTCTTCTGGCTATCATGTGCATGGCTCTCTCTCTCTCTCTCTCTCTCTCTCTCTCTCTCTCTCTCTCTCTCTCACACACACACACACACACACACACACACACACACAAATTAAAAAAAATCATACAATCATAAAGCATGTTCTCTAATCATATGAAAGTGTACTCAACACTATTGCTTGCTGCGAGCTACATGAATCTCAAAAAGCATTTTGCAATGGAACAAGGGGCACATATGGGGCAACATGTGTACTACTCCTTATTCTTAAGACCCAGAAGACTGAGAAGAAAGGGGGATTCATGGGAGAGGGGAGGGGATAAGAGCAGATAATGGGGGAAATATGATCAAAGTATATTACATATGCATATATGTGTGAAAAGGATAAGTACATCGAATAACTAGAAAGAGAAAACTACACTAGAAAGTAGCTGAGCACTCAGCATGGGGCTGGAGGTGGAAGAGGGAGAAGTTAGTCTTGGCTGCAGATTGATACAGGGAAGTTTACAGAGCAAGAGTAACAGTCTACATCTAATCGTGGTTTATAATTCTTCTGGTTTGCCTTTCTCTTGCTGTGCTAAAACAACTTGGGAGGAAAGGGTTTATTTAAGCTTGCAGGTTATAGTCGATGACTGAAGGAAGCAGGACAGGAGCAGCTTAGGTCAGAAACGAGCCAAGAGCCTCCTGGGAGGCAGGTGGAACAGGGCTGGGAGGTGTTGACATGGGGATTCCCTAAGGGAGTCCTGGGCAGCCTCTCTGTGGCTGAAAGGCAAGCGGCTCATAGGGAAGCAGTGTGGTATCGAAGGAAGAAGCTAAACAGGAAAAACTTAGTTCATCTTGTTCACTTGCTCTGCAACATTCAGTGAGTCACACCCTCCATCCTTCCAGAGACCGAGGACGAAGGATGCTTCCTGGCACGTTCCCAGCATCACATTCATCTAGCTTTCTTAGACAGCTCAGGCACACCTGCCTAGGGATGGCACTGCCCACAGTGGGCATGATCTTCCTACATCAATTAGCTTCAAGAAAATGCCCTGCAGACATGTCCATCTGATGGAGGGAACTCTCTAATTCCTTTACTGAGGAGTCCCTCTTCCCACATGTCAAATTGACAACTAAGATTAGTCATCACAGGAACTACATGTAAGTCATTGGGTTGTTTTTGGTTAGATAAATATATTGCAGGGAACCTTTTAAGAAGCAACAGAAGAAATTTTTGGTGGAGAGGAACGGAACTATTTCCTAGTGTTGAATAACCAGGGTGAGATTGTGGGAAGTTCAGACTTCAGCTGCTTGAGAAAGTGCATCCCCTGGTTTTTAAGGGAAAGCCTGGAGGGGCTAGATAAATTTCTTCTACAGAAAACTGCAAGCATCCCTCTTGGGGTGGAAGAAAAAAAAAGGATAAGGTTGAATTTTTAAATAAAAGAAGACAAAACATTTTAAACATGCTTTTGTGAAACATCTGCATTGTATAGGAGGTCTTATAAAAAAATTGTCACCATCAGTTATTTATTTATGCCTTTCATTCCCAGGGGACCTGGAAGCTCAAAAGTGTTTTTACCATGAGTCACAAAAGATAGTATACGATTTGGGGCTGGAGATGTAGCTCACTTGGTAGAGTGTTTGTCTTGCATGCATGAAGCCCTTAGTTCAGGCCTCAGCATCACATAAAAGAAAAATACTGGAGATGATAACACTTGCCTGCAATCTCTACCTTTGAGAGATTAGAGTTCAAGGCCATCCTCAGTTATAGTACTGGTATGTATGAGGCCAGCCTAGAATGTGTGAGACTTTATCTGAAAAAAGATAGATAGATAGATAGATAGATAGATAGATAGATAGATAGATAGACAGACAGACAGACAGACAGACAGACAGACAGACAGAAAAGATATGGCCTCTTCCCTCCATGTGCTGGAAAGACCATCTTGCAGAGGCAAAAAAGCTCACCTGGAGCAATTAGGAGGTATCAGCTACTGAGCAGCAAGGACATCAATAGTGGGGTAACAGATGTAATTAACAGCCAAGGAGGTGAATCACAGGAGGTGTTAAGATCTACTAGGATCCAAATGTACCCTGTGACTCTATAGTTGACTGGAGTGTCCCCACTTGAAATGAAGCCATTTCAATCCTGACAGCTAAGTAGTTCTCTGATGGCTGACACCAGCTCCCTGGCAGCTAATATCAATCAAGTGCTTCCATAGGAGGGAAGGAAAAAAAAAAAAACCAGAGCCCTAAGAAGACAGCAATTAGATGCAGATCATTTAGGGATGCCCCAGTTCCACAGTAGGTTCTACCTCTGATTTCTGTCATTTCTAGTTCCCTACAAGATGTGAGAACTAAAGTATCAATGGGTTTTAAGAACTCGCTGTAATGACAGTCAGTCACAATTGATTTTTTTTCTTTACATTTTCTCATTTGCAGTCTTTCCTGCTATTCTGGGAATTTTCAAAATGGTAAAAATCACAATGAACTATTTTATCTCAATGCCAAAGAAGAAGCTCTGAGCTAAGGAATTTTAAAAGGCGCCGTGGGTAGAACACAATCCCTTCCGTGAGTGCACTGTTAGAATTAACAAATCTACCACCAATATTTTCTCATTTGAAGCAGACTTAATAATCAGAAAGAATAATGAAAACCATGTGTTCTGGGGTTCTGAGTCACCCAGTGTCTCCTCCCTGCCTCTCTCGCCACTCTTTAATGAATTTGATTTCAAGAGGTTTGAAGGCACGGTAGATAGAGAGGCGCTGACAGATAATTTGCTTCTGTTCGGTTCCTTGGTTCTTTGGGGACAGGCTCCAGTAAGCTTTGCGCCTTTAACTCCTCATCACATGGGGGCCCATCTCCCAAACAAGGACTAGATGATCTGTCGAGAGCTCACGCACACTTAGGCTGGGTGCGACAGTCTGTACCTAACTCCCGCTTCTTGACAGAGGATTGGAGACAGAACTCGGATGAAAACAGCCCAACGAGAAAACCTTTCTTCCTGCATAGTGATTTCCCATGGAAATTAATAAAAACTCATGTCGGATGCTCTGTTCGTTCAACTTCTAATTAGCAAACACCGTCTGACCTCATTATTCCCTGTACCTCAATCTCGATTTTTATCAAACAAATCAACTTCTGAGCCCTTTGGA
>NW_022196906.1:64149731-64156801 GCF_008632895.1 Mastomys coucha | reverse complement strand
TTTTGGGCTATTCAGAAAATATGCTGCAGTAGTATATTCTCAAACCCTTCCTGTTGCCTTCTGAGCGTTGCTCCGTGTTATTTTCTGTCACACAATCTCGGAGCCTAAAATAAGTATTCCGCAGGAGACTGTTGGGCCTTCTCTTTTTCACAGTATTCAAAAGCAACCCAGTATCATTCTTACCTCCAGACTCATTGTGAAGTGACTCTTGTGGCCTTTGAAATGTGTCTGTTAGAAGCTAAAGCTCCAGCTAGTTGGGGATGTGGCTTAATGGTAAAGTCAAAGCATACAAGGGGTCCTGATGGGCCCCAGGAGAGGGAACCAGGGAGAAGGAAGAGAGGAAGAGGAAGGAGAGAGAAGAGGAAGATAGGGAGAAGGAAGAAGGGGCATAGAAAGAAATTAATTGGGACATTTGAGTGATGTTTCCTTACATATGAGTAGGAATAGCCAATGAGGAGTAGCTCTCGGATGACCAGCATGGACGTTAGTGGAATGGCACTGCTGTTCTCCAATGGAAACCAGACAAGAGATGAAGGAAAATCTTTTCTAATGCTGGATGTCTTAAGGAATTGGGATGACAAGAGTCTATAAGGATCATTTAATGTACAAGGATTATGGCATTGGAGGGAAATGTTCACTAGCATCTTTATGAAGGCTGAGTATGTAACCCAAGGGACACTAAATGCCTTTGTATGCAGTTTATAATGCCAAGTGTTCTATAACCAATAATAATATTTAATAAAGTGCTAAAATAAAATTCATGATAAAGTGCTAATGCAAAAATTCATGATAAATAAATCATTTTTTTTCTGCAAGTTCTGCTCCTAGTACAGATTTTACGTGAGTACTGGAGATGTGAAGTCAGGGTCTTATATTTGCTTGACCTACTGAGGCACCTCCCCAGACCAAGTTGGACTCCCCCCTTCTTGTTGTTTTTAGTATTTTGTAAACATGTTCTGTCAAAGTCTTCATCTCTGTATCAGCAGATTTACTGGTGAACACTCATCACCCGATCACGCTTTTAGCTGATCCTGTTTTTTTCCCATGGTTCCTCCATTCGGGCTTTCTCTTACTTCATTTGATAGTTCTTGTTAGCAAATGTGAGTTGCTTTTTACTTTTATCTGTTTGTATATGTGTGTGTGTGTGTGTGTGTGTGTACACACGTATGTACACATGTGTGTTGCCTTGACAACATTATATAAACATTTTTTACAGTGGGCCAGCTCAGAGAGGACAGGGAGCACGTTGCTGCCATAGAATAACCCCTCCCCCAGGACAAAGTTCTTATCTGATGAAAGGTGAGCACAGGGTGTTGGACTAAAAACTTCCAGACAGAGTTGATGGTGAATGTGAACGCAGGACGCTGGGACCATGCCACGGCTTTTCTTCAGGTGACAAAGAACACCTTTTAAACTGTGGGTCATGACCCTGCTGGGGTACCTGTGTAGCTAAATGTGGTGCGCATTAAACTCTTAGCAACAGTAAAGGTTTCTGAATGTGCAGTAGCCAGAAATTTTAAAAAAATAAATAAATGTATAACAAATAACATTCCCTACTGTCCTACTGTCCTTCCTCCATGTAGAAGGATCACATTTGAACAGCTTTTGGCATTTTAGACAGGATCGTACTGTGTGCACTGTGCACACTGGCTGGCCTGAAATTCACAAAAACTTGCCTGCTTTTGCCTACTGAGTGCTGGGACTAAAGTGTATGCATCATGCCTTGCCCATATTAGCCTATCTTTGGAGTGTATTGTTACAATGTTTCCTTTTAAAGCAGCTTTTTGGGTTAAGTTGGTTTGCTCAAGCTTGTTAACTGTTGAAGATACGCTATATCAGGCTGTATTAAGCAGTCAGCCAAGATTTAATTGTTTATGAAAATAGGCACATTCATCTTTAATAGATGGCAAAATTATATGTCTGCCAAAGGATTGTTTTGAAATAAGTTTGTGGCTTATCACTAGTAAATGTTTGACTTGTTTAACTATTTTACGTGCCTGTATGCTGTGGATTGTGAAAAACTAACTCAGGCAATAAGAGGACAGTGGGTGGGAAAAGGTTGAAGTCTGGCTGTAACGCAGGGAGCAGAGTGGGAAATGACTCTGGAGTGGGTCTTACAGTCTCAGGGCAGAAAGAGTTCCTCAGTGTCACTGTGACTCCCTGGTGTCTCAGCACGGTCATCATAAAACCAAGCTCAGGGTCAAGTCCTACTCATGACCCAGCAGGATCTTGAGTTCCCGTTTGGATCCAGTTAGCGAACCCCAGACTGAGCAGCATACACATCACATGGTCCGTTATCTTTCTTCTTCTCTCATATATGACCTCCTAACTACAGTTGCGCCTCCTTCCTCTCCTCCAAGGCTCTACCAACCCCTCCCCTCTCCCAGGTCCACTCCTCCTCCTCTGTTTCCCTTCAGAAAAAGGCCGGCCACTCAAACTCAACCAAACTTGAATAACAAGTTGCAATGTGACTGGGCACAGACCCTCATCTCAAGGCTGGTCAAGGCGATCTGGTAGGAGGAAAGGGGTCCCCAAAGGCAGGTAAAAGAGTCAGAGAAAGCCCTCGATCCCACTGTTAGAAATCCCACAAGAACAGCAAGCTATACAATCATAGCATCTATTCAGAGGACCTAGTTCAGACCCAGCCAGCCAGACTCCCTGATTGTCAGTTTAATCTTTGTGTGCTCCTATGAGCCCAGGTTAGTTGATTTTTTTTTTTCAGATCATGTTCTTGTAGTGTCCCTGACTCCTCTGGTCCTACAATTCTTCCTCCCCTTCAGGATTCTCCAGGCTCAACCTAGTGTTTGGCTGTGGGTCTCTGCATCTGCCTCTATCAGTGCCTGAATGAAGCTTCTCTGATGACAGTTACACTAGGCTCCGATCTACAAGTATAGCAGAGTATCATTAGGAATCATTCAATTTGTTTTCCCAGTTGTGCTTCATTCTATCTTAGGTCTCTGGGCTATCCAGCCTCTGGTTTCTGGCACTCCAGGTAGTACCAGACATGGGCTGCCTCTCATGGCATGGGTCTCAACTTGGACCAGTCATTGGTTGGCTACTCCCACAAGTTCTACACCATCTTTACCTCTAGCACATCTCACAGGCAGAACGAATTGTAGGTTGAAAGCTTTGTGGGTGGATTTATGTCCCAGTCCCACCACTGGAAGCCTTGCCTGGTGACAAGAGATGGCCACTCCAGGCTCCATACCCCCCATTATTAGGAGTCTTCCCCAGGGCCACCCTCATAGATTCCAGGGACTTTCTACTGCACTAGGTTTCTACACAGGCCCCAAAATGCCTCCTACAGGTACTCTCCCTCTATTGCCCTCACACCTGACCCCTTTGTCTGCCTTTGTCCCCACCCAGCCCAAGTCTACCCTCCAAATCTATTCTATTTTCCCATACCAGGGAAATCTTTGTATTCCCCAACCCCCCCCCCCGCAACCCCTTTGAGCCCTCCTTGCTGCTTAGGCTCCTTGGATATGCAGAATGTAGCATGATTATCCTTTACAGCTAGTAACCACTTATGAGTATATACCAATATTACATGGTTCTTGAGGTTAGGGTTTGTATTTGTGACATATCTTATTATGAAACAAGACACATCACATAGGCAACAAGGAAGGCAGAGTTTACTCATTTCACAGTCTGAAGGTTCAGGACATCCTGGTGAGGAAGATATGGTGACAGGAGCAAGAGGCCGGGTCGCATCTCATCTAAGGTCAGGGCAGCGGCAGATAGTGGAGTAGGACGGTGCTCTGTTCCCTTCCCTTATTATACAGTGTAGGACCACAGAGCATGAAGTGGTGGCATCCACATTGAGAGTCAATATTCCACTTTACTTAACCTAATCTGTCAAATCCCTCACAGGTATGCACAGAGATGCACTTCCATGGTGAATCCAAATCCAGTCAAGATCAGCCATCACAGATTTCCAGGACCAACAAGCCAGCAAACGTGGAGGTCACACCCTGAGGGAAGAGAATGCACGATTTCTTGTTTCTTCCTATGAGAACAGTAATCTTCCGGTATAAGACTTCCCAGTATGTGACCTCTTTGAGCCTGAACTGCCTCCTTTCTGCTCCATCTCCAAACACAAGGCCATGGAGCTGCCAAGCCTTCGATATAGAGATTGTAAGGTAACACAAATGTCCACTCTATCACAGTTTCCCTAACACTGACAAACCAAATACAAGCTGTCACAGAGTGGCTGGCACATGGACACTGATGGTCAGTCATCAACTCTCTCGTTTGGCTGCTTCATCTCTGAGCATACGTAGTGAGTAGCTGTGTCTAACATAATAGAATCCGAAAGTGGTTTCAGATACATACAGGTCATTTACCTCCACTGAATCTAGGGCACCTTGGGATCGGTCTTAGTTTGGGTTTTATTGCTGTGAACACACGCCATGACCAAGGCAATAAAGAAAATCATTTCATTGGGGCTGGCTTACAGTTCAGAAGTTTAGTCCGTTATCATCATTTCAGGAAGCATGGCAGTATCCAGGCAGATGTGGTGCTGAAGCTGAGAGTTCTACATCTTGATCCACAGGCAGCAGAAAGAAAATGTGTGCCACAGTGGGTGTAGTTTGAACATAGGGACCTCAAAGCCCACCCCCACAGTGACATACATACTTCCCCCAACAAGGCCACACCCACTCCAACAAGGCCACACCTCCTAATAGTGCTATTGTGCCCTATAGTACATAACCATGCATTCAAACACATGAGTCTGTGGAGCCATACCTATTCAAACCACCACAGGACCCATTCTCTCTGTGGAGAGTAATACAACTTTCTGAATTTTAAGTCTGTCTTGTATAAAACGGGTGCAGCAGAGAAGCTGAGGATGTTGAATATATTTTTCTTCTTGCCAGGCAGTGGTGGCGCATGCCTTTAATCCCAGCACTTGGAAGGCAGAGGCAGGTGGATTTCTGAGTTCAAGGCCAGCCTGGTCTACAGAGTGAGTTCCAGGACAGCCAGGGCTACACAGAGAAACCTTGTCTCGAAAAACCTATGTATATATATATATATATATTTTCTTCTCATTAGATATAGAAATGTTCAATGATGAAGCAATATTCTAAGTCATCTATCAGTCCATATTATACTCTCTCCATACCTCCATACCCTGTGTGAACACTGTGTTTCACCTCCTAATCCTTAAGCCAAGGCAGGACCTCCATCACCCACTAAGGCAGATGATGGATTTATACCAAGATGAGTGAGCATCCCAGAGTTACCCAACAGAACCTTCAGATTTTCCTTCATCCACCATGACAACCCCTTGAAGAGCCCTCACCTCCACTCATGTGGCTTCTGTTCTTTCCTGTCATCTGCCTGTAGGACCTAGAAGGGAAACCCCTATCCTTCAGCAGAGCCAGCTCTGAACAGTGAATTTATGTGAGATATGTTGTCCCTTTGTTTGCTGCTGACAGGCGTAAAGAACAACTTTCACTGCTGATAATAATGGTTCATTTATCACATCTAGCCGAGGCTGACCTCTGGGCGTCCCAGCCCCTCCATCACCTTCACACCTGCTCAAGCTAATTGTTAGAGCCAAGTGTAAATGAAAATCAACTGGGCTAATAATGAATGGAGCCCATTACTCGCAACAGCACATTGCTTTACGGAGGTTTATCAAGAAACATTATAACCAGTCCTCTGGTCACAGTTCCCTGTTTTATAGATGAGAAGGAGTGAGCAAACAAGAAGGGACTAGCCTATGAAAATTAGCTTCGAGACTGCTGACCAAACATAAGACATCAACTTCTTGAGTTCTGTGATGGCCATCCTATGTTTATCCAAAGCTACCAATAGCCAAAAAGAAAAAAAGAAAAGAAGAGAAGAGAAACAAAGAAAAGAAATGAAACAAAGTTTAAGATATTTCCTCACTGTTGTCATCTGTTTATATAAGCAAATGAGGTCATTAGCGGATGTGAAGACCTTAATTAAAATGCTAATCTCATGCTTCCTCCAAAACCATTTTTCAAGGCAGTCAGCTCCATGGCTCCTCCATTTGATGTCACCCAACCTGGAACTGCTTTGCCAATGCCATCTCAAAACAGACTTAGCTCCCAGGTGATAGAGATGATGTCCCATGAATCCTCATGGGATTCTAGAACAGAACTGATGGGACACGGGTGTGTGTGTGTGTGTGTGTGTGTGTGTGTGTGTGTGTGTGTGTGTGAATTTATTAAGTCAGCTAATTTCAAAATAGTACTAACAGTTGAGAACCCAGGAGCTGTTCAGTCCAGGAATGAACTGGGTGCCTCAAAAGTCCCAGGCAGGCACCCAGGACCTAGAGAGTTCTTGGAGTGCCACTGACTTCAGTCAGTGAGGGAAGCCTGGAAATGCTGGTTCTGTTCCTGAAGGAATCAGCAGCTGCTGCAACCTGGTGCATCAACTCAGCCCTGAACAGAAGGCCAAGCCTGCGAAGGAGCTAGAGTTCCTTCTGCCCTGCCACGTTCTATCTGGGCTGCTACCAGAAGGTGCTGCCCACACTTGGAGTGGACCCTCCAGCACAGATTCCTCCCGTGAGACTTTCTACTCTGGTAATTCTAATTGTGGCAAGTTAACTTAAAACCAACCGTCCATGCCTCAGAATTCATTCAAGGCAACTGAGTCATTTAGAGAGGCAGCTATTAGGGTACCAGGAAACATTAGCTGTAATGTGAAGCTGTAACCCTGAGGGAGTAGGGGAAGTTCTATCACATAACTGAAATGCATTTTTGGACCAGGGTGGTTAAATTTCATCATCTATGAGATTGGATTTAGACTCTCCACCAAAACAAACCTTTGGGTGTGTTTGAGGAAGTTTCTAGATGGGGTTAATTGAAGTGGGAAGGCCCACCCTAAATGTATGAAGCCATTCCATACAACTTTTTTTTTAAAAAAAGCATTTAATTTAAGAAATTTAATTTAATTTCAGAAGATTAGAGTCTATGACCATTATGCCAGAGAGCATGGCAGCAGGCAGGAAGGCAGGCATAACAATGAGACAGTAGCTGAGGACTGGGACATGAGACAACCATGAGAACCATGAGGTAGAGAGAGAGAGAGAGAGAGAG
>NW_022196906.1:64144172-64149721 GCF_008632895.1 Mastomys coucha | reverse complement strand
GAGAGAGAGAGAGAGAGAGAGAGTAAGAGAGAGAGAGAAGAGAGAGGGAGAGGGAGAGAGGGAGAGAAAGAGAGAGAGGGAGGGAGGGAAAGAGGGAGAGAGGGGGGAAGAGGAGAGAGAAAACTAACTGGAAATGGTATGGACTTTTGAAACCTCAAAGCCCACACCCAGTAACACACCTGCTCCAACAAGGCCACATCTCCTAATCCTTCCCAAATAGTTCCACTAACTGCAGCTCAAGCATTCAAATGAGCCTATGGGAGTCATTCTCATTCAAACACCACAGAAGGGGTCTGGAGTGAATGAAAATGGAAAAAGGTGCTGAACACAACATTCATCTCTGCTCACAGGCTGTGGGTGTCATGTGACCAGCTAGCTCCTGCAGATATTCCTTTCTCATCATGACGGACTATCTCCTGCAACCATGAGTTTACTTCCTTATGTTAGTTTTACCGAGTATTTTATCACAGTGATAGCAGCAGCAGCTGAACACAGAATGTTTTTAAAAGGTGTTTCAAATGGTTTATGTGTTCACCTTAATGTAGCCTATCCTTTCATTCTAAGCCATAAAATCAGAAAACCTATTCATCCCCCAGAAAGTGCAGCAATAGGAGGAGGTATCACTAGCTACTTGGGTCTGAGCAGGTACTTGTTCCTACATGTTGTGTGTTTTTGTGTGCATGTAGGGGTGTGTGTGTGTGTGTGTGTGTGTATCTGTGCATGTGGAGGTCAGAGGGTGACATCAGGGTCTTCTATCTCTATCTACATTACTTTTTTTTTTTCTTGAGAGTCTCTCACTGAACCTATAACTCACTGATTGGTTAGACTGACTGGCCAGCAAGCCTCAGGGATCCTCCAGTGTCTTGGTCCCTACTAAGAATAAGAATGAGCATGTGCTTTGCATGGATTTCTACCAAATGATTCTCTGCATTTATAGATGTACATGAACCTCATACTGAGACTAAGGTCAATGTACCCAAAATAGAAGTCACTCTGTTTCAGATCTGAACTGTTCACTCATGGAATGCAAATAACGAATTTCCACTTAAGCAGTGCAGGTAACCCCAAACTCTTAACCTTTTGATGATTTGGTAGGGAATGACTCTTGAGTTTGCTGGAGAGTCCATGGGCTTACATAGGCAAGACCTTGTTTAACTGTCGGACTAAAAGTGGGCACCTTGCTTCTCCAGGTTTCACAGTACCTTTTCGACAGACGTTCTAGTCAGTGAACTCTACACAATCCACCTGGGACATCTTAGAATTTGAGGGCACCATCTCAAATGCGTGCTGCCCAGAATCTCCTGGGGATGCAGAAGGCCAAGGAAGTGAATAGGAAGCCTCAAAATAACAAAACAGCTTGTTTCAGAGAAGTAATGGATGAAGTACTGCTTTGGAAGAGGGGGTGGGGTTTATAGGAAACTCCACGTTCAAATAAGATGGAAAATAGATTAAATTATATTAATAAGAAAAACTTTTAAAGTAGAATATCTTTTATTTACTTACATCTGACAGGTTCATACATATAAACGATATATTTTGATCATATCTTTCCCAAGTCCTCCTGTTCCTCCCAGGGACCTCCAACACTTCCCCCTCACTGTGACGCCTTCTCCGTTATTTTATAAGCCACTGAGTCCTGCCTGTTGCGATGTTGCTGCTTGGATCTCTTGCAGGTGACCATGGTTGCAGAGAGTTCATGAATTTGATGGCCACACTATGTCCAGAAGGCATCATTTCACAGATGGCGTCCTCTCTTGAAGGCAAGATTTCTTACACCAAGTTAACATTATCCATCTTCTAATCTAGAGCAGTGCGAACTTCTCGCCTCAAAGAAACACACCAGTTGTGGTGGTTTAAATGAGAAAGACTCCCCACAGTCTCAGGCATCTGTACACTTGGTCCCCAGTTGATGATACTATTTGAGGAAGTTTATGTGGTGAAAAAGTATGGCACGAGGGGTGGGCTTTGAGAGTAAAACGCCCCACCTACTTCCTGTTTGCTTTCTCTGCTTCATCCTTGAGACTTAGATATGAGCTCCCAGTTCCTGCTGCTTGCTATCGTATCCTCATATGATAGATTTTTATCCCTCTGGTTCCATAAGCAAAAATAAATTCCTTCTTACATAAGTTACTTTGGTCCTGATGTTTTATCATAGCAGTAGAAAAAAAAAACCTAATACACCCGAGAGAATGTCAAATAACACTATTCAACAGAAAAAACTAAGGAGCTCTATTTTAGAAGGTCTGTCTAAGCAAAAACCACACATACTGCTGCTGGAGGGAAAACCATTCATTCATTCATTCATTCATTAATTTACATTTCTGGGATAAAGGGTAAAGTGGATGCTGGATTCATTTACATCCTAGAGACAGATGATTTAGGGTTTTTTTATTCATTAATTATTACTGCAATAAGTCTACATAAGAATCTCCATATCTCAAATACTCATGGAAACACTTCTCATTCATTTATCTTTACTGACCGGGATACTTTGACTCCAGGAAACTGGTCAGATGCAGGTGTGTTCCAAATACTTCTCACCCATGCTTCAGGATGAAAGGAGACAGGTTCCCCCAGTGCTTCTATCACAGCATCAGGCAGGAGCAGACATTTGTCAGACTTGGGCTGAGGATGTAGCTCAGTGGATAAAGTGCTCACCTAGTGTGCACAAGGCCACGGGCTTGATCCCAGCACTTCCAAGCATAGCAGTGTAATTCTGTAATCCTCCAGGAGGTAGAAGCAGAATGATCAAAATTGGTTACACAAGGATATTAAGGATAGCCTGGGCTATAGGAGACGATGTCTCAAAAGAAAACCGAGGCAGTGAAAGGAGTGGAGAAAAGAAGGAAATTTGCTAACCCTCCAGCTAGAGAGACAGCTCAGTGTGTCACAGTGCTTCCTGTGTGACCATTGTGACCTGAGTTTGATTCCTGGCACCCACATAAAGGCCAGAGCAGAGGCAGGGAGCCTGTAACCCCAGGTCCTGTAGAGCATACATAGGTAGATCTGAGGTAGATCTGGGCTTGGGGCAGGGAGCTTGCTGGCCAGTCAACTGGGGTAACACACACACACACACACACACACACACACACACACTTAAAATAAAAAATAATGTCCAAACTCTGGGTCATTTCCATTGGCCAAAGGAGATCATGTAAGCCAACATTAGTGGGCATGAAAGTCTGTTCCACTCACCAAGAAGCTGTGAGAATAAAGGAGGGGAGGAAATAGGTTAAGCAAACAGTGTCTATGCCCAGACAAGAGACAAATCCAGGATTTGACCACGTGAGGGGGCTTAATCACATTTCTATTTCCTTTAAATAAAAATGTCTTGGTCAATAATTAAAATATGCAAAAGATTAGGCATGACAATAAGACCATGACTCTATGCTTTTTCTTTCTTCCTTCCTTCCTTCCTTCCTTTCTTTCTTTCTTTCTTTCTTTCTTTCCTTCCTTCCTTCTCTCTCTCTCTCTCTCTCTCTCTCTCTCTCTCTCTCTCTCTCTCTCTCGTATAGAATAGAGTTTATTCAGGGCATGGGAGGGGAGTTAAGAGGGTAGTAGAGGCAAAGAAAGACAGAGAAAGGGAGAGAGTAGAGAAGTAGAGGCCAGCCATGGCCACATGGAAAGAGAGGGGAAAGGGGATGGGGAGGGAGGGGGAACAAGGGGGCAAGAGGCAAAGGAGAGACGAGAGTAAGATCTCAGTTACTTCTTCTTTATTTGGATGGGCCAGCAAAGGATTTGGACAAGTCACAGTCAGTATTTAGGTGTACTAATCCAAGGAAGTTATTACAGAAGTTATAGGTCCCCTTCAGTTGATTTCTGGGTGGACATCAGAATACCAATGCCACAGTTAAGATTATGTAAGAACATACACATGTTCTGTAGCAAAGACCCTCAAATGGCAGACTAAACAACAGTTACTAGGGCTGGAAAGATGGCTCAGTGGTTGAGAACCCTACTCTCTTCCAGAAGATCCAAGTTCACTTCCCAGTATCCACACTGGGTGACTCAAAACTGGCTGAGTCCAGTTTCAGGAGAACTGATGCCTTTTTTTCAGACCTTCACAGACACCTGCATTCACGTGTGCACATGCATGCACATACACACACAGGAGCACAGACACACACATATACACATCACTTTAAAAAGCAAAAACGTAGACACTGTTTGCTTAACCTCACAATTTCATGAATCAGTTCAGGGACAGTTTCCCTGATTCTTGTGGATGGTCACTGTCAAGGTCAACTCTATTTGTTAGTTCTGTACCAACATGACACAAGCTAAAGTCATTTGGGAAAAGGAAGCCTCCATTGAGAAAATGCCTCCATGAGAGATTTTCCTGTAGGCAAGCCTGAGGTGCATTTTCTTAATAGTAATTGATGTGATCGCTGCCACTCCTGGGCTGCTGGTCCTGGGTTATGTAAGAAAGGGGAGTGAGCCAGGAGGAACAAGTCAACAAACAACACTCCTCGATGGCTCTGTGTCAGTTGCTGCTCCGAGGTTCCTGCCCTGACTTTCCTGCTGTCATGTGTGTAGTGGCTATTCCTGGTTGTCAACTTGACTACATCTGGAAAGAACTACAATCCAGAGTTGGAAGGCTCACCTGTGGCCCTAATCTGGAGGCTGAGAGATACAAGTTTCTGACCTGGATCTTGGCATGGAGATCTTGAGGCAGAGTGGCTATGAATCCCAGAAGATTAAGACAGGAAGATCTCCAAATTCAAGGTCATCTGGGATTAAAAGTATGGTGCCACCACATCTTTAATCTGGGCCACACCTTTTGCTGGAGACCTATATAAGGACATTGGAAGAAGGAACACTCTCTCTCTCTTTGCCTGCTTGCCTTGTGGCTGAGCAACCACTAGATCTTTGGACTTCCATTCACAGCTGCTGCTGACCATTGTTGGGGAGTTGGACTACAGACTGTAAGTCCTCAACAAATTCCTTTACTATATAGAGACTACCCATAAGTTCTGTGACTCTAGAGAACCCTGACTAAGACAATGTGTTTTATAGAAGCTCTAAGATATCAGCCAAGCCTGGCTTCTCATCTGAAAGTTCAGCTCAGAACGATCCCTTTCACCCTCACTCACTTTGTCACCAGGGTCCCTGTTCTTAGAGGCATGGAGCTTGTGATCCCTTAGCTTCCACAAAACAACACTGAGAGGGCAATGCTGTAGCAATTTTGTTGGGAAGATGAAAGGAGTCTCACCTGGTACGATGTAATTCTAGGGTACCCTACTCAGCTACTCAGATATAAGTTACAGATCTTGCCCCCACACAAGACAGGAATCCTGTGGAATGGTGGGAAGCAGTCACCAAGACAACCATAGTGTCCACCCACCCCATTTATCCCAACTTTGCCCAGCCCTTCCTAGTGGATAGCCACTCTCTTCCATTCACGATCTAAAAACTACATCCACACTTAGACAACCTTAGTTAGGCTCCCAGGCCAATTCTGTGTCCCATCCTATTCTGAGGTCTTCCCAGGAAAAGGAACTTCATCATTCTGACCAGTGACACTCAATCATTGAGTGTTCAGTGTCACC
>NW_022196906.1:64135613-64144162 GCF_008632895.1 Mastomys coucha | reverse complement strand
AAAAAAAAGGAAGATCATTCTAGTCAGAAGAGGTACAAGTACCAATTACTAGACTGTCATGATTTATGCTTGTACCTTATGGGACCAACATAAGTCAAGCTGGTTATGCATGAGAACGCAGCCATTGACTGACAAGAGTAGAAGCTTATGACTCATGCCTTGTCTACCCTGAGCCAAGGCAGTCAGTCAACTCCAAGGGGACAAACATCAGTCAAATAAATGACTTGGCAGCCTAAATATTTAACAACTGGGTGATGACTGGAATTTTGACTATTCAATCAGTCATACAGGCATGCTCCCAGAAAGCGAAATAATAAAAACTTAGTGTGGCTTATCTTTTCATAGGAGCCACTCATTCCTCACATATTTGTTGAGTGCCTCTTCTGTTGTATCCACTCTGATTAGTGTTTGGAACACAATAAGAAAAGACAGCAGTCACATCGGGGTGACATTTCCTCTTAAGACCCCTTCTTTTCTATCTTATCTATATCTATCTCTAGGCATTTTTCCTTAGTGACTTTTGGCCAGCATCCCAAAGACAGGGAATGTGACCTGCCCTATTGCTATTTTAATCCTAATATTTGACACAAATTCACTTTATTGCTGCAAAATCTCAATATCTTACATACCTCATTAGCTCCAAAGAATAATTGACTCTACAAAAAAACCGACAGATTTTCTATCGGGTCAGTAGAAAAAAATCCATGCGATCAAAAATATTTGCTGTGGTGCCTATCTCAACTTCTAAGGTTAAGAAAACTGTTTTCGCAAACATCTGAAAGCCAAAGACCACCTAAAACAAATGTAGGCAGGCTCGACAGGAACAAAGTCATACATGAATAGGAAACGCCACCCAGAGAGAGATAACCTTGGACAACTGAGCTGCTTTCCCCTGTAGTCTTTCTATGGATAATTTTACAATTCCCATGGCTTTGATATACTAAAGCCTTAGACAGCAAATAGATGACAAACTTACTTTTACGATCATTTGTCATAGGCTTGGGATGGGGAGGGGATAAACTCTTGACAAATACCAAGGACTCCTTTATTCTTAACTCCCCTTTATTGTCAAGGACTCCTTTATTCTAATGCAGTAACTTCTGGAAACTTCCCTTTTCAAGGATTCCTTTTCAAGCACAACCAATAATCTACAATCAGCTTTGTAATCTCTTCAGGAGGCAAGACCTTCTCTGCTTTGGAGTTCTGAACATAAAATGAACAGTGGAATTCTTACAGTAAAAGGAACAAAAATTTTCATTTGTTGGTTATTAATCGGACTGTTAAAATTCTATCTGGCATTTGCTATTTACTGAGATGCCAATAGTGACTCATTGAAATGACTGTTAACTTTAGAAACTAAGAGCTCAAATGGGTTTTAAAATTTAAACAAAAAATGATGGATGTGAATATTGGCCTACATGTATCTATACGTATCACATACATGTTTGGCTCCTGTGGAGGCCAGAAGAGGGCATCAGATCCCCTGGAACTGGAGCTGTAAGCCATCATGTGGGTGCTGGGAACCAAACCTGGGTCTTCTGGAAGAGCAGCTGATGCTCTCTGTGCATCTCTCCAGGCCCTGAAATAGGCCTAAGACACAGCTATTTCACCCCCCAAGCAGCTTGAATATTCTTAGTGACTGTGCATCTCTCCAGGCTCTGAAATAGGTCTAAGACACAGCTGTTTCACACCCCCAAGTAGCTTGAATATTCTTAGTGACATCTATGACAACTGGCTGTCCAGCCTTTGCTAAATCAGCTCCAGAGGGATAGGGCATTCACCCCCTTAAAGAGGGTTCATCTCCTCCTCACATCACCTCCAAAGGATCTCTCTTATTCCCATCAGTTTTACCCTCTAGTTCTTAACCATGATGACCATAGTGACACCTCTTGGATTCTTATAGGATGAATCTAATCTCTCTAAATACTTGAAATCTGTTACTACATCCCAAGTGCTCTCTGCAAAACATGCCCCATTCCTCAGAACATGATATTGGTTCTATCAATCTCTTATCAAGAGGTTGCCACAATGAGTCTGTAGAACAACTCTACTTGGGGGGCTGGGGAGACATCTCAGTGAATAAAACCCTTATCATAAAATGTGAGGACTTGGGTTCAGATCCCCAGGGTCCATATAAAGTCCATGAAGGTGGAGACAAGATGTTCTCTGAGACTTGCTGGCCAGTCAGCCTCTCTGAATGAGTGAGCTCCAGGCTTGGTGAGAGAGCCTTGCCCAGAAAATAAGGCAGAGAGCAATTTAGGAAGGTAGGCAGCTTCAACACTGGCCTGTGTTGAACTTGCATACACATGCACACATATGAACATATACGCAGATTCCCCCCACATAATTATTTTTATAACAGATAAAAAATGGTAGATTACCATAGCAACTATACCTGAAACTGAGTGACTTACTTCCCTGCTTTTGTGGCCCAACCTGGGAAGAAAAGTTCCACAGAGGAGTTTACACTGCAGGTGCCACTTATCACAGAATCCATGGCCAGTTAAAGGCCGAGAACCAGTGCTTTGAAGTGCCCCAGCTTGTCCTTTAATGATGCCATAACCAGAATGGAACCCAACAACCAAGGATTCTTTTTATCAGAGAGACATAGACTTTTTCATCAAATCTCAACTCTACTGCTTTTCCTGTCACCCAGGGTTCAGCAAAAACCTCACCTCCTACATGAAACTTGTCACTGGACGGGCTAACATCTGAATTCCCAAGGTCTTTTCTTGAATGCAAGCCTAGGCCAGACGCCAAGCCAGTGGTTCTCAACCTGTGGGTCTTGACCTCATGACGCCTTCATGGGGGTTATCTAAGACCATAGGAAACCATAGACGTTTACATTACGATTCATAACAGTAGCAAAATTACAGTTATTAAGTATCAATGAAAATAATGTTATGGTTTGGGTCAAACAACTATATTAAACAGCTGCAGCTTTAGGAAGGCTGAGAACCACTGCCTGAGCTTTCCCACTCACAGCTCCTCATCCTTGGGCAATGCTTCAGACCTACTTACTGACAGCCTCCTAAGCTACAAGATGCAACCTCTTCTCTTTCACTGGGTAGCTCCGGGTTTCCCACACAAAAGTCAGTAATGTAAACTTATTACCTTAAAAGAAATTCTGTTCTAAACTGTGTGCAGAATACTGGTTCCTAAGCTTTAAAACCAAGCTACAGCCAGATTATGAGACCAGGAAGAAAAAAAAAATCAGTGATGATTTTAGCTTGCTTTTTGTTTGTTGGCATAAACACTGAGACCGAAAGCAACATGGTGGAATAACAGGTTACTCCAGGTCACAGTCCATCTCTGAGGGAACTGAGGGAAGAAACTGAGATGGGAACCCTGGAGGAAGGGCTCCTTCCTGGCTCTCTTGAGCTCAGTTAGCTTTCTTAAACACTCCTGGCCTGTCTGTGGTCCATCACTAACCATGACAATCTTTCTCTTTCAGAGTCAGGGCCCCAGGTCACTCCGACCTGGGCAATCCCTGAGACTCTCTCAGTTGACCATATGCTTCGATTCACCTCCTCCTAGACAAAAAGGAGCTAAGAAGCTAGGGAGATGGTTTGGCAGATAAGATGATTGCTATGCAAGCTTGAGGACCTGACTTTGATCCCCAGAAGCCACACACAAAAACAAAAACAAACAACAACTAGGTTTGGTAGCACTTGCTTGTAATTCTGGACAGGCAAAGATAAGACAATCCTTGGAGTTTGCTGGCCAGTCTGCCTAGCCAAATTGTCAAATGCCAAGCCCATCTTAAAACACAAAGTCGATGTTGTCCTGAGGAATGACATCCAAGGTTGACCTCTGGCTTTCACACACATGTACACTCACACACATGTTCATAAAAATATATAAAATTACAAAATATTTTTAAATGAGAGGAACTAGGACTCCTCTCTCTCTTTCCACAAGCCGAATGTACTGGCCTTCATAACCAGTTTGGAGACAGTGGAGACGGGTAGAAGGCACTGGATGAAATGGGAATGGGATATTCCACCTGAGCCACGTGTTTCCTGGTTTATTAGAGTTTCCTGAATTGCATCTCTGGCTCTGGTTTCTCTCCTACACTCCAGACTGCTGCTGTCCTTGCCTGCTCCTGCCAAATGACCACTGTATATCTACACTAAATATCTCAGTTCTGTTCACCACAGAGTGAATTCCCAAGACTCCCGAGATCTGCTTCTCCTACTGTCTTGCCTAGGCCCACACTTAGCAAAACAAAAGAGCATATCCTTGCATGAAAATTGTTCACAGGAAGAATTTTGAATCTCAGGCACACATATGTACAAAGATTCTCAAAGATTTTAAAAGCCCAGAAAACAAAGGTAGCCCCAACCCCTTTGTCTGCCTCAAAGCAGGCTGTCAATTCCCTTTCAATAAGATGCACTTTTTTTTATGATCATTTATTTCTAGCAGCTTTATTAGTATATAAATGATATTTAGCAAGCTCTCATACTTAAAGACTACAATTTTATAAGCTTGACATAGATGTACAAGCATGAGGCCATCATCCTAAGCAAGCCCGTGCGTGAACCCCTCCATTACTTCCGTGAACCCCTCCATTACTTCTCGTACCTCCTGTGACCTATTGAGGCATCTCCTTTCTCTTCTATCTCTTTGCAGCTACTCTCCTGGCTTTTGATAAGATGCACTTTCTTATCCTGGTGAATCAAAACTCCCTCCCTCCTACAGACTCTTCCTCTAGGAAGCCTTCCCTGGGCTCTTCAGAGACTCAGGAGCCTGCCCTATCTACTCCTGGTTCCTATTTCAATCTTTTCATTGGATATGTAGTAAAATTGCCACCAGCTAACAGGGCCTACTCCCACTGCAGGATTTGAGCTTCCTATTTCTGCTTTGGTTTTCTTGGCAATCCCAATGACAATAGAAAATGAATGCTAAACAGTATTAGTGGGACAAATGAACAGCAAATAATGCTAGTCAACTTTGGTGAGCTGAGAGAGTGGTTTGAATTCAGGCTCAGCACTTCAAGCCTAACTCATCCCAGGACCCTGGGCAAGCCCCCTCTCCCCAGCCAGGATTTATAGAACTCAGAATGACAATAGGACATTCTTCTTAGGCTATTGGGACAATGACATCCAGTAATGGCATCCAGCTGGTGAATCTATTAGGGATGGAGAGAAGGCAAAGTAACTGGGGATGGAGTGTAAGAAACTTGTTTTACTCGTGAAGCATAAATTCAGGCTTGTTTATTGCCCCCATTTGAAAAATGGAAACTGTGTTAAAATAACATGAACCTGGGGACTGGAGAGATGTCCCAGCAGTTAAGACCATTGGCTGCTCTTCCAGATGAGCTGAGTTCAATTCCCAGCACCCACTTGGTAGCTCACAACTGTCTGTAACTCTAGCTCCAAGGGGATCCGACACCCTCACACAGGCATACATGCAGGCAAAACATCAATCCACATGAAATAAAAAAATAATAATTAAAAAATTAATAAATAACATGAATCTGGAGGCTAAGGAGACTGCTCAGTGAAGTGCTGAGGATAAAGATGGGCAGATGAGGCTGTAGCTGGCTAGCCACTCTGGTCACAACAAGTCCCAAATTCAATGAGAGACTTTGTCTTAAAATAATAGTGAAGAGGAAGAAGAAGAAGAAGAAGAAGAAGAAGAAGAAGAAGAAGAAGAAGAAGAAGAAGAAGAAGAAGAAGAAGAAGGAGAGGAAGAAGAAGAAGAAGGAGAGGAAGAGGAAGAGGAAGAAGAGGAGGAGGAAGAGAAGGAGGGGGAAAAGGAGGAAGAAAAGGAGAAGGAGGAAGAGGAGGAGGAGAAAGAGGAAGAGGAAGAAGGAGAAAGAGCTAAAGGAGGACACCTGGTGCGGAGCCCTGCCCTCCACACCTGCATACACAGACAGACTCACACATACATGCAACACTACACACAGAAGAAAGCATGAATTATCTGAGGAACAATTTGCTAATTATATGGCCAGAGACTAGTGGGGTACATACGGGGGCACCACTGCACACATGAAACACTGGTATCTTTCATGGGCACAAAAAGTTGAGAAGGCTACTATTGTTCCCTTTCCCTTGAAACACATCACGACGCTGTAATGAATCCAATGGGACTCCAACGGTTAAGGTCCCAGAGCAGCCCAGCACTCATTAGTGATTCCAGCAGGCGACATGAGCACTAATATTAACTATGGTTCTTAGCCTGGCGGAGTTGTGGAGACGAATGCAGCATCCTGCAGACCAAACACGTATGCTAATACAGGAGAAACTTTCTGGGGGAAAGAAAAAAAAAAAAGCAGCCAAATCTAAGAGACCTGTCAACACCAGGGTCAGAAGTGAAGCAGTAACCAGGAAAGAGCTGAAATCAAAGGCTTGCCACTGCCTCTCCTGCCCACTCTGTTCCGTGGGTGCCCACGGTGGTCACAGCTCCCTCAACAATATTTATAATGAAGGCGCCAATGCTACAAATGTCAGCCCTGATTATTCATAACGCTTCCTCCTGCTCAGATCCACCCTGGGGCTAACAGTAAAAGTACCTGATTCCCAATTCTCAAACACAGAAACCTACTGAGCTTGAAAGGGGAGCTAACTAATAAAGTTTGCATATCCCTAAGAAAAATAGCACTGTCGGAAGAAGAAAAAGAATGGCAAGATTAAACAAAAACAGTCAGCTCGGGTGGAAAATGATAAAAATTTTAAAAGGCAGGAACTTAAATCTATTTTCATTTTTTTTCCTCCTCTCCCTCTTTTTTTTAATGTCCCCCATTCATTTACATTTCAGTGTAAACCATTTGGAAGGAACTGGCTCTCTCATCTGCTGACTGCAGAGCAGAGGGGGTCTGCACACTTGATGGCTGCAGGGTTCTGCTGAGCTCCGCTCATGAGAAGGTAACTTTAAATTGTGGTGAAGGCAGAGATAGGGCTTTGTCTCTGACTCTACTGGGTAAGGTGGTCACCAAGGCTCACAGGGAGGTCTCGCTTGTGCTGTCTGTGCTAAAATCATAGGCCCAGGCTAGTAGCACTGAGATCTAAACCTAAACCCAGGCTCCCTGGTCCCTTGGCTCTATGGCCAGGTCACTCCATTGCCCATTCCTCTAGTGGGCACCCATTTGTGCTGCCTAATCTTGATTGTCACAGGTTCTGGAGTCTCCTAGGAGACACACCTTTGGACCTGTTGTGAGGCACTCTGCAGTGAGCTTTGACTGAGATCAGAAGACCCATCCTGCATGTGGCTGGCACCATTGCAAGGGCTGGCACTTCAGCCTGGCACCAACCTTCATCTCTCAGCTTCCTGACTGCAGATACAATGTAACAAGCATGCACATATACACATCGATTTAAAAACACTTAAGAATTGAAGGGGGGAAACCCCAGCCAGTACCCCATTCCAAACACTAATACCAGGGCAGTCCAAGGCCTCACTCCCAGGCAGGGGTGCCCACAAGAGCAGCAGAATATAATGCAACTTTTCTTACCACATCACCTTTATGGGTTTCTTGTTTGGTTACCCACTGCTGACAAGGCCCAGTGTAGGTGCCACAAAGCAGGTGCTGTGATTTCTACCTCATAGGCTCCCAGTAAAGCACTCTGACTGGTACCAATCCCTAGCGGAAGACAAGTGCTTCAAGACTGCACTATCAGAGCAGGCATAACCAGAGACCTGTTGAGATAACAACATCTGAGAAACCCCATTGCTCTATTCAGACCACTATGTCCCCCTGTGGAAGTACCCACATAAGGTCCGCTCGGCACACAGCTCTTTCCATCTCACTGGCTTGACTGTTCTCACCTCGAATGATTCAGACAATGGGTCTCTTTGACTTCAGTACAGTTTTGCACTGTGCCGTAGGATACTAACCACAGTCTCCAAAGATGGTCACCCAAAGGTCAATTGTATTCAACTGCATTCACATGTACATATGCCCCACCCAGACACATGTGTACACACACAATTAAAAATTAAAAATAATCAGAGTCAAAGGTGGGTGGTCTTTTATAATTATCATACACAGAGCCAGGTATGGTATTATACACCTTTAATCCCAGCAGTAGGGAGGCAGAGACAGATTTGGGAAGCCCAGTCTACATCGTGAGCCCAAAGACAGCTAGGGATACATAGTGAGATCCTGTCTCAATACATACATACATACATACATACATACATACACACAAACACACATACATACACACAAACACATACATACATACATACATACATACATACACACAGAATTTTTCAGAAAAAATAAGAAAGAATAGAGATAGCATATAAGATCTTTGTAAGTCAAAGAGGCAGGTGGACCAGATGGAAGACAGCCATAGGCCAGGCAGGCATCACTACAATGAGCAAGTTCTGTAGTGGAAAGAGAGGAGAGAAAGAGAAGCAGAACAATTTCAGCATTATGAAGAGAGACAGAACTGGAGACAGTGGTGAAGAATAGCCTGATGTGAGAGGCCTGCATTACAATCTGAAAGCATGGTGATATCGGTGGGGGGGGGGAGGAGGGGGGACGGGCATGCTGCCACCAAAGGCATGTCAGCGTCCATGCATCTACTTCAGCAGAG
>NW_022196906.1:64086104-64132446 GCF_008632895.1 Mastomys coucha | reverse complement strand
CCCCCCCCCCCCTGCCGTTGCTGATGTAGAGCTTTGCCATTGGTCCTGTCAGTCACCTCTGTCTCCTGTCAGTTACCCTCTGTCACCTTTCCCCTACATCATCTTACCCCACCAAAAATCCCCCTTCCTGTATTCTGTACTTATATAAACGAGAGGCTGATGCCATAAAATTGAGTTCCTGCTTCGACAAGACTCCTGGCTCCGTGTGTTTCTTTTGAGCCATCAACACTCGCCATCCTCCTCAGCCCCGGAGAGACCTCTACTGGACTGGGACCTCTCTCCTCTCGCCTGGGCCTACCGACAAGGAGCTGGCACCTGTACACATGCAAATATATGAGTACACATATGAACATGGCATACACACACACATACACAAAATGTGAAAAAAAGCAATTAAAATTTGTGTCATCAAATTGATAACAAAATGCCTAACAATATCACATATGGACATGGAACAGTGCTAATGGGAATGTGGGGTTTTTTTATTCAAATTTACTTCGGAGAGCAATAATATAAAATTGGAGCCATGTGTACTGCAAAGTCCAACTGCCTCTAGGTATGTGTTGAATGTAAGAAGAGATCTTTTTCTGTAGCAACTGACCTAACAGAAACCATCTCAAAATTCATCAATGAAAAGATTGCTTAAAAATTATTGATATGATAAAATGTGACATAGTGGTTCAAATATTCAGCCATCCATTTATAAATCACCTTGGACAAATATTAAAAACTAAATATTGATTTGAAAAAATGGGTTTTGTTGTTTGAAAATAAAGTTCAAACACAAAATGTTGCATATGCTCAGAGGCACATAAATCCATAGTTAAAAGTATAAAATAATGCATTCATTGACAATACAAAACTAGAATAGAATTTGCTTTTGAGAGGAAAAAAAATGAGATCAGGGTCTTGGGAGATGGCTCAGTGGTTAAGAGCACTTACTGCTCTTCCTGTAACTCTAGCTCCATGGGAATCAATGCCCTCTTCCTGTCTCATGAGCATTGCACTCACATAAGCATACCCATACATACACACACAAGATTTTAAATTAAAATTTAAATCTCTAAAAAAAAAATGAGATTCATCTTAACTGCAAATGTAACATCCTATTACTCAGGAAAAATTAAAGATGGCATGAGGCTTTCAGTTTTATTTATTTGAAAGTTTCTTTTGACAAGGTTTGGCTGAGTATCCCAGATTGACCATATCCCTTGAGCTCCCAGGCACTGTAGCATGCTCCCCCACACCTGACACCACAGTTATTTTGGGTTATAATTTTAGTCTTAATTTCTGAGCCATCTCTTTAGCCCAGCACTAAATGAGTGTCTTAGTTAAGGTTTCTATTGATGTGATAAAACACCATGACCAAAAGGAACTTAGAAAGGAAAGGGTTTATTTCGCCTTACATTTTCACATCACAGTCCATCATCAAAGACAGTCATGGCAGGAACCTGGGGGCAAGAACTGATGAAGAAACCACAGAGGGGTGCTGCTTACTAGTTTCCTCATGGCTTGCTAGCCTGCTTTCTTTCTTTTTTTATTTTTTAAGATTTATTTATTATTGTACATAAGTATATTGTAACTGTCTTCAGATGCACCAGAAGAGGGCACCAGATCTCATTATGGGTGGTTGTGAGCCACCATGTGGTTGCTGGGATTTGAACTCAGGACCTTAGGAAAAGCAGTCAGTGCTCTTACCCGCTGAGCCATATCAGCAGCTCCTCGGCCTGCTTTCTTATAGCACTCCTGACCAGGGATGGCACAACCCAAGGTAGGCTAGGCCCTCCCACATTAGTTATCAATCAAACACCACTGTCTTGCCCAAAGTCCAGTCTGGTTGGGATATTTTCTCAGTTAAATTTCATCCCTCTTCTTGGATGGCTCTAGTTTATGTCAAGTTGACCAAAACAAGTCTCAATACATGTGCCAAGTATGCATCTTCTGTGATCCACCCTGCCCCTGGCGATCGTCCACTGATAATGGTCCACAAGAACAAATGGAGCAGAGACAAGAACACAGGTGGTAGTAGTTCAGAGACCCTGTGAGTACACACAGTAATGACCACCCACCAGGACCAACTGTGAGGAGACAGATCAACTTTACTTGGGGTGATTCAAGGGTTATATAGCTTTGGGGAGAGTGATAGGGTTATCCAGGATGGACAAATGCTGTTGGCTGAGGGCTTAAGGTACTGAGATGCCTCATTAGCATATGCATTTCAGGAATCTCAGGTGTTAGATGAACCCATTCTTATCAGGAGAAAGGAAGTTGAACATATAATCTTAACCAAGGCTACTCGACATTACCCAAATATAGGGTATGGGGTCTGGAATCCCCCAGGCTGTGAAAAGGAAGCCTCACATTTTGCATGGAGCCCAGAAGGCTATCTGGACAACGGTAGGCCTCTACCTTAACTAGCTGAGCAACATATTCTATCAAAGACACTGATAAATTGGTCACCATATCTATAGAGACTTAAAACTACTACAGGTTTGACAAGATGGATGTTTCTCTGTGTGTATGCTTTATGACCTGGGGGGTTCTAGGGCTATACTAGGCTGGTTTTGTGTGCTAACTTGACACAGGCTGGAGTTATCACAGAGAAGGGAGCTTCAGTTGGGGAAGTGCCTCCATGAGGTCCAGCTGTGGGGCATTTTCTCAATTAGTGATCAAGGGGGTAGGGCCCCTTGTGGGTGGTGCCATTCCTGGGCTGGAAGTCTTGGGTTCTATATGAAAGCAGGCTGAGCAAGCCAGGGGAAGCACACCAGTAAGAAACATCTCTCCATGGCCTCTGCATCAGCTCCTGCTTCCTGACCTGCTTGAGTTCCAGTCCTGACTTCCTTTGGTGATAAAGAGCAACATGGAAGTGTAAGCTGAATAAACCCTTTCCTCCCCAACTTGCTTCTTGATCATGATGTTTTGTGCAGGAATAGAAACCCTGACTAAGACAAAGGCTTTCTAGGGTTTAGTGGAAAGCTATGCCATCTTCAACACAGAATCTCCTTCTCTAGGTCCACAACTCTACCACTCCCCATCACACTTCAGGACAGACAGTGGGAGGAAGAAGAGCTAGACACACTTTTCTCTTTGATGTAATAAAATACTGGAAAAAAAGTTATAGAAGAAACTATTTTTAGCTCACCTTTCAAGACTACACAGCCCATCACAGTAGGGAAAGCATGGTGGCAGGAGCCCCAGGCAGCCGGCCACATTGTATCCGCAATCAAGAGAAAGAGGGATGGATGCTGATGCTCAGCTTGTTTTCTTTTTGTTATTTAGCCCAGAACACCAGTCCGTGGGGTGGTACCATTCATGCTTAGGGTGGGTCTTCTCCAGTCTGTGGGATGGTGCCACCCAACTCTCAGGGTGGTTATTCCCACTTCTATTAACCTAGTTCCGAAGCTCCCTCTCAGACATGCCCAGAGATTTTTGGATTTTTTTTTTTTGGATGCTATCTCTAAGTCCAGTGAGCTTGACAATAATTACAGTGTGCTCCATTACAGTGTGCTCCACAATTTTTAAAGTCACAACTCGAAATAAGTGCACTTACCCTCTTACTTTTCACTGACTAGAATCTTGCTTCTTGAGCATACTTTTCAAGACATCGTGAAAGAAGCAGGAAACCATATGCCCAGATGAACTCTGAAGCTGTTATGGGCACCAGCTGCTTCCGTTGCAGGGTGGATCAGATGAGCAGTTCTCACTGTGTGTCATGACCCCCTTGGCAAACCTCTCTCTCTCTCTCCAAAAACATTTACATTATGGTTCATAATAATAACAAAATTACAGTTATAAAGTAGCAATGAAAATAATTTTGTGGTGGTGGCAGGGTCACATCAACATGAAGAATTGTATTAAAAGGTCGCAGCATCGGGAAGGTTGAGAACAACTGTGGATGGGGAGCCAGCCTTGAGCTTGGTGTCCAGCCCTACACAGAACTACTTGCTACTCTTCCCTGGGCTTTCTGAGTGCCAAGCTTGGCTGACCTCCCTTCTGCAAGCACCTTCCTAGATCCAGACATTTTGTGAGATGTGAGACACCAAAGACACTGAAACTATGACAGATATGGTTTCATTTTATGCACCAGCACGGGATTGGGAGCAAGCCAAGGAAGTCTGTGAGACTGTGCCATCTTTCCATGCTCCACAAAGTACATGTCCCTGGGAAGGGGCCATGAGACACAACAGTGAACTCACACGGACAAGACCATTCTGATCAAAAGCAATCAAAGACTTTTAAAAAATGGCTGACATAACATTTTTCTTGAAAATAAGGCTTAATGAGGCTATGAATTAACAAGATGGCGAGCCACAGAGAAAACAGGACAGGCATGAGAAGGAAGGGATCACAGGAGCCTTTCACTCATGCAGAGCAATTGGGCAAGGTCAGTCAAACTTTGTCCTACCTGTGGGCAGGGGGCCACTACCAAAGTTTGAACAAGTGGAGATCTTGGATTTTCTAGATCATTCCAAGGGCTGAAGGTGTTCCTTGGTGGGTAAAGGGCTCACCTAACATGCATAAAGCTATCCATCCACAGTATCACATAAAACTGAACATGGTGGTACACATCTTTAATCTCAGCACTCAAGAGAAGTGACTAACAAACACTACGTTGGATTTAGAATCCTAAAGCCCAAGAAACAGGGTTTCCCATTCTTTGTTGTAGACACCACTTCAATTCTCAGCTTCTGGCCTGAATATAGTCTACAGGGGGCCCGTATACCTTTCTGCTTCTTCAGTTCATGGTGGCTGACTTGCTACTCTGTGACAGGCAGGAATGGAGTCCCCAGCCTGGGCTCCCTCAGTAGTTAGCTGTTCTGTTGTTATACAGTACCAATGACACCACAATGCTGGGAAAGCAAATCTAGTTGAACTTTGTTACCATAGAGCAAGGTCAGTCTACAGGGAAGACCTCTGGAGGCAAGTATCAGTTCTATGCATGGCCCTGTCATGTTAGCAGTTCCGTGAGACAAGATGAAGGTAGACAAGGCATCTTTAACCAATTTCCTGATGGCATGAGTTCATTGGGGTTAGAAAGAACTGAATATATTAAAATTAACAAGATAAACTATAGCAAGAGAAGCATCAAAGGCCTGTCAAGCAGAATTGCTCAAGTCTATGAAGGCAAATGTCAACTCAGACTGTGTGTGTGTGTGTGTGTGTGTGTGTGTGTGTATGTGTGAAGGCAAATGTCAACTCAGACTGTGTGTGTGTGTGTGTGTATGTGTGAATATGTGTGAATGTATGTGCATATATGCATGTATGTGTATGTTTTGTGTGTGGTCTGAAGGTTGTGTGCCCTCGAGTACACAGAGGAGCAGGTATGTTCCTCTATTACTACTGTGTCTGACATACTACCTTGAGACACTGAACCAGAAACACACCTCTTAGGCTCAGCTGGCTGGCTGGTGAGGGCATGGCATTTGACTGCCTCTACTTCCCCCAACCCCCAATGCTGGAGTCACAAGCACATTCAGCAACACCTGGCCTTTTAATGTAGACACCAGCAAATTGATCTGAGGTCCTTACACTCACAAAGCAAATGCCCTTTTCAAACACTGAGCCATCTCACCAGACCCCTAAACTTAACCAAAGACCCTGGAACACTTGATCCTGAGCATGAGGAATCAGGATGTCCTAATGTCTCCTTAGCAAAACAAACCCAAATCCATTTTCCATGAGGCTGGTTACCAACTTGAATAAAACAAGTTATCTAATCCTCCCCTAGTTTCTCCTCTATCCTATGGCAAGATAAGAACCTCACTGACTGGGTCATTCCCCAGCCTCAGAAAATAGTTACTTTTTCACTAGCTGATCATGACAATTGGGTAATTTGGAATATGTAGCCAGAATAGAACATAATCAATCCTACCTCGAAGCAGTGTGCCCCTCCTTCCTTAGAATCCACAATTTAATTTTTCTGTTAGTGAAGAATCTAAATAAAATGAGCTACAACAACTGGATTTGGGGTCTCAAACATCTACTGCCTTTCCTTTTTGGTTTTCAAACTCCTTTGTTCAAAATATTTTTTTCTTTACTTAAACTTGTGTGGAAGTGGAGAGCTGTGCATCTGAGCAGACAGGCATCAGGGGAAGTTAGTGGATGCTATGTGAGGGCTAGCAGAATTTTCTACAAGAGGATGTCAGTAGTGATATGCAAAAAACTCTGCAAAGACCCACATGATAGGTTGAAGCTCAAGCACCATGCAAGAGATGCTTTATTTTTTAAAGAAACACATCCTAGGGCTGGAGGTGTGGCTCAGTTGGCAGACTGCTTGCCTGGCATCCAGGATGCTCTGGACTCGATCCCCAGCACCACTTAAATTTGCCGTAGTGGTGTTCACATGTAGTCCTAGCACCTGGGAGGAGGAAGCAAGAGGATCAGAAGTTCAAGATCAGGCTGCAGTGATGGCTCAGTGGGTTAAAACTCTTGCTGTGCGGGCCTGACAGGCTGAGGCTGGGTCTCCAGGACCCACATAGAAACCACATGAACCCACATAGAAACATATGCAGCAGAGTGCGCATCTGTAACCCCAGAAAGCTCACTGAGAAGATGGGAACAGAAGAATCATGGGGAACTCATGACAGAGTGATCTTAGGATACCCAGTGATGAACAAGAGAGAGACCCTGTCCTAGTGGAAGCTGAGAACTAAGGTCTGAGGCTGTGCTCTGACCTCCACATGTCTCTTGGCAGATACCACAAATACAAGCACACACACACACACATACACACACACACACACATACACACACACACACACACACACACACACACACACACACTTCATCTTCAATTACATAAAATGCTTGAGGTCATCCTAGGCTACATGAGACCCAGTCTCAGAAAGAAAGAGAGAAGGGTATAGGGAGATGAAGGAAAGAAGGAAAGGGGAGGAAGACATTTAGAACATCCTAACACACAGGTATTCTGGAAACTTGTTCTGTTGACTAAGTGGATTGAACACTCAGAGTTTATCTCAACACATCCCCCATCCCATAGGCAAAACAGGAAGGGAATATGCCCCCTGCTCTTCCTGTTCCTTCAGTATCAACAGCCCAGGAAGTGAGATGCTGGGGAGCTCACCTGGAGCTTCCAACCACTCTCAGCCTTGTATTGAGTATCCAGTATTATTGCAGTTTCCATGTTTCTTGCCTATGGCTTCCAGTCTCCAACTGCATGTAGCTGGAAGATCAAGCTCAGGTTGAAAGGGAAGAGAAGAATGTGGCTTCCTTTTGCACGCATGCTGGCGGAACCACCTGAAGGATGACCTTGGACAATCTTCATCCCAGTTTCCTGGGAGCAAATGTGCATTTGTAGCAAAGAAATGGATAAGACTTTATCATTTCACAACACAAGCCATCACAAGCCACAGCTACTCAAGAGGCAACCCACATTTCACCACTTCTAGAAACAGGTCTAAATGTGGCCTGTTTCCCCCAACACTTAATAGCAAAATCGAAATGAATCATGCACAGATACTCTTAGTTTCAGTGCTGTCTATCAGGGAAATCACATCCCACTAACACCTTCATATTGAGGAAGGAAGCTTGAAGAGAAAAAAAAAAGAATTAGATGCAATCACTAGGGAAGACCGGGATCTCACTTTGCTGATTCAAACCAAATATCTGCTCTCAAGCTACTCTTCCCTCTAGCCAAGAAAGTGGAGGATTAAACCAGGATTCTAAATACATTTTCTTAGCTAGAATTCTGATCTATTTCTGGAAGGTGTGTCTATCTTTCTGTCTGTCTGTCTGTCTATCTATCTATCTATCTATCCATCTGTCTACAGAGATAGGTTTATATTTCTACCTCAAGTGAATAAAATATCCCCACTTGTAAATGTCTTACACTCTAACCCAGGTTTTCAACCAAATCTGTGGCAAAAAGCTGAGGAAGAATGCAAAGCAACGCACATCTAAGTCCTCCTCTTGGTGACTTGCTCAGGCAAGGTTCAATGAATAAGACTAAACCAAGGACAACTTTATTGACCGTCTCATCTAAACTTCTTGGGTGAAAATCTTCAAAGCTCCTGTTCTGGTGTCTGACTTAGATGCCCCAAGAACATAAGATGTTCACAAAGTTGTTGTTTTTTTTTTTTTTTTTCTGAAAATCTCTCCCTCAAATATATGATAGCCTTTTAGGACTCCTGCCCTTTCTTCAGAAGGGATGCCTTAAAGATACTTGAATATGAATGTGTGTACTTCAGTTAACAGCAACCACAAGATCACAAAATGGATGGAGGGATTAGAAATCACGGGAAATAAGAAAGTTATGGGTTGAAGATATGGCTCAAGTCAGTAAAGTGCTCAGTGCCAAAGCATGATGTCCTGAGTTCAGATTCCCAGAACCCATGTTAAATACAAAAGCAAGGCTCGGTGTGTCACACACTTGTAACGCCAGAATTGGGAAAATGGAAACAGACAGAACCTTTAGACCTCTGGAGCTGGCTAGCCAACCAGCCTGAACTATTTTGATGAGCCCAGGACATTTTAAAACCCTATCTCAAAAAAGAATGTGGATGGGTCCTGGGGAGTGGTGCCTCTGACCTACACACACACACACACACACACACACACACACAGAGAGAGAGAGAGAGAGAGAGAGAGAGAGACATATAGACAGACAGACAGACAGAGACAGAGAAAAACAGAAACAGACAGAAAGAGAAACAGAAAGAGACAGAGACATACATACATACATACATACATACATGCATGCATGCATGCAAAGAGAGAGGAGAAGTCCTGAGAAGCTGTCTATAGCAAGACAAAGGATGGAGACCCCCAGATGGTTAACCTTCTAGGCACTCTTTAGCCTGAAAAGATGGAGGATGAAAGTGGAAATATAAAGAGTAGACAGACATGGTATAAACAGTTTGTTCTGAAGATGTTAGAACTCAGAACTGGAAAAAGAGTCAGGACATCAACAATGTAAAGTTGTATTTAAGATAAAACACAGTCCCCACCCTGAAAATTGAGTGGTTAGTTCACTCCCTCAACTTTCTGCCCCTTCATGCCCCTACCATTTAAAGTGTGAGCAATCTAACCCCATTGTAACTTAAAGTTATGGACAGAGCCTTAAGAAATATGACTCCATCAAAAACCCTTGTGGTATTTTTCCACTGTCATCTAACTAGAATATTCTTAAATACAAATGTATACTTTTGCCTGCCCAAAACATGATGTCTCATTTGTCCCTCTCTACTGAGTATTTTTTTTCTTCACTTAAAAAAATATGCTAAAGTTCAAGTGGGTTTTTTGGTGACATTTTGTAGGCACTGGGAAGGGAGGGGCTTGCTTGTGCAGGTGCATGTGGACACCAGAGGTCAACCTAAATTATCATTCCTTAGGTACTATCTAACTTGTTCCTTTGAGACAGGCTCTCTCACTGAAATCTGAAGCTTTTGGCTTTGGTTAGCCTGGCTGGTTGACTAGACTCAGAGCATCCTCCTTCTACCTCCTTTTCCTCTTCCTCTTCCTCTTCCTCCTCCTCCTTCTCTTTCTCCTCCTTCTTTCTCCCTCCCTCCCTCTCTCTCTCTCTCTCTCTCTCTCTCTCTCTCTCTCTCTCTCTCTCTCTCTCTCTCTGTCCCTCTCCCTCTCCCTCCACCCCCTCTCTCTGCCTTCCCAGGCTGAGCTTACAAGTGCCACCACATTGATTTTTTACATGGATATTGGGGATCAAACTCAAGTCCTCATGCATTGTGGCAAGAACTTTCCCAACTGAGCTTCACTCCTGTCTCTTATGGGCATAGCCTATAAAACAGATGGTGAGGACATCAGCTGTTGGAAGAGTTATAAGACATGGGGCAGCTAAGATGGGGGACAGTTGTCTTAGGTGTGAGCTAAGCCTTTGCCTAGAACACAATGGAACTGTCAGTTCTCTTGGTATTGGGTAGCCTGGTTCAGTCATTTAGAAACCCTCCAAATTTCATCCCTGCTGGAACTTTGCAGGAAACTCAACACTGGTAAATGACTGGCTCATTGCATTTGGTAACTTGATGTGAGTTGTAAGCAAATGTAGTTCTATCTAAGCTACCTCCATCCTCGCTTCTAAGTGAAGACTGACCTACCCAAAGTTGTCAGAGCACACAACACAAGAAGAAATCCAAACCCTCAATTTTTAAAGAGCTTCATAGAGAATAATATAGTACCTGTCACCAAGGAAGCTCTTGTTTATAGATCAGAAGAAAAGATACTACAAAGTTTAGTCACAGAAAATCCATTCATTATTGATCCAGCCTGTTTGACATTGGAAAAATGAAGTCAACCACCTTTGAGATGTTTACTACTACCTCAAAGGCTAGTCACTCATCAGCATTTCCTACAGTCTGTGAGTCTGAGGTAGTATGGTCCCCCAAAGACACCAAGGGGTAGTGGAGAATCAGGAAAGCCTTGTGCCAGGAGAGCCAGGACCAAGAGAGCAGTAGTTCATATGTGTCTGATGAGGGAGAGGCAGAAAGGACACATTCAGAATTTGAACAAAATGGTTTTCTTCCTTCCTTCCCTCTCCTCTCTCTCTCTCTCTCTCTCTCTCTCTCTCTCTCTCTCTCTCTCTCTCTCTCTCTTTCTTTCTTTTAGACTGGGTGTCTGTGTAGCCCTAGCTGTCCTGGAACTCACTCTGTAAAGAGAGTTTGCAAAAGTTTCAGGGCTGGCCTCAAACTCAGAGCTCTTCCTGCTTCTGCCTCCCAAGTACTGGGATTAAAGGCTGAACAAGATAGTTTTCAAAACCTAGTCAACAAACAAATAACCAAACAAAAAAACAGCTTACTTGCCTCAACTCCCCCTTCCTGCCATCCTTAGGGACAGCCCAAACCACAAATGAATAAGAAAGACAGGGAGCTTTCACTTCAATTCTTAAGCAACTGGTCAGGCATATAAATACAATGGTATTGAAAGTAACACTTTCAGAGTTGAATCCACAGGGTACGAGGTCACTTGAATAATTACAGGATACTTTTGAGATCCATTATTTTGGATTTAGAGTACAAAAATAAGACAAATGTGTTTATTGCTTCCAATGAATTTATTATATGTCTGTCTTTGTGTATATGTGTGTTGTACTGGCTGGTTTTGTGTGCCAACTTGACACAGGATGGAGTTATCACAGAGAAGGGAGCTTCAGTTGGGAAAATGCCTCCATGAGATCCAGCTGTGGGGCATTTTCTCAATTAGTGATCAAGGGGGTAGGGCCCCTTGTGGGTGGTGCCATCCCTGGGCTGGAAGTCTTGGGTTCTATAAGAGAGTAGGCTGAGCAAGCCAGGGGAAGCAAGCCAATAAGGAACATCTCTCCATGGCCTCTGCATCAGCTCCTACTTCCTGACCTGCTTGAGTTCCAGTCCTGACTTCCATTGGTGATAAACAGCAATGTGGAAGTAAGCTGAATAAACTCTTTCCTCCCGAACTTGCTTCTTGGTCATGATGTTTGTGCAGGAATAGAAACCCTGACTATCTTGGTGCAGCAAAACTATCAACTCTCTGCTTAGCTACGATGGAGGTAAAATCCTTTGGTGATGTGAGGGTCATTGAAGTAAGTACAGCCTAATTACAATGAAATCCAATGTCTAAAAATTGTTCTTACTTTGGGCTTGTACCACAGTAAGAGCCAAGATTTTAAACTCTACTAAATACAAAACAAACAGAAACCCTAAGACATATGTGCATGAATACATCATATATACCAATTCATATTTCATATAGATATATATTAGATGGAAGTTACTGCTGCAGATTGAACTACAATATACAACCCCAGCCCACCTCCAGGAAACATCAAGTCTAGTAATGTATACAGCTCATGCTGGTAGAAGCCACTCTACCAGCACCAAGTGTCAAGGCAGATCAGACAGCATCAGTTCTATTCAGTGATTAGCACAGCTGTGGGTCTAAAGGATTCCATATGCAACTCACACTTGAATCCCCAAGTGTGTCAGCACAGTGCCCTGTTCATGAGGTACACATGTGCTTGTCATCACTTAGCCATCACCTTTCCAGGAGTGTTGAAAATCCTGATTCATGATGACTTCCAGTCCCTGTGTGTGAAGACTCCCATCATGGTCAACCTCAAGTAACCAAGATGCTGCCTCTGAAAGCTGCCTTGAGAAGAAGCACATCACCAGTTCTGAGGGACTCTCCAGCCCACCACTGGGGGCACTCCATATAAGGAGCAAGAAATCATCGAGCACAGCCAAACTCAGTGGGAAAGCAATAGCTCTAATGAAGAACTGCCAGGCTGCCTCAGAGAACAGCATCCCTCTGGGAAAGTTTTGTTGGGTTATATAGGAGCAAATGGGTATGATAGGGGAGGACTGCTATTAGTGGAAGGTAATGTAGACAGGAGGTTGCCATAGGGACTCTGGTTAAAAGGTATTCAGGTGCCAACTGCTTTGGCTAGGAGCATTATATATCTGGAGTCAGTCAAGAATGCTCAGCCAGCTCTCTGGGGCTTTCTGTTTCCCAGTAAAATCAAGTCTCCCAGCAAAGACAGGTCCTGGTAGGGCCAGGGCGATCACTCTAAAATATTGCTATACATCATTGCTATTTTGGGGACCCTGTCTTGGAGAAATATAATATATACATATTACAATATGTATGTATGTATGTATGTATGTATGTATGTATGTGTGTATGTATGTATTATATTTAGAAGTGTGTGTGTATTTGAGTATGTCCTTGGTGTGACCCTCCCTCCCCTCAGAGATTGTCAGCCTATTTTAGTCCATGAGGACAAAGAGAGCAAAGACGACAGACAGGGTTTCAGAAGCCCTGTCAGTTCCAAGAGTGAAGAGGACACACCTGCAACAGCTGCAGAGAGGCAACTTTACTTGGGGTGATTCAAGGCTTATATAGTTTTGGAGGGGGTTAGAAACATACAGGGTGGGCAAAGGTCATCATCTGAAGGCTTAAAGTGCCAAAATGCCTCATTAGCATGGGCAACCATTTCAGGAATCTCAGGTGCTAACTGAATGGGTTTTTTATAAGGAGCAAGGAAGTTGAACCTGTATTCTTAACCAAGGCTACAAGACATTCTCAAGGTAGAGATGGGGGAGTGAGTTGAACTCCCCAGACAAGGTCAGAGAGGGGAAGCCCTGCCAATGAAGGGAGTCCTCCATTATGTGCCTGAACTCAAAAGGCTATCTGGTCAATGGTAGACTTTAAGCTTAATTAGCAGAGTTTCCCATACCTTAGTAAGCATGCTTTTTTGGGAAGGGGGAGCTGAAGAGATAGCTTGGTCAGTAAAGAGCTTGCCATATGGCATGAAAACCTGAGAACCCATATTAAAAAGCAGTGTGTGGTATCACTGTATATCTGTAAGCAGAGACAGGAGGATTCTTCAAGTTCAGTGGCCATCCAGTCTAGCTGAATCTGTCAGCTACACACATGCGCTCATGAACATACACACACAAATGCTCCCTTTGTCAAAGGCCATACTTTTTTAATAACGGCAACAAAAACCCTCCCTCAGAACTTCATCAACTAAACTCCTTTCTCCAAGAAAGTTAGCTTGCTTTGCAAGAAAAAGTTACTATGTGCTGGATGTCTCAGATTTGATCCATAACTTCTGGATGCCCAGTGCCTCTTCCTTCCCTGGCCCAGCTGGAATAGCCTGTAACTCTGTTCTTTGGTGCTAGTGAGCTCTTCCACCTCTGATAAACAGACACACAAGGTGAAAAAAAAAAAACCTCATGCACCTAACCAAATACAATAAACTGTGCATATCACTGTGTTCAGATCGGAAGCATTTAATGAATGCTATATATCTTATTTCAGTGGGTTTATTATTCTAACACCAGGCAATATTCATCAGTGGATCACTCTACAAATTATTAAATCTCATCAAGGAAGCATCTATACTCTTGGTTTTCTTTGGCAGAAATAAATTCACTGTTTAATATATGTGTGGAGACAAATTAATTCTTCTCCCTCTAGATGACTCCTGCCCTGGAGAGCCCCATTGAACATATATCATATAGAGATCCTAAACTAGCACAGTATTTTAACAGTTATTAAAATCAGTCTTTGTATGGATGGATATTCTATAGCTGGAGCCAAAGTGAGAACAATGATATAACTAGCTTGTGAAGTGGTTTTACCAAGAAAAGAGCTAGCCAGATAAGGGCAGGTGAGATGGCTCAGCAGCTAAGGACACACTTGTCAACAAGCCTGACAGCCAGAACTTTATCCTCTGACTTCCACATGCATGTTGTGATGAGTGCATATATGTATGTACACACACACACACACACAGAGAGAGAGAGAGAGAGAGAGAGAGAGAGAGAGAGAGAGAGAGGATAATTATCTTTCAAAAAATGAAGCAGATCATTTAGGAGGCCCAGTTTGAGAAAAACTTCACCACAAAACCCACAAAATTAGGTGTCCACACAAGATGCTTATTTAAGAGAGTTATGTGCAAGTAAAGAGTCCTGAAATACAAGCTCAATGAACTTCACAATTTTGCTTCCCCTCCTGAAGATTGTCCAAGGAAGTGCTGTCTACCTGCGATCCCGTACACAGGAAAGCCAGTTAAGTCTTCACCTTGGCCCTTCTGAGAAAGGCACGATTGCACAAACCTTGTCTGAAAACATGAGCAATGTCTACTGACTCCAGATAGGGCATCAAGGACTGACCAAGGTCATGATTCCACACTTGTCTTCTTTGACCAACCAATGAGATTTTTGCGCTTACTTAAAGGAATATGGGAACCCTCAAAACCAACACATCACTGAGAAAGCTCAGCTGGCATGGTGACTTCACCACAGCCACAGAGATGGAGTCCTTCACTAACCCTCCACATGCTCTAGCACCTCCCCCAGCCATGTGTGGCTGAGGGTCATCGCATACAGCTGGGTGGGCAGTACAGGAGAAGTGCCTGTCGAATTTCAGGGGAAGGACCTCTCCACCCACCCCTGTGGTTACAGAAGAGCAACTGTCAACAGGTCCGGTCTCGAAGACTCTTTCACAGATGATCACTGCTGTTCTGATGAAGATGGCAATGCCGTTCTCTGTTCCAGAAGACAACATCCCACAGCAGGCACAGTTTCCAGCTTCACTTTCCAGTTAAAAAGATGTAGTCCAAGACAGGGTGATGAATTTGATCAGAATTATAGAGCCGCAGCCAGCAGAACCAGGACCCAATCGTACCAGCCAGTGTTGCCTCCTCTGAGGAGTCCTCTGGTCTTGCTTCTAGCTCTTCTCAACATTAATTTTCATTCCATCCTAAACTTCATCAAAAGAGGCACAGATGTAAGAGTGTTGATTTTTTTTTAAAAAACTTTTAAACGAATACAGATTTGAAGCCTGAGGTTATGCGGCGGACACTCTATCATTACTACTTAGGTTTTCAAACTCAATCCTCCCAAACTAAACGAGCTTCTTCATCAGCCTCGGCCAAATGGGTTTTGAGTGGCTGAAGGAGATAGCGCTGGCCATGGGGTTCTCAAAATCACTAAGTTGGGATCATTTCCAATGTCAAACTGGTACTTAACAGGCAAGGGCTAAGAATCTGACTTGATTTATTTCGGAGTACAATCCTTCCCAAGCTAAGGCATTATTCTATAATTCCTCACATTACCAAGAAGTGTCATCAAACAGAAAATAAAGATATTTTTCACATCCTTAAGTAATTCAAAAAAATTGGGGATGATCCTTCTAATGTGGAAGGCTCAGAATAAAGTTGCTCACTTTCAATGCGAGTGTTAACTTCCTTAAGCCATGGGACCTCAAGTATGGTGAAGTGGGTAATTTGTCAGATGGCCCCTCACAGGTGGAAAGAGTGAAGGCACCCTACAGATGCCCCAAAATCATTCAAAACTTTAAAGCCTCGAAGAATGGTGCAAGCTAATGAATTAAGCTAGTTTAAGAGTGTTAGCCAAATATACCATCCTTTGTGTTCAGCCCACATTAGGCTCATGATGAGCAGCAGCAGACCTGCTATATTGCAACAAAAAGTAAACTTCAAGATTGGCTTGTCCACTGACATCTGGATAGTCAAAGCAGTTGAGGAACATCACATTTGTTTAACAGTTAAGATCCATTTGCTGGGTCCAGTGAGAGATGGCAAGATGGCTCAGTGGGTAAAGGCACTTGCTGTGTATGTTGCTTAGGACAACCCTCCCAGCCAAACAGCCGTCATCTTCATGAGTTCAGCTGTGCCAGCTTGCAAATGACCATCACCGCTGGACTTGAGTGTTGGTCTTCGGTCACTATTCAGCCACTCCTCCCAACCAGCTGTAGGCAATTCTTCTGTAATTGCACATGGTCTCTGGGTCCTGAGGAGGGGCAGATATTAAAGTCAAAAGTAACAGAGACTCTCAACCCTTGTGTTGGCTCAGGCTTCCCTTGCACTCATGTACATACATATGTACAAACATGTGCATACCCTCACATAAGCTTGAACCTGCTTGAGGCAAAAGACCATAGCAGTGAAGGAGTTCAAGCTTTGATACATGAGGACTATGTCAAGTTACTTGGAAAGCATAGCTTAAAATAATAGGATATTCCCCTGGCAATGGGCAAAGAGACACCGTGGTGGTCGCGTGGTTGTGGTGGTGGTGTTCTTTTATCAGTCAGGGGCAGAGCAGATGGCCATCCTTTGTACATCCTAGCTTGATGCCTGGCTTGGTGACCAAAGCTGTTTTATGCCTAGGACCCATAAAAATCAAATCAAATCCAGGCAGTGTTGAAGAAGGAAGACAGAGCCCCGGGGACTACCATGTTACCATAGACCCGCCCTCCCGTACACAGCACAGACAGGCTATAGACGCCTGCTTGCCAACAGCCACGCAGTGTGGATGGAGGATGCTACCCAGGGACTGGCCAGCCAGGTGTGTGTCCAGCCTGTAGCAGGAGCCACCATTATGTGCAAGTACGTGGTGGTCAGATGAGAGAGAAAGAGAAAGTGAACAGCTTGAGCACTATGAGGAAAGATGGAACTAGAGACTCACAGATAGAGAGGAATAGCCTGTTGTGAGTGGTCAGCCCTGCCACCTGGGGCCATGGTGAAGTTCCAGCTGCTGAGGGCTATGCCTGAGTCCATGGCTATGCAGCCACAGGCGTCAGTGTCAATATCCATGGCTCATATTACCACTAGAGAAACATATGGATGTCCCTGGTTGGGGTAGCCACCAGGGACCACCTGGATGTCCAGGGGGTGTGCAGAACTGGCCCCACCCCTCACTGGATACCGAGGTCTGGAGAACTGGCCCCATCTCCTAACACTGGCAGCACAGTGGAGCTGGCTCTGGAGGTCTGGCTCAGGGGGTGTGGGTGGGGTGAGCTGGCCCTAAGGGCATTAGAGCAGGAGCGCTGACCCTGCCACCTACCTATGGCAGCATTAGGTGGCCTAGCCAGAGTAGTGCTGGAGAGCTCGTCCTGGTGGTACAGGTAAGAATGCTGACCAGCTCTGCTACCACCCAGGCTCAGATCCAGGGCTCTGAGGTGGCCCATCCCCAAATCTATACCATCTGAGAATGTTTGGGACTCATGAAAGAACCAGTCCTGCTGTTCCAAAGACACAAGGTAACAACAGGATAACTGGGAGGAGTCCCCGTGAGGATCCACTATCGATGATGTCACAGAAGTCAGAGATCTCGAACCAGACCACTGACTCATTGCAATGAACATTTGCAAGTGAAGATGTGTAGACAGAGGGATAAACTGTGGGACACACGGTGACACACCACAGCTTCCACAATGAGAAGTTTTCTATGCTTTGTTTCGTTTTTGTTGTTGCTGTGTGTGTGTGTTCTTTTTTTATTTTGGGGGGGAGGGGTTGCAAGGCCAAAGGGTGTGTATGAGGGGGAAGGGAAGATAAGATATAAGATGTGGGGCTGGAGAGATGGCTCAGCGGTTAAGAGCACTGATTGCTCTTCCGAAGGTCCTGAGTTCAAATCCCAGCAGCCACATGGTGGCTTACAACCATCCGTAATGAGATCTGACATCCTCTTCTGGTGTGTCTGAAGACAGCTACAGTGTACTTACACATAATAAATAAATAAACCTTTAAAAAACAACAACAAAAAAAGATATAAGATGTGTGTGTGTGTGTATGTATTAGAAGAGAACTAGGCATGAAAAGGAGACAAGAGCTGCTCACAGTTGTGCAAAAGGCTTCCATGTAGATGAACTAGCTTTTACTGTGTGATTCTCAGAATCAAGCCACAAACCTACACTAACGTAGCTGATGAAAACGGTTACCCTACACCACCTATCTCCCTGAGTCAGACAGCATGCTAAGGACATGGTATTGATTATCCCCATAAATTGCCACTGAGACCCTAATATAATAAGTGGTCATCACCAATAAGCAGATTTAAGTTGGAACCCAAACAATTAGAGTCACTCTGAGTGGAAAGAGAAGTGTACTGTCATAGATTATAATCAGTTACGTGTTAAAAAAGAACCCCAAGGGAAAAGGTACTACTGAGAGACTTTGGGTGGTAGGTGGTAGGTGAGTCAGGGCTTCTTCCATTCCTACTATGACACATTCAATAAAAAGAACTGCTAAGAGATAAACTTTTAAAGAAATAAAACTGGGGGGAAAAATGACATGGGACGTGAATCCGAGAGAGAAATCATAGGGATTTCAATGAAAACGAGATGTCATTCGTAGACATGAAGCGTCATGGTTTGGAACTAAAGTGCTGGTCCCCAGCTGTTGCTGCTACTTAGTTGGCTGTGGCACTTTTAAGTGGTTGAGCCCAGTGAGGTAGGTCATTGGGAGGAAGACCTTTGAAGATTACACCTGCACTTGGACCTGGCTTCTCTCTCTTCTCCTAGTCCATCATGATGTGGACAGCCGCCATGACATACTCCCTCCCTCCAGCTCGACTGACCCGCTCAGCCATGCCTTCAACATATTCCGAAGCTCTGAGCCCAGAGTGATCTTTCCTCTCATAAGTTAATTCTGTCCAGTGTTTTTGTCACAGCCCAGAGAAAGCAACATATTGAGATATCTACAACAGGAGAACAAATCCTTGAGTCTAGGAGTGATTTTATTTTCTGGTCCTTGATAAAGAAAACATCAGGACAAATGAGCCCTCAGAGCCTCGCTCGTCCTTCAGGTTTTACAGGGAAACTGAAGACGTGGGCATGGTTCCTCTGACTCCTTTAAAAACTCAGCCGTGCCCAGAGGCTAGAACCCATGGAAAAGCAGTTTCAGAACCCCTATTCTTTCTACCCCCAGCTACCTTAGCCTCTGCTGTAGTTATTAGGTTGGTGTGCATGTCAATAGCCCGGTGGACTTGCTAGGGTCTAGCCTCTTGTGCATGTTCCCCCCCCCAAATCTACCAGCATTGAGGGGAACTTAGAAAAATAAATAAATTGGAACTCTTAAAAAATAGCTTTAAGGTGTTTTGGATATTTAAGACAAGATGCACAAAGGCATCAAGGTTTGTAAAATCACCTGCAGCTTCTGACCTGGTGACACTGGCCTGCTTTTTTGTGTTCTTCGACCTAGTAAGCAACTGAACACACTCCTTCCTTTTTTTAACATTTTAGAGACTTCCCATATAGCTCCAACCAGCTGATGCTCACTGTTAGCCCAGGCTGACCTCATTACCTTCCTGCCTGAGTCCCACAAGTGCTAAGGCTACACACCCAGCTTTAAGATGCATTTTTGACAGGAAGTACAAAAGAGGGAGAGGAAGAAACGAGGGGAGGGAAAGCTTCCGATGGAAGGGGACAGCAGGACAGTGGAGTAGGGCACGGGAAAGAGGAGATGCCTTCCTGAGCCCTCCAGGGTGTCTGTGACTCCCTAGAGATGAGGGGGTACTGGTGGGATGGCTTTCCTTGAAGGAGAGGAACAAAAATCCGGTTCTACATCAGCAAGCTCTGGATGCAGGGGAAGGACTCAGACACCACTCACAGTCCTGTCCCTTCCTAGCTCTTTGCTTAGAAACAAAAACCATGAAGGACAGGGGGACTTTAAAGCAAAAGGAGATCCCAAAAATCTCTTAGCTCAACTTCTTTCCAAACCCCACCCCATTCCATCAGCTGCCTCTGCACCGGGAAATGCAAAGTGCTGGCCTTGAAAGGGTTTCCCCCTTTGCTGAACAGTTCCTCCGGAAGGATCCTCAAACAACAGCAAAAGACTTGAAAATCCAACGCAAGCAAGAATCCACTCCGAGCAGTTTGTCCAAGTTCCCTGGCAGGAGGCAGGTGTTCCCTTCCACTTAAACAACAACAACAATTTGTTTTACTTTGATGGGTCCTCCTGAATAATGGTTTCGTCATTAAACATCTGGCTTCTTCTTAGCAGATTAGGCCTCCAATGAGGAAAGTGTGTTTATGATTCTAATTTGAAACACGGCACATTAATATGCTGATTCTCATCGTGTTTGCCTTAACCTGTTTGGAGAAATTATGACTACAAATATCTTGTACACAACACCTCTAACTACCAGCTTGTACAAACAACATGAGAGCTGGAGCCACCTCAGCCAGACGATTGGAAGCACTTCAGAGGCACTCCTGATTAGCGTGTTGGCCGGAAGCCATATTTTACACATAAACTCAGCATCTGCGCCTGAGATGCCTTCCTCGTAACAGACCCACCTCGGCTGTTCCTAATAAGCGCATGCGAAGGAGCCAGATGGTCTTCGGGTAACAATTCTGCCTTTTCCTGAGCTAGGCACACGAGAGGGAGGGGACCAGAGCCGCCTGCAAGTCAGATTTCCTAAGGCTCCAGATTCCTGCAATGTGGTGTGTAAACAGCCAGCCCACGGATGAAAATGAGGGTGCTATTCATTATTCATGCCTGGCACCTTGCCATCTCCTGCTCCCTTGAGCACTGGCTGCCTGTAGGGGCAACGAGAGCGTCAGAAGTAGGAGGAAGGCCCATCCCGGTCCAAAGATTCTACAAGCTCAGCACTTTTGACCCCTGAGGAGGAGCTTGCTCGCTTCTGGTCTCCTAGTGCTACTGGGAAAGTGGGGGTCCCTTTTGTAGGGTTCTCAGTCTCCTCCTTCATGAAGTAATTTAAAATGGACTCAGAAGGAAGCTCAAGGAACATAGTATTAGAGTTTGAGAGAAAGACCACCAAGGCAGGCAAGCTGAAAAAGTCTGTCTGGAGAAGCTGTCTGGAAGGCAGGTGAAGACGAGGAAGACAGAACCATGCCTTTAGAGTTAGGGTCCAAGAAAGCAAGGGTGTTCAGCAATGGTGGTTAGCCAGCAGCTGTGCTTGGGTGTGGAGGATGAAAGTAGGTTTGCTTCAGAGAAAGAGCAAGAAAGCTCAAAGGATTGGAGAAAGCATCCTTGGGATTTTAGCTGCTCTTTTAAAAAGAGACTCAGGCTGAATGTGGTGGCTCACACCTTTTAACCTTAGCACTTGGGAAAGCAGAGGCAGGAGGATCTCTGAGAGTTCCAGGACAGCCTGATCCCCAAGTAAGCCCCAAGCCAGCCAGTGAGACACTGTCTCAACGTAAAACAACACAAAGAGGCTCATGAGTTCGAGATGTGCTTGCCTTAGACACCCATTTGCACACAAATACATTATTTCCTACTGTGAGAACATTCCAAGTACACTAAATAGATCACCTAGCCCCCCACCCCCACCCCCAAAAGAATTTGGCTTTGTGAGCTGCCTGAGGTTGCTAAGGATTGGATCTGATCCTCTGGAAGAGAAGCTAGTGCTCTTAAACTCTGAGCCATCTCTCCAGGAAGGGATTGTGTTGACTCACACTCTGAGAATACAGTTCCACCACGGTGGCGGAAGCCTGGCATCAGGGCCGTGAGACAGCTGGGCACATCCCATCAGCAGCCAGAAAGCAGTGATAGACATTGGCGCTCAGCTTACTTTCTCTCTCTCTCTCTCTCTTTTTTTTTTATTCAGTTCAGGACTCCAGCCATGGGATGATGTTAGCAACAGCTAAAGTGGATCTTCCCTCCTCAGTTAACATCGTCTGGAAGCGCCCTCACACGCATGCCCAGAGATGTGTCTCCTATGGTGAGTCTGAATCCTTTCATGATGACAAACAACAGCAGCCATCACAGTTGGGTAGCAATGCAGAAGACTATGGAAGTAGGATTAACTCAGAAAGAAGGGCTTCCAAACCTTCAGGAAGAAAAGAGAACATGCCCGACTCCCTGGGGGGCAGGGTGTAATTGAGAGGTCATTTGCTCCTAGAACTAAAGAGCACAAGGGATGGATATAAACCAAGAGGCAGTTAGATTTACAAGAATCAATACTAACTTTAGATCTCAAGTACATAGGTCAACGGATCAATGAACTTCCCCACACATCTTCAGCGCTGGGGAGCAGAAAGAATGACCAACTAGAATTTAAAATATTCAGTGGCGGTTATGATAGAGTGTGGTGCAGGTGGGTGTGTTCTTGCATACAGAGGACCGCTGTGGACGTCAGAGGTTTTTCCTTGATTGCTCTCCACCTTTATTTTTTGTGACAAGGCCTCTCACTGAAGTGGAATCTCGTGGTTCCGGCTAGCCTGGTTGGCCAGTGAGACCCAGGGATCTTGAGGTCTCTGCTATCACCCAAGGTTGGTGTTCAGTACGTACCACCATGCCCAGCTTTTGACATGGGTTCTGGGGATCTAACTCATGTTCTTTGGTTGGTACTACAGCTGTTTACTGCATGACCGACCTATCTCCCCAGTCCAGCTATGAAGCATGTAGTTAAATCTCAGAGGTGATTATGGCATTAAAAAAAATTAAAAAAAAAATTTTAAGGTTGTGCCTTCAGTAAATGTGTCTGAACCACTGACCTAGAGAAACAGCTAAGCCTTTCGTGTTTGTCTTGTAAGCGGCAGAGTCTGTGCAAAGCTGCTGCATCCGTGACAAACGCTACACCAACTTCAGGTATTGGCTGCAGGAGTCAAGCATGAAGTCTTTCAAAACCCTTCATGGTTAATCTACAGTCAGGGTTCAGTATCTCCAGGTGACCATCAGGCTCCATGTGGGGGTTGGGGGTTGTGTGCCTGTGCTGTCCCCCAGTGGCTTCATAGGGTGTGCCTGTGCTGTTCTCCAGTGGCTTCTTGGGAGTTCGCCTGTGCTGTCCCCCAGTGGCTTCTTGGGGGTTCACCTATGTCGTTTCTCTAGGCTTTGCTGCTACCTCCAGACTTGGGGCCTTTGATAAAATGGCCCAGCATCTCCATTTTGCACCAAATCATTTGAGCTCTGAATCAGAGCCTGGCACACAGCCCTGTGTCCTGTGCTCAGCATCCGGAGCACAGTAAGAAAACAGACGACCACTTGAGGAGTTCCAAGCAAGTGGATTACTCTGGAAGCAAAGCCTACAAAACAAACAGGACACTTAGGAAAGCAGGAAACAGGATGATTTTATTCCTTGATAGTCTCGGATTGGAAGCTGCAAAGACGCTTTCTATCCTCTAGTCAGGCCTTCGATTATTTGCTCAGAAAACACACACACACACACATCATGTGTACACACCTCTATAGACTCACGTTCCTCATACTTCTGAGCTGAAAAATAAGTGCCCCTGGACCCCTACAGCACTTGTGTCACGCACAGTTGATTCTGCCATGGACACCTGAGGACCGAGGGTAAGGCTCCCTCTGAGTGAACAATCCCCAGAGCAACATGGCTGTGTCCTTGTCCTGTTTGGATCCTGGAAGTCTGCCTAGGGGCAACAGGGGAATGAAGAAAAGACAGACACATATGCAGATCTTAAGATCTTGGAAGCACAGTGTGTTTATTATGGACAGCTGAGCCAGGAGGCAGGAGTATCACACATAAATGAGGATGCAGAGTTAGTACACACAGATAAACAAGGAGGTGGGGCTAGTACATCAGCTGAACAAGGAGGAAGAGCTAGCTAATCTCTGTAGGAGCCATCTTCTGGCCATAAACATTGGGTTGGGGAGGAGCTATAGTGGACAGTCTCTGCAAACTCTATGAACATCCACAGGGACCAGAGGAAGACTTTGGCGTCCCTCTGAGACTCGCCTGGGGAAGGTTTTGCCAGTCCCACAGGTCCGAGGCATTGGGTCCTTGACATGGCCATTCCCATCTTAACAATACACATTTACTACGGACTTCTCTTCCTTCACAGAGGCCTTGAAGTCCTAGGATAGAACCCTGTTAAAAATGTGGAGTCTCAGAGCTGGGGAGATGGCTCAGGGGGGTGAGGTGCTTGTCCAAGCCTGAGAACCTGAATGTAGTCCTAGAACCCATATAAAATACAAGCAGGGCAGGGCTGCCGTCTACTCCCTCTATACTGGCTTGGAAAAAGACAGACAGATGTCAGGAGCACAGTGGTTAGGCAGTCAGTGAGCTCCAGTTTCTTCAAGAGACCCTGACCACAAAATAAGGGGAGGGACGGAGGAGATGGCTCAGTCTGCCGTGCAAACCTGAAGGTCTGAATTCAAATGCCCAGACCCATCTTAAAAAAAGCAATGCCTGGTGATATGCAACTGTAACTTGAGTGTCCAAACGATAAAGACAGGGGTGGGGGTGTTCCAGAGCTTGCTTGGTTTAATAAGAGACCTAGTCTCAAAGGATAAGGTAGAGAGAGAGAGTAGAAAGCACACAAGATAGACACCAGCGTCTGGCCTCCACACTCGCAAGAACATAAGAAAGGATGCTTGCCCACCCCTGACCTCCTGCATCAGGAACTCTGGAGGTGGCCCAGAACTCTGAGCTTTAACCAGCCCTCCAGCAGGTTCTAAGAACCTATACATCAAATGACCTGATAATCACTTTGCAATGTGTTTTTAGCTTGTTTTTGTTTTTCTTTCTTTATTCTTTCTTCTCTTCCCATAGAGACAGCATTAAGGAGAAACTGTGTTAAGGGTCCTGGACCATCCTCTCCCCAGACTATACCTACACATACACACACACACACACACACACACACACACACACACACACACACACACACCACAGCCACCATTACCAAAGATCAGTCTCTCTGCTCTCTCAATATTCTATTTACCTCCCACACTTAGTTTTTGCCTGCTCATTCGAGACGCGGCGTGACACCCCCCCCCCAAGTCCCTGAAGAACAAATATCCAGTTTGAGCGCATCAAGCATCCTATTCATTTAAACTTATCCCCATTGCTTAACATCTGCCTCAGAAGCCCCTTGATAATCTTAATCTAAACAGCTGAGCTAATACGTTTCAGACAAAGGGGGCTTGGGGTTTGGGTGAGCCTCAGTATGTCACCCACTGAGGGAAGCTTGTTGAACTCACACATAAAAAGAGGGGAGGTGGCAGCAGCTACCCCGGCCTTTACACTGATCATTCTATCATGTTAGTTAAAGCGTAAATCCATCCCTCAACCTGACAAAATGCCACTTTACATCATTTTATTTCACACTTTATCTTTTATGGCCAATAAAACACTTAAAAATTGCAAAGGTTATATTCTCATCTATTTTGGTGTTAAAGGATAATAAATTAACTGGACATTACTGCTGCCACAACACAGATGTCACTGGAGAGTCTTGAAAGGCAACCTCCCTCTGTTAGAACGCAGAGCTGCTTATCAGAGTCAGCTTGATTAGGATTAAAGCCGGAGCTTAGAATGGGTCTGACGATCACAGTGTATATAGTCAAACTACAAGCTTGCTTCCTGTGCTGTATGAAATCTGCTCTTCAGAGCCAACAAATAAAGGAGGGGGTGAGAAAGTGTTTCCCGGAAACCAAAAAGAAAAGCCACCTTTTATTAAGTTGATTCAAGTCTTATATCTTCTGTGTGCGTGTGTGGGAGGGTGTGTGTGTGTATGTGTGTGTGTGTGTGTGTGTGTGCACTTTTGTGCCTGTATACCTGCAGAGGCTAGAGCCTGTGTTGGAAGTCTTCATTCCTCACTCTCCACCCCCCTACAATCCCCACCCCTAAGACAAGGTGAACTAAAACCTAGAAGACATGGATTGGCTACACTGGTTAATCAGTCAGTTCTGGGGAACCTGAAGTCTCTATAGCCTCTGCCCCCAACACTAGGATTATAGGTATATGTCACCATACTGGGCTTTTTAAAAAACATTTGCTGGGGATTTAAACTCACATCTTCATGCTTGTATAGTAGACACTTTACAGACTGAACCATCTCTTCCTAGCCCATCTTTGGATCATCTCTTCCTAGCCCATCTTCCTAGCTATACTTTGGATGTAATCAATAGTTTCCAAACTTTGACCATACTATACAGTTATCAGATGGGCCCAAAATACATTTTTTATTTATGTAAATCATGAGGCCACTATTGTTGTTACCCTAGGTGAGTTAGTAAGCAAGAGGCATTTAGAATAATGGCTGGAGTATAGCAAGGGTATAGCTATATCAGCTCTCGTTCTCTACCACTTGTGCTTGTTGCTCTTGCTCTGAGTCTAAAACTATTACTCATCAAGTAACAGAGCTACAGTAACAAATGGATCATGGACCAAATCAGGACTCCTCCTTCAGTGTTTTTCAAGGTCATCCTATGCCATCAAACAGAGGCAAGCAAATGCATATGGAAGCCCCAAAAACTTATAAACAAATATTCATAGTTCAATATTTATCAATGTCAAAAACACCTTCAATTTTCATTTTATTTTCTCTAGCTATAACAGAATATACAATTCTGGGTAACCTATCCAATATAAATTTTGGAGGCTTATGGGTCTAGTCTTGCACACTAGTTCTCAACCTGTGTGTCCTGACCCTCTTGAGGTCAAAAGATCCTTTCACGGGGGGGGGGGGGGGGGGGTTCACCTAAGACCATCAGCATATCTGATATTTACATTATGATTCATAACAGTAGCAAAATTGCAGTTATGAAGTAGCAACAAAGATAATTTTATGGTTGGGAATACCAACGATACAAGGAACTGTATTATGGGTTGACAGCATTATGAAGGTTGAGAGCCACCATGCTAGAGGCTGGAAAGGCCAGGAGTGTGGTCCTGGTGTTTGGTGAGAGCTTTCTGGCTTCATGGTAAAATGGTGGAAAATGTCACACATGGGACAAAGCTAGTGTGCGGTCTTTGGTCTCTTCTCACAAAGACCGTAAATGCTATCACAGTGGCCCTGACCTCAAGACAACACCTAATCCTACTTCCCAGAGCCCCATCCCTATCTCCAAACACCTTAACATAGAGTTTAAGGGTCAAATGCCTAGCATATGAAGTACTAGAAGATATATTCAACCCATAGCACTGATTTCTAGATTCTAACTTTCCTCCCATTTTTCGTGTGTGTTGGTGCATACGTGTTTTTTACATGTGTGTGGCATACATATATTGCCCACCAACAACTAACATTTATTCCTCCTACTTCTTTAAATGTACACATATTTCTAAACAAAAGCACACCAACTCAAACTTTTTTATCAGCAAGCATATCCATAAGCATGTTTCTAGAACAGTTAATGCCTCTCGGCCACATCATTTTAATGACTGCATAGTATTCTTCTGTAGATACCTGTCTTGGGGTTCCATTGCTGCAAAGGGGCACCATGACTAAGGTAACTCTTACAAAGGACAGTGTTTATTTGGGGCTGCCTTACAGCCTCAGAGACTCAGTCTGTTATCATCACGGCAGAAAGCACGGTAGCATGGTGTTGGAGGAGCTGAGAATTCTACATCTTGATCTGTAGGCAGCCAGAAGGAGACTGACTCTTCCACACTGGGTGGAGCATGAGCACTGGGAGTCCTCAAAGCCCGCCTACACAGTGATACACTTCCTCCAACAAGGCCACACAGCCTAATAGTGCCACTTCCCATGGGCCAAGCATATTCAAATCATCACAATACCATAATTCCTTTAAAAACCACCCTCCATTAGCCGGGTGGTGGTAGCGCACACCTTTAATCCCATCACTTGGGAGGCAGAGGCAGGCAGATTTCTGAGTTGGAGGCCAGGCTGGTCTACAAAGTGAGTTCCAGGACAGCCAGGGCTATACAGAGAAACCCTGATTCAAAAAATCAAAAAACAAAAAACAAAAACAAACAAAACAAACAAACAAAAAATACCCACCCTCCACAATGGGATCTCTGCCCCCATTCCAGTGATGTTAGTGATCATAAACACTACAATGTCTTTTTATTCACAACTTTGATACTACTTATTTGGGGTGGCTACCTAGGGGTAAGAGATAGGAGACCAGACAACTCCATAGTCTAAGGCTTCACACCTACTCTTGGGTTGCCTTTCAGAGAGGATGAGTCATGAAATACCATCATTCACCCACACACACTCCATGATGCTAGGTTTTATTCTATTGCACTTGGCATTTAAAAATTTTAACACACCCATTGTGCTAGTTCATACCCATTGTCAACCTGATAGGATCCAGGCTCCCCTAGGAGACGCCTCTCTGGGTGTGTGTGTGTGAGGGAGCTTCCAGACTGAGGAGGGAGGACTCACTTTAACTGTTGGCAGCACCATCCCATGGCCTGGGTCCTGGACTGTATGGAAAGAGAAAGTGAATGAGCACCAGAGTTCATCCCTCTGCTTCCTGACTACAGATGTAATGTGACCAGCCGCTTCATGTTCCTGAGGCCATGATGGACTAAACCTTCAAACTGTGAGCAGAAATAAGCCGGTTTTCCCTCCCTCCCTCCTTCCCTCCTTCCCTCCCTCCCTCCTTCCCTCCCTCCCTCCCTCCCTCCCTCCCTCCCTCCCTTGAGTTACTTGTATCTTGCTACAGCAGTGAGACCAGTAACTAATGCACAATTAGCTAAACAGGCCATTTTCAGCAGCAGCTGCTTTACCTAGGGCACTGGCAGAGCTCTCCCATAATTCTAGCCGGAGTTTGGTGCTCCCTACTCTCTACTGTGCATAGAACTCACTCACAGGTTGCATCAAAATGCAATCCAAGTCCAGCTGGACCACGATGCTCTAAGAAACCCCAGATGCTGCTGATCCATAGACGTGGCTCAGGGATTTTGGATCCCCTTCTCCCTGGCTCTTCTCAGTCCCCCAGATATGTCTCCATTTCCCTGGCAGCCGCCTCCTGACAGGTCCCCTGCAGAATCAAAATGAGATTTCCCACCCACTCCTTGTGTTGTCTTATATAATAATTCACTGAGTTGCAACAGGACCTCCATTTTCCTGTCTGCAGAGTGAAATAAAAATGAAGAGTAGCTGACCTTGAAGCCCATCTCATCCCCACCAGGAAAGAATGTCTCCCTGCCCAAATGGAACTTGGTGCCACCTAGGTTCCCTCTTCAAAAATGCTTTCTTCCCATTTCAACTTCCTTTAGCATATCTGAAACACTCACCAAACTCCTTGAAAAAACAGTGTCACACCGATTCCCTTTTCTATTCTCTTGTAATGAATGTTTTCCCCATCTTTCCAGAGGTTTCCACAAAACCAGGGGTGAGGGGGGTGGGATGGGGAGGTGGGGGGGGGTGGCCTTAGGTGTCTTGAGTTAGGCTGAAACCAGACATGTTGATCAACTCCCATCAAACTTGCCAGAACCTAAAGAAAAACAAACCACAGTAAACCAGCCTGCGTTTTCCGCTTTGAATTTTTTATTTTTATTTTTATTTTTATTTTTTTATGGGAGAGCTGTGCCTGCATACCACGGGGTTCGAGCTTGGACAAAACAACTTATGACTTGTGGGAGTCCGTTCTCTTCTCCACCGTGTAGGTCCTGAGGACAGAGCTCAAATCATCTGCCTTGGCAGCAAGCACCTTTACCTGCTAAACCATCCAGCCAACCTCACCTTCCACCCTCAACCTTCATTCCGAATATTCTGCAAACCCCTTCCAGCCTGCATGTCCCTGCGTCCCTTGGGTTTTGAGCTGTTTGCCATTCTTTGTCCTACAGTTTTGAGGAACGCCAACTAAGACTGTTTCTCTGAGAAGCAGCTAACCTAATTCCCCACCATCACGGCGAAGCTTGCAGATCAATAAGAGAACAGATCCCTTCTTATTAGGTCCTGTTTGATCTTCAGATTTCAACTACATAACGCTGGCTCCGCAGGAGAGGCGCCAAGTTACCTTATGAAAACAAATTAGACAAGCACCCAGTTTAAAAAAAATGAATTGGCAACCCCTAGAATGTTCCAGAGCCCCGAACGTGGCCCGCAAGCCAAGCAAAAACGCAAGGGTTCCTTTCCCTGCCTTCTCTTCGCGTTTATACTCAACCCTCGTCTCTCCCTGCAGAAGAACAAACACTCATTCTCTCCACAAACATTTTAGTGTATCCTCCTATTAGGGGTGGCTTAATTCCGATGTCTGCTGCAGTTTGTGTTACTGAGTTGCCGCAGACTCTAAGGAGGGTAGGGAAGGCCTGTGAGGAGCTTCGCAGCGGTCTGTCTGCTTAGATCACATCAAGATGGATACCTCACCGGGACCAGCTTGGAAGCATCCTCATCCTTCCTCCTCCCTCTGCTCAGAGAGCCTCCACAGGGATTAGATTGTTATCCAAGCTTCCTGGACTCACTCCAGATGCAGATTGCAAGGCCAGCTCCAAGGGAAACTTTAAAAGGTGACAGAAAATAGACCTTCAGCAGAGCCGGTTCAGAAAAACCACATAATAACCTTTGCGGAGTTTAACTCCATCTTAGCTACCCATAAATAGACCTGCTTTCAGGAACTAAGAACTAATCCTACGGCGATAATACAAAGCCCCGTCTCTCATTCCGCAGGACCGTGCCGATTGCCTCAAGAATCACGAGCAATCTCTCCGACTCCTTAAGCTGTGTAATTCATTTCTGAGCACCCATTCGAGAAACCTCATTAATTTAGGTGGCCTTTTTGCTGTACATCCGAGGCACACAAATATTTGGTATTTTTACCCGAGGTCGGAGTTAAAGAAAAAAATTAATTTTTCATTTTCAGAAGGGATTATGAACACGAAACACTGTGACAGTAACACATGTCTATTACCTGATCCCCCCTCCATCCCTCCCTCCCTCCCTCCCTCCCTCTCTCTCTCTCTCTGTCTCTCTGTCTCTCTCTCTGTCTCTCTGTCTCTCTCTGTCTCTCTCTGTCTCTGTCTCTCTGTCTCTCTCTGTCTCTCTCTGTCTCTCTCTGTCTCTGTCTGTCTCTGTCTGTCTGTCTGTCTCTCTCTCTCTCTCTCTCACACACACACACACACACACACACACACACACACACACACACACCCCACATGCAGAATACATGAAGATAAAGTTGAAGGAAAAATGAGAAAGAATATTATAAAAACAGTAAGCTTTCTGTAACCCCGTCTCAACACTTCAATCAAACACAAGATCGAAGAGCTTTGATTGGGGAGGAAGAGGGGAGTCCTTTGAACACGGGTGAGTGTGTGCTGTGTGCAGTCACTTCACCTAGGTTTAGCTCTCTGAATTACCAAGTCCCTGGATGGAAGCAACAGTCACCATTAAGCTGAGTTCACAATGGTCCCTCAAGGAGCTGGGACTTCAAAGGTGGCTCAATGGGTGTTTTCCGCTCTTCATTATGCCCGATACATGAGTAACCTGCACTAAACAAGTCACTCTGCCTAATTAAACGGAATCTCTTCCTCTCTATTAAATATTTAGAAGTGCCAGCTGGGCATAAACATGTCACCGGAGAAGGTGGGAGGGGAGACCCTCTTGATACTGGTCAATAACTGACTTAACCTCCTCTAAGCAAAGCTGTGGTCCGAATAGCACCAGGGCACATACATTATTCTAATTACTTTACTATCAGTAAAAACCGTGTAGAGGTAAAGAGTGTTTGTTCTCCACCATTCTGTTCACAAGAACCAACCGTCAAGATATACAATCTGGAGGTGTGGGTCTTTGCTCCAGATACCAACAGATAGCTTGTGGTACCTTTTTTTTTTCAACTACCCATGTCTCTAAAAGCTATGACAATATTTTCTGCCTTAGTCCTAGATAGCATAGCCCAGATTAGATAGCAAGGGTCTGTTTTGTTTTTAAAATATTTTTTTATCATAGTTCTTAGTATTTTTAAAGAGCTATTTCATGTCTTCTTTGAAAACGGAATTTCTCTTAGTGTGCTTTGAGTTCGCATTGTTTTGTTTTTGTGGTTAAAGCAAGAAAGGTGTGGAAAGTGCTTGCTCCGTTTTGAAACTGGTGGAGGAATTACAAAGTTCTTTCGGCTCATCAAAGTAGTTTGGCTTGCATGCAAGTCTCACTGACAAACCTCCTAACCTTTTAAAAAAATCATATGGTTTTTATCTGTAACAATATTTGTGACATAAGGTTTGTTCCTTGTACAACCAGACAGAAATTATAAAAACCAAAATGTTTGATGGAGATTTTTGAGTTGAGATGCTTTGTTGGAGCGCCCTCTTGTGACCAGGCTTCACCAATGCAACTTCTGTCCTAAAAAAAATTTTTTATGATTATTTATTTATTTATTTATCTATTTATTCATTCATTTTCAGAACAGCAGTAATTTATGGGTATAAACATAAATATTTAGAGGAGACTTTGACACCGCATCTGGTCTTCAAACAGTAATACGTTCCTCCCTTAGACTTATGACTTCCCCAGCCTTGGGCTCTCGACCAGGTTTACAGTACCAGGCAGGGACCTCCTTTGAAGAGAACCTCAAATCCAATCAGAAAGCAGTTGGTTACCCATTGGGCACCTCCTAACTCCAAAAGCACTCTAAAATGTATTTCACTGAAACAAATAAATGAGAGTTTTTAAATGTATGTGAACGCTTAAAATGTATATGCAGAATTTCCACAGGGCAGAAAGTGCTTTGAAAACAGAGAAAGTTTGCACCCACCCCCAAGTGCCCATCAGGAAGTCACGAGGAGACGCCGCCTATGCCATGACTCAACACCTCTGTCAGGTACCAGTGCTGGGATTCAGATAGAATGAAGACCACGGTGGCGTGCAGGCTGGACACGGTCAGCATCACTGCCTGAGGTCCCCAGCATGCTGTAAAGATGTGTTTCTGTTGGATACGTCCTCAGTGGTTGCTGTCCTTGGGTGAAATGTGGTTTTCTTTGAGACCCTCCCTCTTACACTGGGACCTGAGAATTACAGCAAGAAAAAAGACATTAAAGGAGTTAGTTGTGTTAACTATGTAAACCATAATGTTAATTACATAAAACATAAGATTCTAAGTAAAGTCTTCTGAAAGCATTTTTATGCTTCAGTGTTCACTAAAAATAAAGTTATTTGGGGAAGATTGTTGCATTTTACCAGGAAACCTGGGCTGAGAAAGTAATATATTTTGAGGGCTGGAGAGATCGCTCAATGGTTAAGAGCACTGGTTGCGCCAGGCAGTGGTGGCACACGCCTTTAAACCCAGCACTTGGGAGGCAGAAGCATGCGGATTTCTGAGTTCAAAGCCAGGCTGGTCTACAGAATGAGTTCCAGAACAGCCAAGGCTACACAGAGAAAACCTGTCTCAAAAAAAAACAAAAACAAAAACAAAAACAAACACAAAAAAAGAGCACTGGTTGCTCTTCCAGAGGACCTGGGTTCAATTCCCAGCACCCACATAATCGCTCAAAACTGTCTGTAACTCACACTCTCACACAGATGTACATGCAGACAAAACACCAATGCACATTGGTATTGATATAATTTTTTTAAAAATATTTTTAAAGAAATGAATACAATTTGAAATCACCATGATTATCATTCATAGAACTTTTTCTTTGAGATGACAAAATGAGCATGAACTTATTACATATCTTTAATTTTCTACAGTTTAAATGACTAATTTCAACATTTAAAGTGTAACATTGTTTCTTATTGAATTGATAAGTAAGGACTATTTTCTTGAGGTAGAGTCTTAAAGTAGCATAGATTATTCCCCAAACTCAGTAAGTAGCCAAGGAGGGCCTTGAACTTCTGATCTTTCTGCCCCCCCCATCTCCTGAGTGCTGCACTTACAGGCCTGGTTCATGCCTGGTATATGTGGTGCTAGGTGAGGAACCCAAGGTTTTGTGTCTGCCAAGTAGGCAATCTACCCATTGAGCTACCCTTCTAACCCCAGGACTCCTCCTAGACACATGAAATTGTAGATTTCATGAGAAAGCTTGAAACTATAGCGTTCAAACTTGTCATTTTACAGGTTTAAAAACAAAACAAATCAAAAACAGTTGAGGGCCCATGAGATGGATTAGTGGGTAAAGGCACTTACTACCAAGGCTGACGACCTGAGTTAAACCCTGGGGATCCACATGGCCAAAGATCTGACTCCTGTAGGTTGTCTCTCTCCCCATCTCCCCACCACACACATTCCCACTGTGGCATGTGTGAGCACATGTACTCACCCACAATAGATGTAACTTAATTTTTTATAAAATACAGTTCAGCATGTGAGGCATGCCAGTAACCCAAGCCCCTTGGGGACTAAAATGGAGAATTGTGAAAACTGGCAAGAATCTGAATCGAAAAGAAAAGAAGAAATACAGACAGCAAAACAAAACCCAAAGGTGGCAGAAGCTTATCCACGGTCAGGATAAAGAGCCACAAACCTGGAACCAGAAGCGCATCCTGTTTCCACGCTGAGTGCAGCTCACAGTAGGGCTCTGCTGCCCTTCGCTTCCACTGAAACTTCTGCCTGCTGCTGGCTTCTTTGTTACTTATTAATCTTTCTGTGTCTCTGTGTCTCTGTGTCTCTCTGTCTTTCTCTGTTTCTCTCTGTGTGTCTCTCTGACTCTATCTCCCTCTGTCTCTCTTTGTGTCTCTGTCTCTTTGTGTGTGTGTGCATATGTGTGCTTGTTGCACATAAACGTGCTTTTGCACATGTGGGTCCTTGCATCTTTATGGGATGCTGAGGATGACCTTCAGTGGCATTCCTCAGAGGACCCTGTCCCCTTGCTTTTTGAGACATTGTCTCTCCTTGACCTGCAGCTCACTGATCACATTAGCTGGCAGACCCGCAAGCCCCAGAGATCTACCTGTCTCTGCCTGTCTCCATCTCCCCAGGGCTGAGATTCCAAGTGTGGGACACCACACCCACACATTTATTTTAATTGATGTGGATTCTGAGGAATGAACTCAGATCCTCAAGCTTGCACAACAAATGATCTACAGATCGTCTCGTTCTTTATAATAATAACTGTATTTTTTAAGATAAGAGGGGGGCAGCTTTAGAAAACCCTCCGTACAACACTGGAAATAGGGCGTCCTCCCTGAAAATTTCTGGAACGCTTATCCCATGCCTATTCATGCCAGCCACAGATCTTATAAATTACAGAATGTGGGGCTGGAGAGATGGCTCAGCCATTAAAGGCTGGCCTCACAACCAAAACTATAGTAATTATAGAATGTAAAGACCCGAGAATAGGAAGTTTGCCCTTAGAACCACAGCACACCTCAGAAACTGACATCATAGTTATTAGGAATAACTTTTAGTCACTAAAGAAGAGTCCACAGACTTTACTGTAGATTTGTTTGTTTGTTTTGTTTTGTTTTGTTTTTTGTTTTTTCCAGACAGGGAACTCACTCTGTAGACCAGGCTGGCCTCGAACTCAGAAATCCGCCTGCCTCTGCCTCCCAAGTGCTGGGATTAAAGGCGTGCACCACCACTGCCCGGACACTGTAGATTTTTTTTAAAGTCCAAAGAAAGTCCCTTGATGAGCTGCCCTTAAGTCTTCAGTTGATCCAAGGCTGCGGCCATTCTGCAGTTCTCCACAAGGCGGCGCTCTGCCTTATTGTAAACTCTTTCCTTCTCTAAGAAGTGACTTTCCCAGTCTGAGAACAAGTGGAATTGTGAACTGTAGAGATGGTTTCATGTGCCTCTGTGCTTAGTGTCCTGACATCACAGTTATAACAACCTCTTCCCAAGTGGGTGCCTGTGCCTACCTGTCACCCGAAGTTCTGGTCAAGGACATGTGGAGCTCTGAGGGAGTTTCAAGCCTGAGACAAAATTAGACGTATGCGAGAGATTACGTGTGTGAGTGTGAATGTGTGTGTGTGTGTGTGATTTATGTGTGTATGCATGTTTGTGTGCATGTATGTGAGTGTGTGTGAGAGTGTGTGTGCATGTTATATGAGTGCATGATTGTGTGTTTGCATGTGTATATGTATGCATAAGCATGTATATTTGCATGTGTGTATGTGTGCTTGTGCAACTGAGTGTGTGTGTGAGAGGTAGAGTGTGCATGTTGTGTGACTGTGTGTGTTTGCATGTATATGTATATTTGCATGTGTATGAGCATGTGTATTCTGGTGTGGGTTTGTATGTGTGTGTGCTAGTGTGTGGGTTTGCATACATGCATGTGAGGTGTGTTTTCCTGTGTGAGTATGTGTATGATAGTGTGTGAAAATGTGTATGTGCTGCCGTGTTTGTGTGTGTGTTCTGGTATGCAAATTTGCATGTATATTTGTGTGCTGTGGCGTGTATTTGCAAGTGTGGGTATTCTGTGCTCTCTCCTCTCTCTCTCCCCTCCTCTGGATATATATGTGTTGGTGTATGTGTGTATGTGTGTGTGTTGATATATGATATATGTGTATGTGTGTCTGTTGCTGTATGTGCCAAGCTCCACCTCCTACAAGCCCCATGCCTTCAAAATGCCACCACCTGGGACCCGGGTGTTAGTCAAGTGAGCTTGTGAAAGACATTTCAGATTCAACCTAGATGATTTTCCAAGCTCAAGGAGCCACAGTAAACTTGGAACTCCCTGATGGCACTATCCTAAAACATTTGTCTACACCTTCCCCAGCTCCTTGCTACATCTTAAAACGTTTAAAATTACTTCAGCTTGATTTCATGTGCATGAGCGTTTCACTTGTGTGTATGTCTGCATACCGTGTGAAGGCCATCGGAGGTGTTGGATCTCCTGCAGCTGGAGTTGCAGATGGTTGTAAGTTGACATGTGGGATCTAGGAATCAAAATTAGATCCTCTGCAAGAGTAGCCAGTGCGTCTAACCTCAGAGCCATATCTCTAGCCACTACTTCTTGAATTTTATGATTCATTTTGTTTTTTTGGTTTTTTTTTTTTGTTTTTTTGTTTGTTTGTTTGTTTTGAGACAGGGTCTTCCTATATGGCACAGGCTAGCCTTCAACTCTTAGGCTGAACTGGCCATCTTGCCTCAGCCTCCTGAGTGCTTGGACTGCAGATCTGCACTGTGGGTCTGCCTCCCCTCTAGAGCATATAGTTAGTGTTTACTTGAAAGTAAATAGGCTTCGGCTGTAATAGGCAAATAGGGAAGTTTCTACTATTTACAGTAACAGCCACCCCCACAGTCAGATTTACTTCTTTGTGGCTAAATTCTCGGTGTCAAAGAGCCATGGTTCGGCTACATGGAAGCAGTGGAGGGGGCGTTGATGAAGGAGAGCTGATGGTCATCCTAAACACAGCCACACATCCTAAAATGACATTTCAGCTGTATCCAGCGGTCACGCATAAGATTAAATATTACTGCTTCATTAAGATTGTGCATTACCCAGTGACACTGTAAACTGTCTTGGTTTTCACTCTCTGTGATGTTTGCAGTGCCAGAACTCACCTAATGATGCATTTCCTCTAACACCCATAAGGATCAGTCTTTTAAAAACTTTTAGAATTATTTTATTATTTTATGTGTGAGTGTTTTACCTTCATGTGTGCTTGTGCGCCATGTGTGTGCTTCGTTCCTGAGGAGTCCAGAAGAGGGTGTGAGAGCCCCTGGAACTGGAGTACCAACCCCAGCCCTCTAGAGTGCTCTTAACCACTGAGCCATCTCCCAAGCACAGTGATTTTTGTTGTTAACTTGATTTCATTTAAAATTGTTATGTAAAAATGCCTTTGGGCAAGTCTGCCAGGGATAATCTAGATTAAGTTCATTGAAGTAGGTGGCACTCTAAAATAGGCATGGCACCATTCCCTAGGCTAGAATATTCTAGTGACTAAACAGGAGAGTGAGCTGAGCACCTGCATTCATATTTGCTGTCTCTCTTTCTGTCTCTTCCTCCCTGTGTATCTCTCTGTCTCTTTGAGTCTATTTCTCTGTCTCCCTAAGTCTCTCTGCCTCTGTCTCTGTGTGTGTGTGTCTTTCTGTCTCTCTCTGTGTGTCTCTGTCTCTCTCTATGTGTCTCTGTGTCTCTGTCTCTCTATTTCTCTCTGTGTCTTTCTTTATGTCTCTATCTTTATCTCTCTGTCTTCCTCTGTCTCCTGTCTCTGTCTCTCTGTCTCTGTCTGTGTGTCTCTCTCTGTCTCTGTCTCTTTCTGCTTCTCTCTGTCTCTTTGTCTCTCTCTGTATCTTTCTATCTCTCTATGTCTCTCTGTCTCTGTCACTGTCTCTCTCTTTGTCTCTCTCTCTCTCTCATACCTGATGATGCAATGTTGCCAGTTTCCCCACACTCCTGCCACCATCCCACCCACAATCCCCTGTTCTCTTAACTTCTATCAGGTAATCATCAGAGTAATGACTGAAGTAGCTAATTCAGTCCACTGAATGATACATGGCTTACCAAGCAAATTACTCCACTGTGGTTTTAGGAGTCCAAGAAAGCCCTCTTGAACCCCAACCTTCCTCTATTTCTTCACATCCCATTAATTAAAGATGATGCTTTCACTCAATTTATTAAGTTTCAAAAAAAGGCCAACCATGTAAACTCTCCTCTGGGAAAGGTGTTCAGGCTGTGCGATGGTTAATTTTAATCATCAATTGACACAACCTAAAATCATCTGGGGAAGAGAGTCTCAGTAAGAGATTATATACAGGGGTCTATGGGTATGTCTGTCGAGGATAGGCTAACTTACATTAATCAATGTAGGAAGACCAGCCCGCTCTGGGCAGCATCATTCCCTAGGCAGATGGTTTCAGAACAGTGTAAAAGTAGAGAAAGCAAGTGGAGAATGAACAACCAAGTGAGTATTCATGTGTACATCCATTGCTCTCTGCTCTTAACTGGACATGATATGATTACCTTTTTGAATTTCCTGACTTGATTTCCCAACCATGTTGGCCTAAAACCTGGAACTGTATGGTTGAATAAAACCCTTTCATCCCTTAGTTGCTTTTTGTCTGGGTATTTTATCACAGCAACACCAATGGAACTAGAATAGACCATCCAGCCAAACCAACCCAAAGGCAGATAATAGTGGTGTTGGTATTCTTTGTTTCAGAACCAGGGGTCAAACCTAAGTCCTTACAAACTGTAGGCAAGTGTTCTACCCCAGGGCCATAATCCCAGCTCCTCCCCTTCTTGTTGGTTTTTGAAACAGTCTCACTATAGTGCAGGCTGGCCTGGATATATATACATATGTATGCTTAAACAGCACACATATATGTATATGTATATACATATATATGCTTAAACAGCGCATATGTACATGCATACATATATACATACATACACACACACACACACACACACACACACACACCCTTAAACAACATCCCGATGACCCCAGAAGGAGAGCATCCAGGAAGTAGGTTGAGAGGACTCACATCCACTCCTAACGATGCCCCAGTTTTGCTCAGAACTGAACATGGCAGAAGGCTCTCCCCACCCATGTGCACCACTGTCAGGATGCCTATACAAAGTAGCTACTGGCTCACTCACCCCTCTCACTCTAGTGTGAAGAACTAGGCTGAGCACTCTGATTAGGAATGCATGGCTGGGATCTGCACGAATGCAAACGAGGGCATTAGAGGAGCTTCTCTCACACAGGAAACCTGCTGACATAGAGGATGCTTCAGTCTTTCTACAGGAATGCTGCCTTCCGTGGACAGAATTCCAGCCACAGTCAAGCTAATTGAATGCACAAATGTAATATTTTTTTTCCTGGGCACCTCCAACTTAACGCCCAATGGGATGGCATCTTTCGCATATATTTACAAAAGCCTTTCTTCACCCAGCAACGTCGGTTCAGATTGCTTATAGATGCTGAGATAGCAAGTCACTCTTCTAATGTAATGAGATAAGTCATCTCTATAAACTTTGCTTGCTCAAACGTACGGGAGTGAAAGAAATCAGCCCTCAAGCTTTTCTCAATAAATAGAATGAACAGCTAGGACGTGGTGGTTGTGGCATGTTCTGCCTCATTGCTGTGAGATGTTTCCGTTTCTCCCTTTCCTCGTCCCCTTTGCCTCTCCTCCCCTTCAGTCTGTCCACCACCCCCCACCTCCCCATTTCTCCCTGGCACCAGAGTTTTCATTTCAATCATTGATAGAAAAAGGAGGCAAAAGAAACAGGCCACTTATCAAGCCCTGAGGAGAAGCCTAGACAGTGGAGTCCTTGGAAGGCTCAAGATTGATCTAAAGGATTTTGGTCCTCAAATCATTTTTCTTGCTAAGTGTAACTAGCTACTTTGTAAGCCTGGTTTCTCTTGCTTTAGCGCTTGCCACGAATAATTTGCATGCTAGAAAATTCATTTTCTGAGGAAGATTCTTACACATCGTCATTTGTCCATCGTCCACTGATCAAGACAAGGGGATGTGGGACCTTTGGGGTCTTCCCATCAGCTACCAGTTAAGATTTCCCTCTTACTTTTTAATTTATCTTATTATTTTATTTAATTTTTAGCCTGGGCTTGTCTCCATCTCCAGGAAGCCGAGGATAATCTTGAACTTCCAACCCTCCCATTCCCACCTCCTAAGTGCTGGCATAATAGATATGCACAACCATGCCCAATGTTTGAAGTTCTAGGAATCAAGCCCAGGGCCTCATGCATGCTCCAGCAATCACCTAGCAGCTGAGGCCCATCCCTTGCCTTGGTTTCTTGCTTTTTAATATGAGAGCCTACTTCCAAAACAAAAATAAAACAAACAACAACAACAAACCCTAACAGACCATTCCATTTCATACAGGCTCTGGGAAGTACAGTATAGACCCATCATGTCTGGACACTCACGGTGTATACAACCACATGGGTGAAGTGGATACATGTAAATGGATTTCCATGTGCAAAGCATGTTAAGTTGTACCACATGACCACCCTGACCCACATAGAGGTCAGGGGAAAAAAAACCTCCTGTACATGGTCAGAGCACAACACATTTCATGGTTACATGGCACATCCATGGCCTTCTATGCCTCAAAGAATAAAGTTAGGCTTTTTGTTGTGATCAGTTGACAAAACACTAAAACCTGTCTGATATCTTTCTCTGTCTCTTTGCAAAACAAAAAATTGTTTGGGAGTGTGCCAGTCTCCAGACGGGGGCCTTTGCTTCAGACACACTGAGGAGAATGGGCTGGAATCTGGAAGACATTGAGATGGAACTCCAATAGCCTTGGGATTTTTGGAAGACACTGGACAACCACAACTCACAAAAGAAGGCAGCAAGCAGGTTTTGACCAGTTTTAAAGAGCCCTTCCTCTTCAGCTTACCTTTTGGAGTTTCCCTCACACCTGTGGGAAGGGCAGGGCCGGCAGATAAGAAGCCAAGCTCTTCCGGCCTCTCAGAGTCTGGCCTTGTCTTCATCCGACTGCCTCACCCTCCTCCACCCTGCACCCTGAGGCTCATTTTCTGGAGAGCATAGAGCAAGCTTCACACTTGGGCAGCCTTCACACTGCCCTGGCAGCCTCTGCCCAGCTCTCTCAACTCACAGTTCAGCACAATAATTCGGGGTTAAAGAGAGAGGTCCCACTTCTTATGCAGTTCCTTGAACTCTGCCCCCAAGCACATGGATAAGTGGATTTGGGGATTCAGAGCACTGATTCTAATGTGCTGGGAGATTATTTGATTAAACAGCCTAGGTTTGTGCAACCCGTTATTGGTAAGACATTGTAGTAGCACCATGGTGCCTTATGGGCCCTACATGACCCAGGAGCCACACTCCATTTGAATTTCCATCTCAAGTTTGCCCAAGGATCATCGTAGCAAGGCAGTCAGCTCACAGTCACATTCAGCTTGCTCAACATTACTGTCCTTGCTCTAACTGCATTTGAATTTCCATATTTCCAGACTCCCAGCGTCTGTCCGGGATTCATCTCACACACATGTCCTATGCCTGGTTAACACCTGCAGGCTATTGAGCACAACCTTCGGCAAATAGAAAAGTCTCCTGATAGAAAAGTATAGTGAGGGGCTTGGGACAGTACTGATATAAGCCGCTGTCAATAGGACCTGGGGCCAGCAGCCTACACCAGAGGATTCACATGTATGAGCACAGGTGATGATATAAAAACACACATGCTTATCTTACACAGCCCGTTCATATTAGGACCTGCCAGAGACAAGGAGCCCTAGGGAAAGCCACTGGCTGGCCAGACAAAGGATTGGGATCACACTGAATTCTTATTTTATTAAAATTGTGTAGCCAAGGCCAAGTCTAAATAAATGCACTCAAAAATCACTTATCTGGGCTGTTGGCATTATAAACTAGTCCAGAGTCATCATGAAAAACAACAAGGAGGCTCCTTATAAATATTAACAATACCCCAGCTACTCCACTCCTGAGTATTCACCCCAAAGGCTTCAAGTCAATGTTGTCCAGAGACACTTACACATCAGCAATAGTCACAGTGAGGAAAGTATGAAAATAACCTAGGTGTCCAGCAATAGGGGAATGGATACGTGAATGTGGCTTATGGGCACAGTGGCCTGTTTTTTGAGTCATTAAAAGCAAAAACCATGTCATTTGCAGGAAAGTGAATGCAAGCAGAGATGATCATATCAAGTGAACCTAGCCAATTGCAGAAAAGACAAATGTCATATTCTTTTCATTCAAACTGACGGTTTTCTCTCATTTGTGATTCTTAGATTTTTATACATTCACACACAAAAACCATACCTCCCTCCCCCTCTCTCTTTCTTTCTTCTCCCTCTCTCTCTCTTTCTCTCTCTCTGTGTGTATGTATGTGTATGTGTGTGTCTGTGTACTAAACTAAAGTAGATATAACACTTTTTAGGGGATAAGGAATCAATAGGGGACAGGAGGAAGTATGAGAAAGAATATGTACAACATAAAATATATACATGTATAAAGCTTAAAAATAAATTTTAGAAATCCATCAATGTAGGGCTAGCTATGACAAGTGCCTAGGTTACTTTCCAGGGTCTCTCACTCTTCTGTTTGGGACTACAGAAGTCCCATAGGTGACAGGAACATGAGGAAAATGCTGTTGACATCTGTCTGTGCATCTGTCTGCCTTCTCTTAATCCTTGGGCTGTAGATGCCTACAACCTTCCATGAGTGAAAGCTCAAAGCCATTACAGGGACACAAAGACGTAGCACTAAAGACTTAGGGAGAGAACTTGGTGGGTAGGTAGCTCAGTGGTTCAGTGGTAGAGTGTTTGCTTAGCGTGCATAAAGCTCTGGGTTTGATCCTCCAGTATGGGAGTTTGATGGTTTTAAAAGTCAACTTGCCCTACTTAGACTCATCTGAGCAAGAGTATCAATTTAGAAGTCCTCTATACCAGGTTGACATGTTGGGATCTGTGGAGGATTCTCTTAATTGTTTTAATGGATGTGAGAAGGTCCAGATGTGGGCAGCACCTTCTGGTAGCAGCCTGGACCAAAAGGAAGGTTAACAGCTTTTTGCTGCTTGGCCTTTGTAGAGTTAGTTTAACCCAATGCTGCTGGTGATGGTGATGGTGATGGTGATGGTGATGGTGATGGTGATGGTGATGGTGATGGTGGTGGTGGTGATGGTGATGGTGGTGGTGGTGGTGGTGGTGATGGTGGTGGTGGTGGTGATGGTGATGGTGATAGTGATGGTGGTGGTAGTGGTGGTGGTGGTAGTGGTGGTGGTGGTGGTGGTGGTGGTGGTGATCCCAAAGCCAGTTTTTCCAGACTTCCAACTAATGGCCAGCAGTTCTCCAAAATGCTCCAGACCTTTAGTGCCATATTGGGGCTGCTGAGACATACAGTCATATAGATTGAACAACTACAAAGTTGTGGATCTTTCAGGTGTGAGACAACCATTGTTGGACTATTTTGACCCCATTGTGTAAGCTGTTTTAATTAATCTTTACATTTTATTTTTTATATGAATTCATTCTATCAGTGCTATCCCTCTAGACCAGTGGTTCTCAACCTTCCTAATGCTATGACCCTTAAATATTAGTTGTAGTCCTCATGTTGTAGTGACCCTCAACCACAAAATTGTTTTTTTGCTACTTCATAATGGTAATTTTGTTACTGTTATGAATCATAACGTAAATATCTAATATGCAGATATCTGATATGTAACTCCTGTGAAAGAGTCCTTTGATGATACCCCACCCCCAACCCACAGGTTGATAACTGCTCTCTAGAATCTAGGGGACCCTGACTGTCTTAGGGTTTTATTGCTGTGAACGGACACAATGACCAAGGCAAGTCTTATAAAGGACAACATTTAATTGGGGCTGGCTTACAGGTTCAGAGGCTCAGTCCATTATCATCAAGGTGGAAACATGGCAGCATCCAGGCAGGCATGGTGCAGGAACTGAGAGTTCTACATCTTCATACAAAGGCTGCTAGCAGAATACTGACTTCCAGGCAGCTAGGGGGAGGGTCTTGAGCCCACACACACAGTGACACACCTACTCCAACAAGGCCACACTTCCTAATAGTGCTACTCCCTGGGCTGAGCATATACAAACCTTCACACTGACTAATACCAGGGAAGGGCCAGGCATGAGTTCCCCCTGCCTCTGTAACTCCTTCCTCCTGGAGCTGAGCCTGTTGTACCAGTCTCCCAGTCTTCCATTCTTTGGATAACTGAATAAAGCCTGCTTCTCTGTCACCTGGTCTCTTGAGTCATTGACTTTATCAAATGGCAGCAGAAATGAACCACTTATTAGACCGCAGTTAAATCTTTTACCAGTTGTATGAATGGCCTGTCCATAAATGGATGAGCTACTGGGATCTCTATGGTGGGCCTCCTCCTAGCTGTAGAGACTCACCACAGACTTTAGGGCCACAACAAGTGTTTCCTCCCTGCTCTCATCTACCTCAGTCCTCTCCATAAAGAAATTTCCTTCGTCTCATGTTCCCGATCCACTTTGGGTAGCCTAGCCCTGCTATCTGTACATGCTTGCTGCAGTCTGACTCACTGACTCTCCAGGTTGGTACTGGATGCAATTTATTTTATAAGTCTAATGACTTCCAGAGACATTTGCAACATTGGCTACCAAATCCAGGCCAGGGACTCAGCTCAGTAGAAGAGTGCCTGCTAGCATATATGAAGCCCTGGGTTCAGACTCCAGCCATGGTGGCACATGCCTGTAATTCCAGCACTTGGGAATTGGAGGCAGAAAGTCACCCTCAGCTATATAATGAGTCTGAGGCCACACGAGTTCAGTTTCTAGTACCTACGTGTGAGCCATCCCTCACAACTGCCTATAACTCCAGACCAGGGGATCTGATGCCCTCTTGTGGTCACTTCAGGTACCTGCACTCATGTGCACATACATACACATAGGCAGACACATGTAATTAAAGATAAATATAAATCTTTCAAAGGTAGCAAAAACCAAACCTGGAAACCCACCACAACAAACCAAAGAAAACACAAAATATCCCATTCCACCCCAGACCTCTCCCCAGTTTGTGGCCACCTCAGATACTCACTTTCATCTACCTTACCTGCAAAAGAGTCCCTGGGACCTTGCCCACTGGCCCTCTTACCATGTGGAACGATCCAAAAGAAACTTCCATTAGAGTCCAGGTATTCTTTTCCTGCCAGAAGTAGGTACTGAGCCTAAGTAATATAGAGTGACAGAAGTGGTGATTTTTTTTTCTTTTTTTTTCTTTTTTTTTTTTTTTTGGTGCTTGGGCTATGTACACCTGTGTTATAGGACACTGTCTTCCAAACATGGCGGGACCTTTGCCCACTTGAAATTTTGGTAGCTGTGATACCCACACAGTAACACGTCATGAAGCAGGGTGGGGCTTGTGAGACCCCTCCCCCAGGGTGTACACATCATCAGTGGGTTACTTCATGAGTGTGGGAAGACGCGTATTACCCACCCTACCCCCACTCGAAGATACATAAGACAAATACTTGCTGGGAGGGACAGGGACATTTTCTTCAGTGGTGAAGTTTCTCCCATGCTTCTTCGAGTAACCCTCGACCAGGGTTCTCTTCAGTAACTCTAAGTTAGCTTATTTGTTTACCAAGTTAGACTGGGGTGCAATCATTTCTTTGGTGTGTTGTCGGTGTTCATCTGGGTGAATAAAACATTCATTGTCCCCAAGGAGAAGTACACACAGACCCAGATGAGAGCTGTAGTCCTTGCCTAAGAAGTTAAATTTGAACTGTATATAATTTAAATTCACTCATCCTTTTAAAAAGCCACATCTGTATGGTGGCTACCAGAGGAAAGAGCTCAGTTCTAGAACTTTCTTCCTCTAGAGGCAACCTCCCTTGGGTAAACAATCAAATCCCAAGCATGTCTGCCTTCTGAACAATGGCTTGAAAGCAAAGGCAACGACACTCTTGTTTCTAAAGTAAAAATGATTTATTCAATGACACAGTACATAAGAGGAAGTGTCTCATGTCACGGACAGCACATCCAACTCCCTGGAATGTTCATTTCTTTCGCATAAAGGAGAGAATGAGGGGAAAGCCAGGCAAAGGCAGCTAAGAAGGGGATGGGTCGGCAGCTCTAT